>NW_012267238.1:13779066-13832209 GCF_000151885.1 Dipodomys ordii | reverse complement strand
TCTTTCTTTCTTTCTTTCTTTCTTTCTTTCTTTCTTTCTTTCTTTCTTTCTTTCTTTCTTTCTTTCTCCCCCTCCCTCCCTCCAGGGTTTGAAGTGTATCATTTGAGTCATACTGCCAGTCCAGCTTTCTTTTGGTTGTTTTGGAGATCGAATCTTGTGGATTTTTCTGCCTGGTTTGGCTTTGGACCACCATCTTCTGTATCTCACCCTCCTGACTGGCTAGGGTTATAGATATGAGGCACTGTAATCTGGTTCAGGAATTCTTTTTTACTTTTCATTGTTCTTCTTTTTAAATAGGGTGCTTTAATCTTTTATCATGAAGTAGGTTGTTGGTTAGTATATAAACTTTTTTTTCTTCAAATTTAAGACACTTTTTTCTATTACTAGTATGTTCTCTCTACCTGTGCCCTGCAATAATGGATTTGAGAGGTAGTTATATTAGGACTTTGTGGTCAGTCTGGATTCAAATCCTGACACTGCCAATTGTAAGGTGTATGATATGGGACTTCCTTGTGATTCAGCTTCTCTTTTTATAAAAATAAAGTTTTTATGAAGAATACATGTATATATACATACATATATATGTATACATGTGTATATATATATATATATATATGTATATGTCTTAGACTTTGGAACACAACCAGCAGTTCAATTGCTACTAATACTGTTTTTTTATTTCATTTTATATTTCCCCCCTTTAGACCCTTGACTGGTGACATTATAACACAGGGTTTTGGGTTATTTTTTAGTGCTGGTCCTTGAACTTGAACTCAGGGTCTGGGCACTGTCTCTGAACTTTTTTTTGCTGTAGGTATTTTACCACTTAAGCTACAACTCCACTTCTGTTTTTAATTTTGTAGTTAATTGGAAATAACAATCTTTCCTACACAGGCTGACTTTGAACCTTGATCTCAGATCTCAGCCTCCTAAGTAGCTAGGACTGCAGGTGTGAGCCACTGGCATCTGGTTACAGTAGAGTTTTTATTAGTAGAGCATCCTTGCTTTCATACATGAAGTTTTATGTACTGTAATTAAAATTACATTGCTAGACTATATTTTATTATTTTATTTAGTATAGACACAGCTGTGTTAATAAGATTGACACACATATGCATATATGTGCTCTGTAGGTGAATTATTTTCAAACTTACATTATTTTTTCTATTTTTAAAGAACTATTTTTGGAATATAAGGATTATTTGCTCTTTGAAGTTTTAGTAGACTTGCTGCAAACCATCTGGGGAAACTTTTGTTCTGTTTTATTTTGATAGATAGCTTTTGCTAAAAATTTCATGTCTTTAGAAGTCTTAAGTCTACTGAATTCTTTCATTCTGAAAGTTCTTTAAGTTTGAAAAAAGTTCGTTTTTATTATATTTACTTTTTACCTCCCCAGACTGTATGATTATGTATTTTTTGAGATATTTTTGCCAACATATGTCTGTCTCATTAGGCTTAAAAAAAACAACTGTGGCATGATTTTAACACCACTACCACCACCACCAAAAGAGTATTATGAAGTTGAAATCTGTCTTGTCTGGAATATAGGAATTAATGGTAGGGGACAGGTGAGTGGTGAAGGGGAAGGAGGGTGAATATAGTGAAAATATTTTATATAAATATGTGAAACTGGAGCAAGGCAATTTGATGAGACTAGTTTGAGAAGGAGGAGGGGTGGAAAGAGAATGGCAAATAGGTGATATTGATCAAGAAGCTTTGCTATACATAAATGGACTTGTGAATATGTAACCCCCTTGTATAACTAATGTTAATAAAATAAACAACTTTTCTTTTTTAAAAAGCTTTATAAATTTTTCTTACTTTCTAAATAATTTATTCTATGTCCTTTAATTTTAAATTGAATTCTATCTTCTTAAAGATTTTGCTTTTCACCTTTCTCTTTTTTTAAATATATATATTATTGTAAAGATACTGTACAGAAGGGATGCAGTTACATGAATAAGGTAATGAGTACATTTCCTATCGAGCATCGTTACCCCCTTCTTTGTTTTTCCCCTACTATCCCTTTCCTCCCCACTTCCCCAACTTCTCCCTCCCCCCACAAAAGTTGTAAAGTTCATTTTCAACATAGTGTCTTGTACATCTCATTGTTACAATGGGTCAACCTCTATCCTTATTTCAGCATTTTGTTATTTCCCTTCCCCTCCCTAGCTAGCAATTTCAATAGAAAGCCCACAGATTCGGAGAAGATCTTCACTAGCCATACAACAGACAAGGGTCTCATATCTAAAATATACCTGGAACTCAAAAAATTAAATCCCCCAACAACAGATCCTCAAAGAATCAACTGCCTGATAAACAAGTGGGCTAAAGACTTAAAGAGAAATTTCTCTGAAGAGGAAATAAGAATGGCCAATAGACACATGAAGAAATGCTCAACCTCTCTAGCCATAAAAGAAATGCAAATCAAAACAACATTGAGAGCTGGGAAGGTGGCTCAGTGGTAGAGCACTTAACCTTGCATGCCTGAGGCCCTGGGTTTGATTCCTCAGCACCACATAAGCAAAAAGAAAAAAGCTGAAGTGGCGCTGTGGCTCAAGTGGTAGAGCGCTAGCCTTGAGTTGAAGAGCTGAGGGACAGCGCCCAGGCCCAGAGTTCAGGCCCCACGACCGGACCCCCCTAAAAACAAACATACAAACAACATTGAGATACCACCTCACCCCAGTTAGAATGGCTATAAATCAAGAACTCTAATAACAACAGATGCTGGAGGGGATGTGGCCAAAAAGGAACCCTCCTGCAGTGTTGGTGGGAGTGTAAACTTGTTCAACCACTTTGGAAAGTAGTATGGAGGTTCCTCAAAAGACTCAACATAGAGCTCCCCTATGACCCAGCAATCCCACTTTTGGGCATTTACCCAAATGATCACAGACAAAACCACACGAAAGCTACCAGCACAACTATGTATATTGCAGCATTATTTACTATAGCTAAGATATGGAACCAACCCAGATGCCCCTCAGTAGATGAATGGATCAAGAAAATGTGATATAGATATAGATTTAGCTATAGAGAGATATATACACAATGGAATTCTATGCCTCCATCAGAAAGAATGACATTGTCCCATTTGTTAGGAAATGGCAAGACTTGGAAAAATTATATTAAGTGAAATAAGCCAGTTCCAAAGAAACATAGGTCCCATGGTTTCCCTTACTTGCAATAACTAATATATGTCTGGGACAAGCAGAAAAGGTAAAAAGCTATGCACATATGACCAGATAAGATGAAGTTAAGTGAAATGAACCGTAACATAGGGACACAAGTGGTTTTTTTCTTTCTTGCTATTGTTTCTAACGTATTTATAAGGTATTATGTGTTTTTTTTTTGTGCTTTGTATGTTCCTCTCCCATGGTATAACCCCAGTTTTCACTGTATTTGATGTTGGTATAATTTGAGGAAGGGAAGGGAAAAACAAAATGTTTAAGTAGGGATACAGGTTGACCCATTGTACAATGAGGTGTACAAGACCCTCCCCAAATTATAAAACTGTGTATACAAGATGCAGGGCACTGGAATTAAATACACTGAAAACAGGGGTTATACTATGGAGGGAGAACATACAAGAGAAACAACAAAAAATCACACAGTACATTATAAGTACCTTAAAAACAACAGCAATGAAGATACAACCTCTTGTGTCACCTTTCTCATAATGTAAACATTTAGAGAAATGTACTTTCTCTTAGTATTATTTTAAATTTATATTGTCCAATGTAATAGTGTACAGCTATTTAAATGGAAGTTAAAGTAAATTAAGATTAACTTTTAATTCTTTAATTGCAGTAATTACATGTAATTCTGATTCTGAAGGTTAGCCTATTTGAGTATGATGAAACTTTTAATGGATAGAATTATTCTAAATTAGCATATCTGTATCTGAGAAATGACCTCAAAAAGTAGTTTTTACCTTGATGTATTTCATAGGCTGCATTTTAAAAACAAGCTTTTCTAATCCTTTGTATTCTGAAAGCTGTATCATTTGGACAGCACAGTTTATCTTTTTCCTTTTGCTCAATTTTTCAGTTACTAAAGGAAATATGCTTTAGTTTATTTGTTGTTCACTTGTTAATTTTTTCTTATAAAAATTTCAAGTTATGATTTATGTATTCCAAGGGTAAAAGACGTTTTGTTAGCTAGCTTTCATTGCAGTTACTATACCATAGATAAACAATTAATGAAGAGAAAAGGCTTGTTTAACCCATAGTTTCAGAGGTTCTAGTCTGTATTTGTCCCTTTTGATTTGGACCTGTGGGAAAGCAGAGAACACCATGGCAAAAATGTGTAGTGAAGCTTGCTTCTTGGCTGGAGTCCAAACACAAAAAAGAGGAAGAGGAAAGGACTAAGATCCCACTATCCTCTTCAAGGGTATGTACTCAGTGACTTAACTACTCCCACTAAGCCAGACTTATTTTTTTCTTTTTCTTTTTGATAATATCAGGGTTTGAATTCAGGGCTTCATACTTGCTAGGCTGGTGTTCTACCACACGCACCATTCCTCTTCCCATGCTTTTGGCAGATTATTTGGAGATAGAATCTAGGGAACTTCTCTGCTAGGGTTGGTATTGAAGCTCAGTGCTCTAGATCTCAGCCTCCTGATGAGCAAGGATTATAGGCAGGAGCCACTAGCTAGCCTCTACTTGTTAAAATCCTTCCAGTAGAGCCATAGCTGGCCCTAACCCTTTAATACATGCCCTTTGAGGGACACTTACCCAATCCACACAAGACATACAGGTTTAATCTATATTTTCCTAAGTAAGTCTGCAATTTTTTCCCCTTATGTGTTGAGAAGCTATGTTGGGAAATAAATACAGATTGATATTTGTTCTATCTTATAGGAAATTAGTCTTCTGACTATTCATAAATAGCTTCTTTATCATTATTTTTGCCTTAAATTCTATTTTGGATAATTGACGTATATAAAATTTTGGTTTGTCTTAAAACTCATTATTTTTATAGCTTTGTGGCCAACGTTTCTTAATTATCATACTTCAGGTATATCTGTTAAAAAGATCACATAGTTTGATTTTTTCAAAAGTAACATGAGAATTTCTTTTAAGATGCTGACTATTGTGTTTGATATTTATTAAATTTGGTAATATATTTTTACCATGTAATTTTTGTGTTTTATTATTATACTTATTTTCCTACTCTTTCTATTTCTTGTTTCATATTATGTTGATTACATTTTCTTTATCTTTTACTGGCTAAGAAGTTAGAATTTCTATTTCTATAGAGATTCCTCTGTAAGTTTTAATATGTACATTTGATTCAGGAAACATGAATTCAACCAGTTTTTATTTATTCATTCTGTTTTGTAGAATACTTTTATCTATTTTGTTTGTTCTACCTTCCATAAATTGTCTAATATTTTATTTTTACCTTAATTTTAAACCCTCAATAATTGATCATAGGTGGATCTAGTAACTCAGCCCTGTAATCCCAGCTATTTAGAAGGCTAGATCAATAAGACTACAGTGCAATGCTAGCACAGGTAAAATGTTTGTGAACCTTCTCCTAACTGTAACAGGAAAAGCTGGGCATGATGGCATGTGCCTGGTTGGAAATATAAACAGGAGAATTGCTCTACAGACTGACCTGGGCAAAAAGTGAGCCACTCTTTCAAAAATAACCAAAACAACTTCATTATAGTGTAGCACCATTGGCTCACACCTGTAATACTCACTAATCAGCAAGCTGAGATCTGAGGGTTGTGGTTCAATGGGCAGAAAATTCCATGAGACTTCTATCTCTAATTAATACAGAAAAATCAAAAGAGGGGCACTGTCCTTAAGCATTTTTTTTTTTTGCTCAAGATTAGTATCCTCCCACTTGAACCACAGCTCACACTTCCAGCTTTTTGATAGTTAATTGGAGATAAGAGTCTTATGGAATTTCCTGCCCAGGTTGTCTTGGAACCATGATTCTCAGATCTCAGCCTCCTGAGTATTGAGGATTATAGGCATGAGTCACTGGTGCCTGGCTCATGGTAGCTAATTTTTAAGACATATAAGTTATACAATTCTTGGTCATTGGTGTCTAGGACTTAACATGTTGTTCACTTATTTATTTTTTAATTTAGTGTTTTTGTTATTTATTTATTTAATTTTCTCTTCAGTGTTATCTAATTTTTCTAGCTCAAGTTACCAAGTCCTCTGTTAATTTCAATGTCCATTTCATGTCTATAATTTCTCTTAGTTACATTTTTCTAATTTATCTATTATCTTTTTTATGCCACCTGCTTTTCAGGTCGTGGGGCCTGAACTTTGGGCCTGGGCTCTGTCCCTCAGCTCTTCAGCTCAAGGCTAGCGCTCTACCACCTGAGCCACAGCGTCACTTCTGGTTTTTTCTTTTTTGCTTATGTGGTGCTGAGGAATCGAACCCAGAGCCTCGAGCATGCAAGGCAAGCACTCTACCACTGAGCCACCTTCCCAGCCCCTGCTTTTATTTTTTTATGCTTCCTTTTATCTCTTGAATACACTTGAACATTATTGTCTTTTTCATGTAATTCCTTTTTCTTAAGTCACTGAAAAGCTCATTCTTTTATTTGATGTGCCTGCTGCTATCTTTCATGGTAGATTATTGTCTTATGTGTTTAGATTTTAATAACTCTAAAAATTATTTTATCTTGAATGTAAACTTTTTAAAAAATCAATAACTGCATTGATTCTCCTAGCTTAATTTCTTCTTCTTCTTTGGTGAAGCAGTGACAGCCATAGTCAGTGGACATGTAAGGGGACTGGACTGGGCTGCAGGAAAGGAACCTTGAAATTATTACCTGGCATCTAAGCATCCACTATGTTTCCTTTCTGAGGAAAAGAGAGAAACTTAGTCTGTTTAAACAAGATGAGAAAAGTAAAGTGCCTGAATTCTCTACACCTTGGAATGTAAATAAATGTCTCATGGGGAAAGATTAAGACAACTGTCTTTGGTTTTACAATGTCCAAGCTGTCTCTGTGTTTCATCCCTCTTTGAAATGTAAACACATACACCTAGAAAGTTAAGTCTCTTAGTAGTTCTCACCATTTATTCTGTCTTCATTTACTTCCAAGTTGTGTCCTCTAATTCTCTTTTACTCAGAAACCCTTAACAATATTGGAACATGAAAATATTCATTTATTGTCTGTAATATTTTCAGTACAGCTTTTATCCCTTCCCCCAGTCACTTTGGGAATCTTTTTAAAAATTATTTATTTATTTATTTTTCAGTTGGTCATGGGGCCTGAACTCTGGGCCTGGGTGCTGTCGCTGAGCTCTTCCGCTCAAGGCTAGCACTCTACCACTTGAGCCACGGCTCCACTTCCAGTTCTTTTCTGCTTATGTGGTGCTGAGCAATGGATCCCAGGGCCCCATGCATGCAAGGCAAGCACTCTACCACTGAGCTACCTTCCCAGCCCACTTTGGGAATCTATATAGTCTAGCATATAAAAATTTTCCTTTTATGTGGTTTTTGTTTTGCTTTTTTCAAGTACCCCAGAGATATATCCTAGGCCAAGATTAAAAATTTTCATATTAAATGATTGGATTAGGTATGTCCATAAAAACCAGGTAGATTAATTTGGTTACCAGGCTATCTGGGAGAAAATGTTTCAGGCAGAAAGAATAGCAAATATGTAGAAGTCTGATGAGAATGTTAGAGGGACAATGTGGCCCTGGGGGAGTGTGCTCAACACCCATAAACTGAGGATGAGTTTGATATTTACTTCTATTATATCCTTATTAATTACATCACAATCCAGTAGGCAAAGGGGAACCTAATATACTTTTCTCTATATAAACTGTCCCCAAAGCCTGGTGTCTCAATGTTTTTGTTTGTATAACAGGGGCCAGAGGTTGGAGTTGCATAAGGATAGAAGATTGGAGATCAATAATGTAGTTATTGAAAACACATACGTGAGAGATGATTTATCTTTGACTAAGACTGTGAGGTAGGAATGGTGAAAAAATAAGTAGTTGTATTTGAGCTACATTCAAAATAGCTGACAGGAAGATTAAATGTAAGAGAAAAAGAAGAGTTGTAATAATTTCACCACTTTCATTTTGCCCATTTGGAAGAATTGAGGTCCCATTTGCTGAGGTGGGAATAATATGCATACTGAATAAATGAATATCAAATGGAGCAATGAGATATGAACAGGAAATTTTTATTAAAAATGTACATAAGCACAAGAATTCTATATCACTAATACAATGCAGATAACTAAACTCCAGGAAGACCAGGAAGACAGGACTATTTTTTTTTACACTATGGTACAGTTGTCCATCAATATGCACTGGGGAATAATCCATAGATTCTAGGACTTCCTGTGGATAGCAAAAATCTAAGGATGCATAAAATTTACATACAACCAATGTAAACCTTTATACATTGTCATTTCTTAGATATATTATCTTGTGCAATGTAAATGTGGTGTAAATATATTGTTGTGGAAATGAAAGGAAAAATTTGTACATGTTTAGTACTGATGCAGCTTTATCTGAATATTTTTGTTCTGTGGTTGGTTAACTGTGTGATGGCAAATCTACACAGAAAGAGGGCCAACTTTATATTTGGAGACTAATCCTGTATCCTGTGTATTATAGCATCTAATTTTCCTCCTCTTCTTCATTTTTTTTGCTCCTCCTCCTTTCTTTCTTGTACACACAACTGTAAAGTATGTTTATTCTATATTATATAGCATAGTATATTTTAATTAATCTAGTATATCAAATGCACAGTTAACTGCTTGCCTTATAGTAAATACTGCAACAATAGTCATTGTTATGTCTAAGTGGTCTCCACTGTTACTTTTTAAAAAAATTTTCTTTATTGAAATTAAGTGATTACATAAATTTCACAATATTGTAGGATGGTGATACTTAGGTAAAGTCACAAACATATTTTAGCTTTCACAAAGTGAATTGTCATTATCATGGTCTATAAATCTGTGAACCGTAAAAACTTTGACAGTACGATTATTTCTTCCAAATAGGATGATATGTAAATTTATTTCCTTTTTCCTAGTGTAAACTGTTTCCTTTTTCCCTTTCATTCCCTCCCTCCCATCGCTGCCCTTGAGTTGCTTAGTTCACTTTCATCAGTGTCCAGTACAGCTGATGGACCCCTCTGCTGTATTTTTTCACCTGTTTACCTCTGATTCTGTGCCTTTCTCCTAGCTTCTTCATATGTGCCCATGTATATACCATATGTGGAGTCAAGAACATAGAGTCATCTAAAACAATACGATGAATTAAGAAGAGATCCTTTGTTTTTAGAGTCCTGTTTACTTTGTCATATCTCATTGCATTTTGAATTTAACATCTGCCTATCAGGGAGACAATGTGCTGTTTGTCTCTCTGATCTTGGTTTATTTCACTCAACATGATTTGTTCTAGTTCCATCTATTTCTCTGTGAATGCCATTATTTTGTTCTTTCTAATGGCTGTGTAATATTCCATTGTATATGGGTGCCACAATTTTTTGATTCTTTCATCTGTAGTGGGGCATCTGGGTTATTTCCATATCTTGGCTATTGTGAACAGTGCAGCAATGAACATGGAGGTGCATGTGTCCTTTTCTCTTGGTTCCTGTTGCTCAGGGTAGATGCCTGGGTCATAGAGGAGGTCTATATTTAGCTTTCTGAGGTACCTCCAGACTGTTTCCAAAGTGATTGTGTATTAGTGTACATTTCTACTAGCAATGCAGTAGGATTCCTCTTTCTCTGCATCCTTGCCAGCATTTGTTGTTGGTTTAATCTGTGATATGGGCCATTCTGACTGGGGTAAGGTGGTATTTCAGGGTTATTTATTTATTTATTTATTTTTTGTCGGTCGTGGGGCTTGAACTCTGGGCCTGGGCGCTGTCCCTCAGCTCTTTAGCTCAAGGCGAGCGCTCTACCACTTGAGCTACAGCACCAGTTCCGGTTTTCTGGTGGTTTATTGGAGATAGGAGTCTCACGGTCTCTCCTGCCCGGGCTGGTTTTGAACCGCGATCCTCAGATCTCAGCTTCCTGAGTAGCTAGGATTACAGGCGTGAGCCACCAGCGCCCGGCTTTCAGGGTTATTTTTATTTGGAATTTTTTTACAGCCAGGGATGATGAACATTTCCTCATGTAATTCTTTGCCATTTTTATCTCTTCTGAGAAGTCTCTCTTTAGCTCCCTTGCTCATTTAATGATTGGTTTGTTAGATTTGGGGGGAGTTAGTTTCTTGAGTTTCCTGTATATAATGGATATTAGGCCCTTGTCTGGTATATTGCTGGTAAATATTTTACCCAATTAGTTGGCTGTCTTTCTAGTTTGGTAGCTATGTCTTTAGCTGTGCAGAAACTTTTTATTTTAAGGTAATCCCATTTGTCAAGTCTCTCTCCAACTTGTTGTGACCCTAGGACGCCTGTGCCTATAAGTTCTAGTCTCTCTCCTACTCTGTACTGCAGTAGTTTCAGAGTTTCAGGTTTCATGTTAAGGTCTTTAATCCATTTTGAGTTGATGTTAGTGCATGGTGATAGGCTGGGATCATTTTCAGTTTTCTGCATGTGGCCACCCAGTTTTCCCAGCACCAGTAGTTGAAAAGGCTATGTTTCCACTGTATGTCTTTGGTTCCTTTGTTGAATGTCAGCTGACTGTAAGTAGGTGATTTTATTTCTGGATCTTCTAATCTATTCCATTGGTTTTTGGGCCAATACCAAGCTGGTAATACCAAGCTGTTTTTTGTTATTATGGCTCTATAGCAGAGCTTGAAATCTGGTATTGTGATACCTCCTGCATTGCTTCTTTTGCCTGGCATTGTTTTGGCTATGCTAGGTCTGTTGCTGTTCCATATGAATTTTTGGATTGTTTTCTCTATTTCAGTAAAGAATGTAATTGGGATTTTGCATTGAATTTGTATATCATTTTTGGCAGTATGGCCATTTTCACATATGCATTTTGCCTACCAAGAACATGGAAGGTCTTTCCATTTCCTGATGTTCTCTTTGATTGCTTTCTTTTGGATTTTATAGTTTTCACTAAATAGGTTCTTTACCTTTTTGGTTAGGTTAATTCACAGATTTTTTGAGGTTATTGCAAATGGGGTTATTTTCCAGATTTCCCTTTCTGCTTGTACATTGTTGGTGTACAGAAAGGCAACTGGTTTTTGTGGGTTAATTTGAATCTTGCTACTTTGATGAAGTGGTTTATTAGTTCTAGGAATTTGGGAGTGGAGTTTTGGGGGTTGTTTAGGTATAAGATCATGTCATCTGCAAATAGGGATAGTTTAATTTTTTCCTTTCCTGTATGGATCCCTTTAATGTCCATTCTTATCTTATTGCTTTGGCAATAAGGAGTGGAGAGAGTGGGTATTCTTGCCTTGCTCCTGATTTTTGTGGAATTTGTTTTAGTTTTTTCCCCATTTAGTATGATATTGGCTGTTGGTCTGTCATCTATGGCTTTTATTTCATTTTTTTTGTTGGTTGGGGCTTGAATTCTAGGCCTGGGCACTTTGAGGCTAACACACTACCACTTGATCCACAGTGCCACTTCCAGCCTTTTCTGTTTGTATGGTACTGAGGAATCAAACTCAGGGCCTCATGCATGCCAGGCAAGCACTCTACCGCTGAGTCACCTTCCCAGCCCCAGCTTTTATTGTTGTAAAGAATGTTCCTTTTATTGTTATTTTCTGCAGAGCTTTAAACATGAATGAGTATTGTATTTTGTTAAAAAGCCTTTTCTGCATCAATAGAGATAATTATGTGGTTCTTGACATTGGCTTTGCTGATGTGATGAATTACATTTATTGATTTACGTATGTTAAACCAGCCTTGCATCTTTGGGATGAAGCCTACTTGATCATAATGTATTTTTTTAAATATGTTTCTGGATTCTGTTGGCTAAAATTTTATTGAGGAGCTTTGCATCTGTGTTCATCAAAGAGATTGGTCTGTAGTTCTCTTTTTTTCTTTGTTGGATCTTTGCCTGGTTTGGGGAAGACTGTAATATTAGCTTCATAGAATGATTTTGGGATTTCTCCCTCTACTTCTATTTCACAGAAGAGTTTGAGGAGCATGGGTATTAGTTCCTCTTTAGAAGTCTTCTAGAATTCTGTGGTGGAATCTGTCTGGACCTGGGCTTTTCCTTATTGGAAAAATTCTGATTGCTTCCTCTATCTCATTGTAAGTTATTGGCTTATTTTCTTGGTTCAGCTTGCACAATTTGTCTTTCTAGAAGTTCATCCATTTCTGCTAGGTTTTCCTTCTTTAGTGTGTATAGGTTCTGGAAATAATTATGATAATTTGGATGTCTTGGATGTTTGTTGTAATTTTTCTTGTGGCATAACTTATCTTGTTGATTTGAGTCTCCTTTCTTAGGTTTTCCTTCTTTAGTGAGTATAGATTCTGGAAATAGTTCTTTATGATCCATTGGAGGTCTTGGTTGGTAGTTGTGACTTCCCTGATTTGAGTCTCATTTCTTTTTTTTTTTTGTCAGTCTTGCAAGGGGCCTGCTAATTTTATTGATTTTCTTTTCAAAAAATAAGCTTTTTGTTTCATTAATTTTATTTGTAGTTTTTAATCTCTACATCATTAATTTCTGCCCTTATCTTGGTTATCTTGCTCCATCTATTAACTTTAGGTTCAATTTTTTTCTTGCTTTTCTAACATCATGAGATTATTTACTTCAATTGCTTCTATTTTCTTGATGTGTGGGCTCAGAGCAATGAGCTTGCCTCTTAACACTGCTTTTGCTGTGTCCCAGAGGTTCTGTTGTGAAGTATTTTCATTTTCATTGAAGTAGGAACTTACTAATTTGTACTTTCATTTGTTCTGTGGCTCAGGTGTTATTCAGTAGTGTGCTATTCAACCTCCATGTATTTGAGTAATTTCTGCAGTATGCTTTGCTGTTGAGAACTAGTTTAATTCCACTATTGTCAGATAGAATACAAAGGATTATGTCAATCCTCTTGCATTTGTTTAAATTCTTTGTGTGAACTATGAAATGATCTATTTTGGAGAAAGTTTCATGGGCTGCTGAGAAGAATGTGTATTGGGTTGTAGTTGGGTGGAAAACTCTAGATGTCTGTTAAGTGCATTTGGGATATGGTTTCATTTAGTTCAGAGGCTTCTTTATCTTCTGGTTGACCTTTGGTGAGAGTGGGGTATTAAAGTCCCCCCTAATATTGTATTTATGTCTTGTTCTGAAGCCTGAGAGTATTTGTTTAATGTATTTAGGTGCTCTATTGTATGGTGTATATAGATTGATGATGGTGATATCCTCTTCATGGATTGTTCCTTGAATTAATATGTAGTGACCTTCTTTGTCTTTTTGTACTGATTTTAATGAGAAGTCTATTTTGTCAGATATCAAAATGACAACCATTGCCTTCCTGCTGGGTGCATTTGCCTGGAAGATCTTCTTCCATACCCTCACTTAGAGTTTGTTTTTATCTTTGGCTGTGAGATGCATCACTTGGAGACAACAAATGGATGAATTTTGTTTTTTTGATCCACTCTGCAGTTCTTTTTCTTTTGATTGGTGAATTGAGTCCATTAATCTTTATGGTTATTATAGAGAGATGTGTAGTTTTTCCTGCCATTTTCTTGCTTTCCTGCATTTTCTTTCCTTTTCCTGTGCTTACTAAATTGATCTCCTAGTGATTTCTATCTGATGTGGTTCCCTGCTCTTGATTGTTTTCTTCGGGTTGTATACCTCCTTTTATTATTATTTTTTTTTGTAGTGCTGGTTTTTTGTTCTTGAATTCCCTTAATTGTTCTTTGGTATTAAAAGTTTATAGTTTCTTTTTCAAATGTGAATGCTAGTTTCACTGGATATACCAGTCTGGGCTGGTAGTTGTTGATTTTCTGGGCCTGGATGGTACTTTTCCAGGCTCTCCTTGCATTTAGGGTTTGTGTGGTGAGGTTTGCAGTGATTCAGTTTCTTTCCATTGTAGTTTAGCACCATTTTTGATTTTGCAGCATTTGAAATCAGCTCTTTGCAACTCAGGCCTAGTGTCTTTACTATGATGTGTCTAGAAGTGATTCTTCTAGGATCCTGTCTACTAGTTGTTCTGTATGCTTCTGTTAAGTGGGTGAGGTTTTTTTTTTTTTTTTTAGATTGGGGAAATTTGCTGTAATAATCTTATTTAATAAGTGTTGCATCTTCTATTCTGGTATTCCTGTCCTTCATCGATCCCAATTATATGAAGATAGATTTCTTGGCATTGTCTGCCAGTTCTTGGACTTCCCATTGGTTATTTCCGAGCTCCTCTGTTTTATCTTCAACTCCTGATAGTCTGTTTTCCATCTTATTCATTCTGTAACCTATGGCTTCTATTGTGGTTTGCATTGTGGAAATTGATCCATTTATGGTTTCTATATTGGTTCTCAAAGTGTTAATTTCATCTTTTAAGGAGGTATGTACTGTGTCTATTTTTAACTGTATCTCTTGTTTTAGATCTTGGAATTCCTTTGATATTTCTTCTTTGTGCTTTTGAATTTGCTGCTGTATCTCTCCTTTTATTTGTATTTTTTTGGTTGGTCATGGGGCTTGAATTCTGGCCCTGGGCACTGTCCCCCAGCTTTTCAGCTTGAGGCTAGAGCTCTACCACTTTGAGCCACAGTGCCACTTCTGGTTTTCTGGTGGTTTATTAGAGATAAGAGTTTCATGGACTACCCAGGCTGGCTTTGAACCATGATCTTCAGATCTCAGCCTTACAGGCATGAGCCACTAGCACCTGGCTTCCTTTTATTTCTTTGGCCCATTCTGCCAACATATCTTTGATCTTTTGTCCTCCATTTCTTCTTTCCTCTCACTGGAGTTCTTTCCTGGGTTGCTGCTGGCTTTTGGGTTTGGTTTGTTATCTTGATTGTTCATGAATCTTGTAATCTTTCATTGTGATTTACGCATTTGGGTTCAGGATTTGTGAGGTCTGTAGCCAAGCTCTGCCTGTTGGTGTCCAACAGGTGGAAGCCTTTGCTTGGCCTGGGCTGGTTTTCAGTGTGTCGCTTAATTTTAGGACCACTGTGCATACTTCTTGGCAGCTCCCGGTGCTGGTGGGTGCTCCTCCAGTGGCCAGAGAACATGTGTGTTTTGCAGTACTGGTCAGGGTCCAGCGGGCTAGGTGGCTTGGGATCCTGGTTGGAGCTCACTTGCTTGTCAGTTCCCAGCAGGTTGGGGGTACTCCTCCATTGCTGGAGCTGATGCAAGATTCCCAGCTCCACTCAGAGGCCAGTGACCCTGGTAGCTTGGGTTTCTGCCTAGGGCATACTCGCTCCTCAATTCCTCGCGGGTGGGGGACACTCCACGGACTGCTGGGCTTGCATATGATTCTCTGCTTCAGAGAGGCTAGCAGCCCAGGCAATTCCTGTTCCCACCTAGGGCCTACTCTTGGTACATCATGGTGAGCAGGGCATGCTCCACTGGTTGCATGGCAGTAACCTGCTTCCCAGCTTCAGTGAGGGACCAGTTGCTCAGGCAGCTGGAGTTCCCAATTAGGGTGCACTCTTGGCAGATCCCAATGGGCAGGATCGGCTCACCCAGTTGTGGGGCAGGCACACAATTCCTGGCTTCAGTTGGGTCCACTGTAGTTCCCGCCTAAGGTGCTCTCTTGGCAGACTACTGTGGGTTAGGGACACTCCACAGGCCGCTGGGGTTGTGTGCATAATTCCTAACTTCAGTGGGAGAAGCAGCAGGGAGGAGTCTCGGTCAAGCTCTGGGGGTCACCACCAGTGCTGGTCTCCCATGGGGGGGGTGGGGAGACTGGGAGGGGAGTAAGGGAGTGGAACAGGGATGGAGGGGTGTCTCCTGTAGGGTACTCACTGATCCTGGAACTGGTTAAGGGCCTGTCCAGTAGTGCTGTGGCAGATCTCTGTATCTGTGTGCTGTAGTTTGCTGGTTGCTGGTTGCTACCGTGCTCAGTTGCAATGATTGTGTGCTGAGCAGTGTGGCGATAGGAGCTCTGGGTCTGGGTTTCAGTGTACCTTGCCTCCAGTCTCTGTGTCTGTCTATACTATTGGGGTCCTGCGCTGTAGGAAATTTTTGCGTTTGGTTTCTACAGTCCGCTTGTGGTTTTGAGGTCCCAGGCAGCTGTGGGCTGGGCCACTTTCATGGTTTGGGGGCCCAGAGCTGCACTGCTGACGAGCACTTGGAGAGTGTTCTTTGTGATTTTCTGTTTTTGTGCAGGTTCTGAGGTTTTATTTGTCTTTTCCTTATTCAGTTCCTGTTTTTCTCTGGTGGTTCACCTTTTTACTATCTCTTGGGGGGAACTTTATGTTGGAACTCAAACTCTCTATTTGGTTGGAGAGAGTTATGGTGTTTGCCTACTGTTTCATTGCTATCTTGGATCCCCCATCCCTCATTCTTTTTTTTTGGGGGGGTCCGGTCATGGGGCCTGAACTCTGGGCCTGGGCACTGTCCCTCAGCTCTTCAGCTCAAGGCTAGCGCTCTACCACTTGAGCCACAGTGCCACTTCCGGCTTTTTTCTTTTTGCTTATGTGATGCTGAGGAATCAAACCCAGGGCCTCAGGCATGCAAGGCAAGCGCTCTACCACTGAGCCACCTTCCCAGCCCGTCCCTCATTCTTGATTGAAACAAAAATACAGTACTTCTTTCATCTGCCTGAGTGAACATACACTGCCCCTGTTATTTTTTGTCTCTGGCACAGTTGTTCTCTATCATGCTCAACATCCATAAAACGATGACTAATTTTCTTATTAAAAATATCACTTAATAGATTACTCATTTTTGTTATCTTTTTCTTCTTATATTTTAGCAACATATAAATGAATCTTCTGAATATGAAGAATCATTTGAATATGAATCTTCTGATAGGTTTCCACATACATTATCTCTGACATCTCAAAATTCTGATGGATGTTCAAATAAACACTGTATATCTTACATTTTCCAGTTTGGAGTTATGACTAATTGATAGTGTGAGGCTTTTGAAATAAAGATTGTATCCAATATTTGGTGTCCCACAGATCATCTGGATTATTTTTACTCTTATAATATAGCATTATTAATCCCTACTCAAAATTATATATGGTAGAACTATCCAACTAGTATATTTTCCTGTTTGCGTTGATAAATCCTGTCATATTCTCTCTATTTAACAAACATATATTAAACCCCTACTGTCTGTGTCAATTGGGGTTCTCTTCACCTGCCACTAGCAGATATTTAAATGTTGTTCCATGCTGTGCTTGATGGAATAAGATTTTGTTTTGCTTGTTTCCTGCTCAAATCATAAAATCTAGAGAAGGAAAGGCTGCATATGTTTCAGTGTCTTCATAATTTCATCATTTTTAAAACTTGCCATCATTTTTCATTCTACTCCTTATACCATGTAGCTTTGTCCCAAGTACTCAAGCTTGTCCTTGTCCTAGGTGCCCAAGGGCTTCTCTCTCTGTCTCTGTTTCTGTCTCTGTCTCTGTCTCTCTCTGTCTGTCTCTCTCTCTCTCTCTCAGGATTGCTGCAAACATGGCATTACAGTCAAATTCAAATATAATAGAGATCACCTAGGAAACCACTAAGCTGGTTTTTTTTTTTGGCACCTAAATGTCAGGTTTTTTTGTCTTGTCTTTTCTTTAAAAAATAAGTTTTGTCACAATCATCAATAAACCTGAAAGAAGTAAAAAATCCATTCTTTTACCACAACTATATTCTTTTCTCTTTTTTATTCATTTTGGCAAACACCCTGACACATTCAAATGGAGTTAATAATAAAATTGAGGCTAAAAAAAGAAACCAAGAAAGGAAAACTGACAAGAGTGGTGTTTTATGTTAAGTAGAAAGGAATGATCTTTATATCTATTGCACAGTTTTTCTGTTTTTATATATGACAAGTTCTCTTATGTGCATAACTTCCATATGAACCAAGATCATTGAAAACTGCCATTTCTCTATAAATAGTTTAGGTTAAGAATAGAAGCATCTAAAAGGACAATACATTGGAAAATAAGTTCATTGCAAACTTATTTTAGAGAAAGTCAGCAAATAAGTGTGACCAAAAACAAAGACAAATCTCAACAAGACAACCAAATCAAACAATAAAAATACAAAACCCAAAAACTTCCCAAATAAAAACTTCCCAACAGTGTCACCAACAAGAAATATAAGTAAACATAAATGATAGGATATCTAATCATGGCCTCATGTTTTAGTAGAAACTTGTAAGAATCAAGGGACTGAAATTCCTCAGTAAGAAAGTGGCAGTCACTCATAGAAAGGGGTTGTTATGATACTTTACAGCTGCAGGATGTCTTTGGGTGATAAACCGCTTCCTGTTAACTTTGCAGCTGGCTTAATCTACATCTGTTATTCCAAGCCTGATGAATGACAGGGATAGATTTTTGGTTTCTTGAGTTTATTTTTACTTTCTAATATCATATCTAGACCTCTGTGCATCATTTGAAAATTCAAGAACTGAAGAGATTTAGAATAGCAATCTTTTTTTGTGAATTCTTTATTGTGATAAAGTAATTACATAATTTCACAAATTTCCCAGTATTATGGGATAGTGATGCTTAGTTAAAGTCACAAACACATTCTAACTTTCATGGAGCAAATTGTGTATCATGGTCTATACAGTTTATGAGTTCTATGAGCTTTGACAGTACAGTTTTTTTTCACATTGGTGATATGTACATTCCTTTCCTTTTGCATAGTGTCAGCTGTTCCCTCTTTCCCACTTGTTCTCTCCCTCTTATCGCTGCCATTGAGTTGCTTAGTTTGATCAATGTCCAGTGCAGCTGATGGGTCCCACTGTTGCATGTTTTCCCTTGATTCTCTCTCGTTCTGCGTCTTCCTCCTAGTTTCCCTCTGTTATGCACATATATACCATATATGTTATCAGCAGCATGGGGTTATTTAGTAGTGATTCGACCAGAATCTTTCAAAAGTAATAAGTAATCAAGTAATCTTGATGTTGTCCCTTGGCGATATCCTATCTTGGATTTGAAATCTACCTTTTTCTGATAGTGTTTTAAGATAGATTGGGGATATTTTGTCTCCTTTTTGTAAGGTGTATATAATTATTTTTTAATCTGGATCATCTCATTTGAGTGTCACTATGGCCTTCTTTTGTTTTAGGACTTGAGGCTAAGAAGACCTAAATAACTTGCCCATAGTCATGTAGCTGTGGCCAGTTCAATATCTCTCAAGTCCCCTAATCTATCCTTTGCTCCAACTACAAATAATTCCTGAAGTTATTATGCATCTGAGAAAATATTTGCAAGGAAGGAAATTGATAATAGTTTAGGAAACAATTGCTTTTTCTATCTTAGAGTCATGACCTCTCTTCATTTTTATTGATTGTAAATTTAAATTTCAGTTAAATTTCCAAAATAAACACTTCTGCAGTCCTTGAGATTTATCTTTTTCAATCATTTTGTTTGAGAAGTTTTAAACTTCAAATTTTTACAAGACTATTTTAAGGTTTATGAGTGAAGAAACCTAGGTAAATAATGAAGTTATCTGCCATAATAAATTTCATAGATGGTTTAAAGTACTGAAATTGTTGTCTCATAAATCTAGAAGCTTCGAAGTCCAAAGTCAAGGAGCTGACTTTTGAACCTCTGTTCTTAGATTGCAGATTGAAGTTTTCTTTTTCTCCCTTGAAAATCCTTAAGTAATTTATTTATTTTTAAATTTAATTTTAATTTGTTGTAAAGGTGATGTACAGAGTGGCTACAGTTACATAAGTAAGTTAATGAGTACATTTCTTGTGGAACATTGTTACCCCTCCCTCTTTTTTTCTCCCACTATGGCTCTCTCCTGACTTCCTCCCCACCCCCCACCCCCACATTGTACAGTTCATTCCCAACCTTGTGAGTATTGGTATTGCCTTGGTTCACCTTTTCTGTTATTCCCCTTTCCTTCCCCCAATCAGATAAATTCATATACAAGACACAGGGTACTAGAATAAAAAACAGTGACTACAGGGGATAAACCAAAGGGAAATACAAAATAACTTCATACAGTACATTAAAAACAACAGCATCAGCAACAAAAAAGTCTCTTGTTTCCTATGTTTCTTAGGTCTGCCTTACTTCATGTAATATAACTTTTTCCAAGTCTTTCCATTTTGTTATGAATGGGGTGATGCCATTCTTTCTGATGGAAGCATAGAATTCCATTTTATATAATCATCACATTTTCTTGATCCATTCATCTACTGAGGGGCATTTGTGTTGGTTCCATATCTTAGGTATGGTAAATAATGCTGCAATGAACATAGTTGTGCTGGTAGCTTTAGTGTGGCATTGTTTGTGATCATTTGGGTAAATGCTCAGGAGTGGGATTGCTGGATCATAGGGTAGATCTATGTTTAGTCCTTTGAGAACCTCCATACTGTTTTCCAAAGTGGTTGAACCAATTTGCATTCCCACCAACATTGTAGTAGTTTTCCCTTTTGGCCACATCCCTACCAGCATCTACTATTATTTGTTCTCTTGATAATGGCCACTCTAACTGGGGTGAGGTGGAATCTCAATGTGGTCTTGAGAAGTCGAAAGTTTCTTCATATGTCTATTGGCTATGCTTATTTCCTCTCCAGAGCAGTTTCTTTTTACTTCTTTAGCTCACTTATATCATGGAATGGTTGTTTCTTTGAGGAATTTTTATTTGAGGGCTTAATTTTTTGAGTTCTATTTTTTTTTTTTTTTGATGTAAGGCCCTTGTCTGTTGTATAGCTAGTGAAGATCTTCTCCCAATCTGTGGGCTTTCTATTAATCTTGCTCTATGTCCTTTGCCATACAGCAGCTCTGCAGTTTAATGTGATCCCGTTTATCCAACCTTTCTTTGATTTGTTGTGCTTCTGGATTTTTATTGAGGAAGTTTCAAGTTCCAAGGAACCCTAGCATACCCCCTATCCCTGAAATATTTTCAGGGTATCTGCTCTTACCTTGAGGTCTTTGATCCACGTGGAGTTGATTCTGGTGCATGGTATTATGTAAAGATCCAACTTCAGTTTCTCCATGTGTATAGGCAATTCTTTAAGCACCATTTGTTGAAGAGGCTGTCTTTCTTCCATCTGATCATTTTGGCTCCCTTACCAAGTTAGGTAGCCATAGGTCTGTGGGATCATGTCTGGGTCTTTGATTCTATTCCATTGGTCCTCAGTCTTGTTCCTGTGCCAGGACCACGCTGTTTTTTTTTTTTTTAAATAACTACAGCTTTATAATAGAGCTTGAAGTTTGGTACTGATATTCCTCCAGCACTGTTCTTCCTGCTAAGAATTGTTTTTGCTATTCTGGGTCTTCTATTATTCCATATCAATTTTTGGATTGCTTCCTCTATTTCATTAAAGAATGTTGTTGGCATGTTGATGGGTATTGCATTGAATTTGTAGATAGCTTTGGGCAGTATTGCCATTTTTCATCATGTTAATTCTCTCAGTCCAGGAACATGGGAGTTTTTTCCTACTTCCTTAAATCTGGTTTAATTTCCTTTTTTACATTTTTAAAGTTTTCATCATAGAGGTTTTTCACCTTTTTCTTTCTGTATATTTACCAAGAGTTCTTTATCTGTATTTAATCTTCTCTTATATTGGACCTCTAGGATCAGGGTTCACCATAATGGCCTCATTTAACTTATTTACATTTTAAAAGACTATTTTCCAAAACAGTCACATGAGACATTGGGAATTAGGAATATATATATGTCTATATATATATATATATACACACATATATATATGTATATATATACATATATGTTACAATCTGGTACACAAGTCCATTTGCAACAAATACATTGCTCATGATTGCATTTCTGCGGTTTATCATTTTCTAGATCTTATTGTTGATAAAAACCCAAAAGTTAAATTACTATGATGGGAGACATTTTAAGATGGGATATTCAACTAACCAGAGGAATAGCAAACTAGAACTTTTATGTATAAAAGGTTACTGAATTTGAGGAGAAAAAATATGAGCTAGTAATTTGATTAACTCACGATTATAAAATTTCTCATGCTATTTTCAGGGAGAGGTATGGTAAATTAGGTTTTCATACCAGTCAAGATATTGTCTATTATTAATAAACATTTAGTACCTAGAATATTTATCTGATCAATAATATTTACTAGATGAATGGCAGCCATTATTATAAATTATTATTTAACAAATTTATTTTCATAAGTCTCTCAAAGGAGTTTATCTTTATTATCGATGGCAATAGTTGTTTTACTTGAGCACATGAACATGTTGAAATCTTAAAAGTGAAGTTCAATTAATTTTCTTTAGAAATCTGTAAGCATTTTCTTCAAAGTTAACAAATGGCACTATTAATTCTTGTGCTAATTAATAGAGCTTATTTTGGATTTGATCTGTCAGCATGATTAAATTGTGCATTTAGTGGGGTTATGTTAAATCTGTCAGATTTGAAATGTCCAATGAAGTTAAAAGACCTTTAAATGTTTTCTGTCTTTAATGTGTCTCACTTTAATGTAACACAAAGCATTTTCTTTCCTTTTTTATTTTTTTTTGGGGTCCGGTCATGGGGCCTGAACTCTGGGCCTGAGCGCTGTTCCTCAGCTCTTCAGCTTCAGGCTAGCACTCTACCAGTTGAGCCACAGCGCGGCTTCTGGCTTTTTTCTTTTTTGCTTATGTGGTTCTAAGGAATTGAACCCAGGGCCTCATGCATGCAAGGCAAATGCTCTACCACTAAACTACCTTCCCAAGCCCAAAGCATTTTATTTTCTAAACTAGCAAAACATGACAGCCTGCAAGGTAAAAATCTGAGACCCTATCTCAAGAAATAAAAACCACATGGAGTAGGATAACACTGTTAGCTAGATGAAAAAATAAATAGGAGAATCACTGTCCAGATTAGCTGGGGGACATAAAGTAAGAACCTTTTCAAAAAAATAACAGCGAAGGGGCTGGGAAGGTGGCTCAGTGGTAGAGCGCTTGCCTCACAGGCATGAGGTCCTGGGTTCGATTCCTCAGCACCACATAAGCAAAAAGAAAAAAGCTGGAAGTGGCACTGTGGCTCAAGTGGTAGAGCGCTAGCCTTGAGCTGAAGAGCTGAGGGACAGTGCCCAGGCCCAGAGTTCAGGCCCACTACCAGACCCCCCCCAAAAAAAAGTAACAGCGAAGATGGCTAGAAACATGGCTCAGTTGTTGGATAACTGCTTACCAAACATACCATAAAAAAAAATACACGCATACACACACACAACAAAAGTCACAAATTGTTCTGTGAGGACTATGTCTTAGAGACAACAGACGTGTGTGGCTTTGGTAAATTGTTTAATGTCTCCATGCTTCAAATTCCTTATCTACAGAGAGAGTATACCCAACTCCATGGAGATATATAAGGATAATATATGAAAAGCATTTGTGGATTCCTACATCAATGTTTTTGTCAACAAGACATTGTGAGTGTTATGTTAGGTGTTTTAAAGGAATTTGTATGTTTAAAAGGAAAAAAAAAACCCTGTAGAAACAAAACCCATATCACCTTTTGTTTGTTTGTTTTTAACTGTATTTTTTTGTTGTGAAAATACTGTACAGAGGGGTTACAATTACATGGGCAAGATAATGAGTACATTTCTTATCAAGCATTGTTGCTTCCTCCTTTGTTTCTTCTTTCCATCCCATCCTTTCCCCGCCTCCCTCCAGCCCTCCCTCCCCCCTCCACCAAAGTTGTAAAGTTTGTTTTCTACATAATGACTTGTATGTCTCATTGTTGCAATGGGTCCACCTGTATTCCTATTTAAACAATTTGTATTTTTTTGTCTTTTCTTTTTTGGTACTGAGGATTGAACCCAGGCAGGACATTGCACTTGCTAGGCGAGTGCTTTGCCACTGAGTTACATCCTAGCCCCCCATATCAGAATATGTTTTTCTAAAACAATGTGTACTTATTCTGGTTAGGGTTTTGTTGTCTCAAGAGTTGTATTACCATGGACTTACTATAGCTTTGCACTGGCATCATGACTTTTCCTCATAACGTTGTCCAGACCATCTTGGAAAGGTACATCTAGAATTGTTTCTTCTCATATCCCATAAACTCTTTCTTCTCTCTGTCCAAATGCTCCACTTCAAATCTCTTAACTATTTGCCTTTACAGATTAGTAAACATCCTGTCCTTTAAGAGACTGAATTCTTCATTTATCCCTTAAATGGTATGGAGTTAGTTGCTGGGGAAAAAATTAAAGTTGTACTATCATTATTGTAGTATATTTTAATTTCCTGGATTTGTGTTGTTTGATCTATTGTTTTACCTTTGCTTGCTTATTCTGTTTAAAGTTTCAAATTCTCTCTCCAAATACTTTTTATTCTTTGCTATGTTTGTTTTTAAACTTTATACCTGTAATCTTTTTCAATCTGCATTTCTACCCTACTGCTGCTTCACATGCTGCTAATACAAGAGGAATGATTGGGAAAGTATATGAGAAAGAAGAGTGTAGGAAAGTGATTATGATAGTTATTATTAGGAAAAGTGATAGTATTATTCCCCCTAAGCATAGGAGGGATGATATTATAAGTGAGCGGAAGATGAGTGTCCCTAATAGGGATACTGTGAATGTTGTATAAAGATTAAATATAACTATTGACATTGATAGTAGTTATGAGTTGAATTACAGTTTAATGAGTCGAAATCAATTGTTTTGTTTAAGCAAACTACTAATTTGTCTCATTGAAGGATCTTGTTAGTTCATTCATAGGCTAGTCCTAGGGCTAGGATGGTTACTAATACTAGTGAGAAGATGATTGTTGAGTTGATGTGAGTCAATTGAAATGCTCATGGTAGGGGAATAAGAAGAGTAATTTCTAGATCAAATAAAAGGAATATGATTATTTTATGTATTTTATTATATTTGTTATTTTTGTAATTTTTGTCTTTGGTAATTTTATGTTTTGGTTTTATATCATGAATCCTCCAACTTATTCTAAACTAAATCTGATTTATTCTATTTTTCCTTTATCTTCATATTGTTCACTTATTTGATTAAAATCACTTCTATTTATTATGCCAATATTATTTTGCCCATATTATAGTTTGAATTTATTTTACCTTATCCTAATTTGATATTTTTTCTAAATATTGAATTTTGGTGACTTGCTTATCTGTTTAGTGTATTGAAGCAAAGGTATATGATGATCCAAAGGAGAATTACGCAAGGAAGAAAAGTGGCTAGAGTCACTCACTTCCCTTGAGGTTGGGGAGGAGGATGGGTGGATCTGTATTGGACCACTGGCTATCTGTAGGATTTATTTCATCATGTTAGGAAGAGCCTCTAAAAGACATCACTCCAGATGACTTATGAGGCTCTAGGTAACTAACCACATACCAGGAGTTTAGATTTCCTTAGAGTAGGAATTATTCTTCCTATACAGAAGGTACACTTAATTTGTTGTTTTGATACTACTTATGTCATTCTATACACTCTGAATGTCTCATGTGTGTGTGTGTGTGTGTGTGTGTGAGTGTGTATATATATATATAAAATTGAAAAAATATATTTTGAGAAAACTTTGACAAAAAAGTATGTGTTTGTGATGATTTTTTTGAGAAAGATGTCTGGTTTGATCTTCATGAGGAAGTTGGAGTTACAGACTTCTGGTTTTGATTTTGCGCAAGTGCTTCTAGTACACTAGAATGATAATGCCCTTCTCAGCAGGAACTGTACTTGATTAGACCTATTGATGACCTTTACATTACCAAAATCATAGTTTTTGGTTATCACCTACTTTGAACTCTTTTTTTTTTTCTGTCAGTCGTGGGGCTTGAACTCTGGGCTTGGGTGCTGTCCCTCAGCTCTTCAGCTCAAGGCAAGCGCTCTACCACTTGAGCTACAGTGCCACTTCCTACTTTGAACTCTTAAGACTGATATATTCAAAATGTTAGTAGCCACCTGATTTTTTTCCTTCTCTTCTTTTTCTTAATTTTCAGTGTAAAAACTTTTCAAAATTTCCAAATTTTTCTTTTCTTAGTCTTTTGAGAAGTTTCCTATTGCTCTGCTTCAAAATACTAATTTTTTATCTTTGAATTGTCTTTTCTCTACATTCTTCCCTGTGGGTTGTATATATTTTCAGGCATAATGGCTCTTTCTCTATAGTTGATGACTTCCTAGATTTTAGATATAGACAGAATTTTCCTCCAAATTCGCTAATTTACACTTATTCAACAGAAAAAAATTTGCAGCTCTCAAGTACATGCTGGCCAAATGCTTTTCTAGAGATGGTGAACAAAATGTCTCATAGAACTTGCAATTCAAAATGGGTAACTGAAATATATAAAATGTATATGAACATGAGGGCCCCAGAGAAGAAGAGTATTACAATTAATGATAAGGTGATTTGGGACATTCTCATTGCTTATTGTGATCTTTTAACAAAGATCTCAAAGAGGGGAGGCAACATACTGAATTGTAATATGGGAGGGCATTTCCATCAAAGAGAATAGCAAAAACAAACATCTTAAGATCAAGTGCTACTCTGGATTTTCTTTTTGGTCAGTTGATTTGGATCTGAAAACTCTCAGAGCTGGACACTGCAAATTGTGACTTTTTAAGGGGCATCCATTACACCTCTCTTTTCTTCTTATCATGCCTTTCCTTTTGTGAGTGTTGATGCTAAGCAGTGACCTTTTGTTTGTCTCTTTATTTTGTACCTAGCAATTTTGAGTTCTGTTATCACATCCAAAACCATGTGTACCAAGCACTTTGGCTGTACAGCTGACATTGACAGTCATTACAGCAATTGTGGCTACCTTTCATCATTCCTTGCTTACAAAGAAGAGCCACTATTGAATTTCTTCAATGAGTTCTTGCTTACTGATTCTGACACTACAGTCTTCTTATCAAGCACCAAGAAAATCTAATCCCAGAAACTTTGGCTTCTGTAGTATATGCCAGATAGTTATGATTCTTTAGGTTCATAGTCACTTTCTTACCAAACCTACAAGTCCTCAATTAAGTTATGCTAGAATTTAACTCTAGTTTGGCTGCTAGGAGAAGAGATGAGAACAACTTCTATTGTGTGGAAAAGCTTCATCCACATTTCTTGGCCACTGGTCAATCATCTAGCTGTACCTATTTCCCAAGAAAATTCAGTAATGGGATCTGTGTCTGAGGAAGCAGAGATTATGTGTTTGGTGAATATGAAACCATATTCTGCCAAAATATCTCTAGGTTTTATTATCATGGAAAGAAATTGATCTCTTTCAGCTCTTTAACATGCTATTATTTATGCATGGGGAAATTCTACTGGGATTAAGTTTTTCTTGCTTAGATAGCTATAACTGCAAATGTTTGGTCAAGGAACCTCTTACTGCTACTCCTACCTCTGTTCACTCTGTTTCACTCTGCAGTTATTAATTTTAATTGTTTTAATTAGGTTACAATTATTTTTTGTTTCTAAAAGATTTTCTGTACTGGGAACTTTTAAGTTTACATTTTTTTCTACTGTAAGAAAATTAAAGTAGGTCACAGCTATTTTTTGTGCTAGGAACTTTTACCTTGAGATAAATTTTTTCTACTCTAAGATAATGAAAGTAATAAGCCAATGAAATAAAAAATCGAACATAAAGTAGATGCGTATAATTGGTGGTATGTTCTTGGAAACTGCTTCCTACTCAAATCACACTGTCATTGGCAGATGTTTAAAAACTGAGACTTGATACAATCGTAAAAAAATAGTGGAGTTCGTGAAAAATGCAAAGAACTAGTTAGGAAAAGTTACAGTTTTGACTTGTATATTATAAGTACACCTTAAAATGAGGTCATGCTTTGTTATCCTTCTAATGATTCAAATACAAAGAACAGTTTGATAAAAGATGAAACAGAAATAATTAGTTATGAACATATCCCTTCAAAATGAAGTAAGGCATAATTTAGTAGGTAACGAGCCTCATCTCTTACCACAAATCATTTTAGAAAAATGATTCTTTCCCTTCCAGAATTCTACTGACGATTATAATCACTTGACATTTAAATATGGCTTGCATCATCAATGAGTTTTTTATTTCATGCATGAAGAAAAGATGCTGAGGAGTTGTGTGGAACTTTTAAGGATGACACAAATCTGGATTGGAATTGGAATTGATTACTTTTAATTTGCAAGTTAAATGTTTCCATGATTCATAGAGAAATGTTAATCATAAAATATTAAAACTGAAAGTGATCTTAGAGAATATCTGACTTTTAACCTTGAGGAAATGAGGCTTAGAATGACCAATTACTGGTACAGAGATAGTTAATCTATTTAATATCTGGGTATGTTCTATGTTTGGTGTATTACTGTGTTCTAGTATATAGTATATAGTTACAAATTTCAGTTATAAATGAACAACAATGAATTACTATGTTTCAAGAGGCTCAGGTCTGAAAGATGAACATCTTAAAGGGTATTGAGTAAAATCATATTGTAGCTGATCAAAAATTCATTGGACTTTTTTGTCTGGCAATGTGGGATTTGGATTTAGGTCCTTGAAACTTCTAGTCAGATGTTCTACCAGTTGAGCCAGGCCCTAAGACTTCTTGATTTAATCATTTTTCAGATAAGGTCACAATTTTTGTCTTAGTCTGGTCTTGGACTATTGTCCTTCTACCTAGACCTCTCATCTAGTTAGGATTATAGGTTTGTGTCATCATACCAGCTTGGTGTATTATGAGGGAATCTTGTTAACTTTTTGCCTGAGGATGGCCTAGAACTGTGATTCTCCTAATCCTCCCAGGTAGGTGGGTTTTAAGGCATGATCATAGGTGATTCTTTTCTAATTAAATTTGCATTTTACAAATATCATACTGTTATTTTTTGTTTATTTAGAAACATTTCAGATCATTATTTTTTATGGGAATTCTTTCTGATACCAAGTATATTTTTCTCCTATCATGTGCTGTTGTATTGTTGTACCTTGCCTAAGAATTGAACCTGTCTGAAAGAAAACTATTTTCTTTTTGCTATCTTTTGTACATCCTTTCTCCTTTCTAATTTATTCATTTCATTTATGATACCATCAACATGGGTTTCTCATGCTAAACTCTGATAAGTCATCTTTACTTCTACTTTCTTTTTACCCCCTCACTTATCTGTCATCAAGTCTTACTCTATCTCTACATACACCTTGAAAATATAGCTCTTGCATATGCTACTAGTACTACTGTAGTACAAGCTATCATTATCTTTTGTTTTAATAGTTGCTTCTAATTCTAATCACTTAATTCCACACTTGCTACTGGAATCTATTTTCCTCATAGAAACCATATGTTTATCTAAAAATGAAAATGTAATCATATCATTTCCTTCCTAGTAGTTTTCATGGCACTTAGGATAAAATCCAAATCTTTTGCCAGATCCTGCAAAGCTACATAATATATTGTCTAGGGATATGAGACCTTCCTGCCTTCTTTTCCTGCTTATTTCTTTGCTCATTATGCCTTAGCTTGTCTTAGTTTGAGGAAATTTGCACTGGTTCTTTCTCCTGCATGGTACCCATGTATTTCTTTCCATCACTCTTGCAATCATTCTGGTCTTAATTAAAATTAGACAGACATTCTCTAACCACACAGACTAATTAGCTATCCCTACATCTTCCACTTATCCTCTAATACGTTACTATTCTGTTTTAAATAGCACCTTAGATAGGTTTACTATTTAAATTATTCTATTTAAAATTTTAAAATTCCTATTCCTGAGACAGTATCTTTGTCATTTATTGCAATACCTTTAGGTACCAGAACAATGCCTTCATATGTGAGTTGATTCTGCTTAATAGTAGTTTAGATGAATGAATACATGACACTTTTTGCTACCACTAATTTAATTCTCTCTGTGTGAATCCTATATACTTCATAATAGTGGTAACCATGCCTGCCTTATGCTTTCTTTTCTTCTTTTTATTTTCTTTATTACCTTCAAATAGTTTTACAAGAGAGTTTCATGTCTCATTTATGTAGCAAATGTTGGTCAGACACTCATTCTTTCCATCATTCTCCCTTACTCCTCACTTGTCCCATTCCTAGCCTTCTCATCAAAATTTCTAGTTCCATCTTTGTATATGTTATGATTATATTTGCCTAACATTCCTCTTTTTACTCCCCTGCTCCCCTGTTTTTGTCTCCATTCAAGACATGTTTCAACTTCTTGGTATTCATTTAGAAAAAAAGCAGTGTTAATCATTTAAAGGCATTAGTTACACCATGGAATCTCATTCTGTATAGGTCTAGCACCTACATATGAGAGAAAACATACACCTTTTATAATTCTGCTTGCTCAACATTTATATATCCATAGCTTAACAGCAATAGAAACCCACTAAATATGTAGTACATGGATGAATAAATGATCATTTTATGGATTGAGACTGGATTCAGAGAGGTCAGTTTGGAAAGTTGCAATGCTGAGTTGTTACATAATGAAGTCATTAATAAAAGCAGTGACAGAAGGGATGAAAAGGAAATGAGAGACTTATAAAATACATGGAAAATAAACTAGAGAATACACAAGACAGTTATGAAGAGGGATTGGAAGTATGGATGATGGTACTGTTTGAAGATATAAGGAAAAGGAGGCTTTGGAGTAGGGTAAGATAAAACAGTGAAATAAACTTGGATTAGGAAAGAAGTGCCAAGTTTAGATTTGACTGTAAACCTATCTAATAGATATCCAAAAGAAAAATTAATAAAATATATTCTTATGTGCCAATAATAGGTGTAACAACTGGATTTATAGATTAGAAAGATGTAGTTAGGCATTTCAAACTGTGATAGCTGGTTTGTTGTTAGGCCACATTCTTCCCTACTTACTGGTAACTTCTCACCTCCATCTTCTCTACTAAAACAAGATGTGATCTTTGAACTTGCTATGGTAATTAACTGTGAAGTTTTATGCCAATTCTAAGAAGAAATTTTAAAAAATGTGTTCCACCTATTGTTCCGGTAAGATCAGCATGATTCCTTCAGAGACTGCTCTTTCAGTGGAAATAACAACTCAAGTGAGAAATATACCTTTGTTAGGAAGATTGAGATTTTGGGGATGCATGTTCCTGGCAGAATAGCATAGCAGAAGCTGGCTTACATGTATACAGAGAATAGTGAGCCACAATAAATACAAAGTGTTCATTTAATTTTTCTAATTCATAGACCTTGGTGACCTTATGAAAACAATTCCAGCTGAATAGCTAGAAAGTCTATTTAGGAATAGAGACACAATAGTCACAATGACTATTCTGATCCTCCTCCAACAGACTTAAACTTTTTTCTTTTAACCTCATTGCTATTATTATATAATGTGCTCAGTATTTCTGTCTGCTGACCCAGTAGGAAGCTCGCCATTTTATCAATTAGAATTTCAAGTGCACCATAATCTAACAAATGTTGATTGATAAATACAGAGAATAGTGAATATTCAGATATGAGAATAGAAGGAAGTCATGTAAAAGTCTATTACCAAGCAGCAAGAAGTTTTTAAAATTTAAAGTAACTATGAATATCATTGTAAACATAAGGGAAAAGCGGTAACTTTGGAAATGTAGAGAATCTCTATTTTGCATTGTGAAATATACAAGGGAAGTAAACATGACATTTCCTTTGTGATTTGTTTACTAAATGGTGTACTGTACTACTTTTTCTTTCTCTTACTGCCTTGTATCATCTCTGTATCTTCACCCATGATTGAGATTTATTCCATCCTTAAGTTATCCCTTTCATGCATTCTATCTCAATTTTTTTATTGTTAAAATACTGTACAGAGGGGTTACAATTACATGGGCAAGATAATGAGTACATTTCTTATCAAGCATTGTAGCCTCCTCCTTTGTTTTCCCTTTCCATTCCTTCCCATCTATCTCAATTTTTAAATGAATCTGAGTTTTAACTAATATCTGATCCCATCTCATGTCCCACCTCATCCTTTGCCCAGTCTCAAAGGGTTGAGACTTAGGGATGATGTGATTTTTTTTTAGCACAACTTACACAATAATTAAAGAAAACAGAATATTTAATTAATGTTTTCTTTCCGAAGGTGGCAAAATACCCCAATATCCAAATACCCCTCTATATCCTGGTCAGTGCTTTAAATCTTACTAACATTTTGATGAAATAATATCAGTTGTATCATAATTTTTATAATGTACATATATAGATACAGTGCACACATAGATATTTAAGCCATGGATAGATATAAAAGTACATATAGATATTTAAAAATGTACAAATAAACATAAATGTATGAGGATAAACAATTTTTCTAAATCATATAGTGAAAGACAATTGCAGAATTAAAATTCAGTCTGACTGCAGACTGCAGACTCTGTATTTCTCACTCTAAAAAGTACCTCTACCTAGGATTTATGATCTTATGACAAAGAGAGGACACTAACCTATAATTCCTCTTCTTTTAACATCCAGTCCTTGCTTGCCTCTAGCAGTTACTTCAACTTAAGCATTTATTCATGACTGTATTATATGTAATTTGGCATCTAAATGATTACTTTGTCCTCTCTGTTATTAATGTTGACTTTTTATTTCATACATACTATCTCCTTTCATCTTAAGTAATATCACTGAAGTGTTATTATGGTTCTTAAGTTAAGAGCCAATGAAACAAAAAGCTGAAATAATAAAGTGACTTGACTAAATTCACATGGATTATAAAGTATGGTATGTCCAGAATTGAAAATTCTGGTGGGACTGTAAAACAGCATAGTGAGTGTGAGATAAGGTTTTAAAACTTTATCCTTAAAATAAACATATAAATCTTATATGGGAGTGTTCATAGAACTTGTTGAATTTGTTTTACTTTTGGTGGCATAGGATTTTGAACTCAGGGCCTCATGCTCACTAGATTTATCACTTGAATATCACCTCCAACCCTGCTTTTTGCCTGTTTTTGGAGATGGAATTTCCTGGACTGTCCTACCCAGGATGGCTTTGATCCACTGGATATCAGCCTCCTGAGTAGCTAGATTACAACAAGCATGAAGTTACTGATGTCTGGCTCATAGCATTTTATTTTCATTTGCCAAAATCTCCAGGGATTTATGATGAATGAAAAAGACCAATACCAAAGGTTAAAAACTATATAATTCCAGTTACATAGCATTTTGAAATGTCAACAAAATAGTGGTTGGTAGGGTTAGAGATGGAGGTAGGGGTGTGTGTGATTGGCATGATCATGAAAGGGCAGGAGGATCTTGTGTATTGATTTGTTTCCTCAGTGTACTGACTATAGTGGTAGATATAGGAACTTACATATATGTCAGTATTTTATTGAATTAAATTCTCATCCCACATGCATACAGAGATGAGTACAAGTAATAGGTAAATTTGAATAAGATCAATAATATCAATGTGGTATACCGGTTGTGTTATTGTACTATAGCATTCTGAAATGTTGCCACTGGGGGAAATTGTGTGAATTGTAAAATATACCTTTATTATTTTTTATAAACATATACAAGTCACAATGATCTCAATAAAATTAATAAAATATCAAAAAATATGAACACATGAATAGTTCTATAGAAAAGAAAGAAAGAAAAATGGTTATTTATACAATTACAAAGAATATTAGCTTAAAAATGTTCATAATCTTTTTTTGAATACATTTCTTTTTTTTATTGCGAAAATACCGCATAGAGGGGTTACAATTACATGGGCAAGATAATGAGTACATTTCTTATCAAGTATTGTTGCCTCCTTTGTTTCCCCTTCCCATCAACTCCCAACCCAACCCCTCCCCACCCCCGAAAGTTGTAAAGTTCGTTTTTTCACATAACAACTTGTACATCTCATTGTTGTCGTTGCAATGGGTCCACCTGTATTTCTATTTAAACGATTTGTTTTTGGCCCTTCTCCTCCACAAATTATACCAACATCAAATACAGTGAAAGCAGGGGTTATACTGTGGGGGGAGGGGCATACAAAGCAACAAAGAAATCATCTTATAAATATGTTAGAAACAATCGCATGAAAGAAAAATCATTTGAATGCTTATCTTGGGGTTCATTTCACCTAGCATCAACTTATCTGACCTTTTCTGCTTGTCTCAGACATATACTAGTTATTGCAAATAAAGGAAACCATGGGACCTATGTTGCTTTGGGCCTGGCTTACTTCACTTAAGACCATTATTTCCAAGTCTTTCCATTTCCTAACAGATGGGGCAATCTCATTCTTTATGATGGAGGCATAGAATTCCATTGTGTATATATACCACATTTTCTTGATCCATTCATCTGCTGAGGGGCATCTGGGTTGGTTCCATATCTTAGCTATGGTAAATAATGCTGCAATAAACATAGTTGTGCTGGTAGCTTTAGTATGGTTTTGTTTGTGATCATTTGGGTAAATGCCCAAAAGTGGGATTGCTGGGTCATAGGGGAGCTCTATGTGGAGTCTTTTGAGGAACCTCCACACTACTTTCCAAAGTGGTTAAACAAGTTTTCACTCCCACCAACAATGCAGTAAGGTTCCCTTCTGTCCACATCCCCTCCAGCATCTGTTGTTATTAGATTTCTTAATTATAGCTATTCTAGCTGGGGTGAGGTGGTATCTCAATGTTGTTTTGATTTGCATTTCTTTTATGGCTAGGGAGGTTGAGCATTTCTTCATGTGTCTATTGGCCATTCTTATTTCCTCTTCAGAGAAGTTTCTCTATAAGTTTTTAGCCCACTTATTTATTGGGCAGTTGTTTCTTTGAGGATTTGTTGTTGGGGGATTTAATTTTTTGAGTTCCAGGTATATTTTAGCTCTGAGACCCTTGTCTGTTGTATGGCTAGTGAAGATCTTCTCCCAATCCATGGACTTTGTATTGATCTTGCTAGCTATGTTCTTTGCCATGCAGAAGCTCTGCAATTTCATGCAATCCCATTTGTCCAACCTAAATTTTTTCTTTTTTATTGTTCATAAATCTTAGAAGGTAGCTTGGTGAGTCTTATCTAAAACAAAACAATCTGATTTTTAAGTATGAATCAAGGATTCAACTTATTTTCATTTTATTTTGTTTTATTTTCCTTTACTTTTAATTAGATTTATCTTCTATTTTCCTAAATTATGTCCTATTATAAAGAAAAAGTCAAAATATTGACACTAAATGAGCTAGATTTATTTGTCACTCTAAAATTTATGTTTTTAGGCATTATGCCAGGAGTTTATAATTGGATATAATGTAAGCTATTTTTTGAGTAATATGTATTTATTTGTCCCTTATTAGGTAAATGAGAACAGAACCATCATATTATTTTTTTTAATCTTTAATACTTAGGAAAAGCCCTGAGCACATGGTTAATATTCATTTAATTAGCTAGTTTTATTTTTATTTATTTTTGCTGATCCTTGGGCTTGAACTCTGGGCCTTGGTGCTGTTCTTGAGATCCTTTTGTGCAAGGCTAGTACTCTACCACTTGAGCCACAACACCACTTCTGGCTTTTTCTGTGATTAATTGGAGATAAGTGTCTCATGGAATTTCCTGCCTAGAGTGTCTTCATACCATGATGCTTAGATCTCAGCCTCCTGAGTATCTAGGATTACAGGCATGAGCCACCCAGAGCCAGGCTGAATAATTCATTTTATTTTATTTTTTAATTTTTTATTGTAAAGGTTATGCACAGAGAGCTTACTTTTTGAAAAGTGTTACTTCTTCCCACAGTTTATCCCATTTTTTTCATCCTGATCCCCTCCCCATAAAATTATATAATTACTTACAACATAGTGCATCTGCGGTAAGGTGGATTCTCAATGTTGTTTTGGTATGCATTTCTTTTATGGCCAGAGATATTGAACATCTCTTTCTGTGTCTATTGGCCACTCTTATGACTCTTTTCTGAGAAGTCTCTCTTGAAATCTTTTAAAGATTACAAGCCATTTATTTTATAGAATTGTTTGTCTCATCTTTTCTCATGATTAGATTTTAATTATGCATTGTTGGCAGGAATACACAAAAATAATGTATTGTTCTTGCTGCATTAGATCAGGAGGCACATGACATCAGTTTGGGCTATTACGAATGATGCTAAAATTGATCCGTTTATTAAAATGTTATCTATCAGGTTTTTCCATCAGAGAGTTGCTATTTCCTTCTGTGACTGATGGAAACTTAATGAGGAGATACTCTGAAAATATGTAATTTTTCTCATTTTTGGTGAAATTTCATCTACTAGTTTTGGCATCCATTGGAAATGATTGCCTGAATGAAACAATTATTACTACAGTAATAGTTTTCTAATACAACCATAGCTTTTCCATTGTTTAATGGCTGTTCCACAGTATAAAAGAACTTACATTCTTTTTACCAATTATTTATTTACTCTTGTATTTTTACTTTATTATTTTGTATGTCATCTGTTATTAACATTATTTATTTTCATGCTTAATTTGTGCCAGATTTGGATGTCAAATGTTCCTTCAGTTGCTTTTTAGACATGTCATTGGAGTACTGATTTTGTTATTGCAACAGGTTCCAGGCTAGTGTGCTTTATCTTTGCATTCTTTAACATCTTGTACTAAATAGATAAGTACTTTATAAGAGAATTAGTGATATATGATTTACATAAGTTACAAGTATACAAGTGAAATGTATTCTTTTGTATTTTATGTGTTAGTCTAATCATCCTTACAAACAGGCAGGGTCAAAGAAAATCTCTTAAGCTTTTTGAAGAGAAAAAGGTTACTTTTTGATGAAATATGTAATAAAAATTACTTTATTTTTTGGTTTTTAATTATTTACTGTCACCTACTTTATCTCACGTATTTAATTTGGTACTGAAGATGTAACAGTAGTAAAAGATGGTCCTTGATTTCATGAAGCTTATAGTCTACTAATAAATAGATTGTTATATAAATACTTAAAATACCCAATTTCAACCTTTCCTCCCTCTCTTTCTCTTTCTCTCTTTCTCCTTCTCTTTCTCTTTTTCCCTCCCTTCCTTCCTTCCCCTCTCTCTTCCTTTCTTTTCTTCTATTTCTATTTTCTTTTTTATTATAAAGATACTGTACAGAGGGGTTACCATTACATGAGTAAGGGAATGAGTACATTTCCTATCAGGCATTGTTACCCCCTCCTTTGTTTTCCAACCCTACTGTGCCCAGGCCAATACTAGGGCTTGAACTCAAGCCTTATATTCTTGATTAGCTATGATTGTAGCCATGAGCCATTGGCAACTGGCCCATTTTATTTTTCTTCGTATTTTGTATTTGTATTTCTTGGTATTTTATCAAGGAAAAAATGGGAAATCAATGAAAAATAAGTTATATTTTGAGTGATTTATTCTGCATATCATATGTTATGGCCTTATCTTTGATTAAAATTCCAAAACTTCTAAGAAAATGTCCTTCCTACTCATAAAATCTAATAGCTATAGAACAAGTCCAGTTGTGTAATACAATAGAAAGGAGATAAGCCTTGATAGTTTTTTTTTTTTGAATCACAGGTGTGCTTCTTTTTTTTTTATCTTATTAACATTGAACACATTACTTAGCCTCTATGAGTGAATAGATAATTCAAACCAAACTAGTTTAACAGGAAGGAAATATGTTGACCTCCCTAATTGGATTCTTGGGTACTGTTAGCTTTGGGTTTGTTTTATTCAGTGAAACTAGTATGTCATCAGGACTCTATGTTTCTTCTGTCTTACTTTTCTGTTATCCACAGTCTCTAATTGTAGGGCTTTTTCTCCTCAGTTTACACATTTTAAAAATTCTATTCAGCAAAAAATAAAGGATGCCTTCTTCCAGATATTGAATAAAATTCATTTCCTGCAGTCCAATTCAACCAACTGTCATCCCTAACTTAAAGATATCATTAAGTAATAGCATGAGTTGATTTGTTAAGCCCTGGAAAAGGGGATGGGGTATGGGTTAGACACAACTTAGACTAATCAGAACTCAAATTAGGCCTGAATTCAGTTACCTAAAACTTTTTGGTGCTACACAGTAGAAACAAATGTGGAATGGATTTGGGGAGTAGCTTTTTTGTTTTAGCCTTGAAGTATTTAAATTTAGGTAATTGTGGAAAAAGGAAAGGGAACGATATTCAGAGGCATATAAGTGGAGGGCTTTTCTTGCACACTGCAGTATGGGAAATAATTCCTTATTCTTATTTAAGGTTAAAATTAAGCTGTCTTTTGCATTAGGCTTCCCATATTCCTATTTACCTCTTTCATGAGACTAAAAATCAGTATTTTCTTCAACAATCACTTCTTAGTTTCATCAATCAAAAAAAATTGTCCTCTATCATTTTACAGATCTATCTAGGGACAGAATAAGGTCAATATCCATACTTAAAATATCAATGCATGGATGATTGGATAGAACTAAACATCACAATTAGGAGCAGTATGTAGCATGTTACAAATTGTGAAATTATGGATGTTAGTGATGATATCAAAGCAGTTGTGTTGCTGTGTAAGTTTTAAAGAGTAGGAAGGCTAATATTTGAACAAATACATTACTTGCAAATTCAACATGGCAAACTTGGGTGTCAAATGCAATTTAAGAATTTAGGGTTTCTGCTGATAATACCCTCTTTTGTAACTTGGTGTTTTTCCATTTTGCATTAGCCAGCTAAATGTCACCTTCCCTCTTTACTTCCAACTTTATCTTCTCTTGGGTTCAATTCCTCAGCACCACATGAGCAGAAAAAGCCAGAAGTGGTGCTGTGGCTCAAGTGGTAGAGTGCTAGCCTTGAGCTGAACAGCTCAGAGACAGTCCCCAGGCCCAGAGTTCAGGCCCCATGACCAACAACTAGAACAACAACAACAAAAGAGAGTTTTTGTTGAGTAAGAGAGTTTAAGAACTTTACTGCCTGGTTTGGCCTTAATCCATCCTCAAATCTCAGCCTTCTGAGTAGCTAGAATTACAGGTGTAAGCCACCAATACCCAGCAGGAAGACCTCTTTTAGTTTACTTAAGGGTCCATTGTTGATTACTGCTTGTCATAATTTGTACTTAATTTATATACTTCTAACATTTTGTATATGAGGATTGTATTTGATTGAGGCAGCACTTTCCACTCTTAAGAAGGCAAAATGCAGTGTATCTTTAATGTAAAAAATAAAGTTCTGATTCTCATATGGGAGACAAATGTCTGTTTTCTCTTGTTACTTTTTTTTTTTTTGGTCCAGTCGTGGGGCCTGAACTCTGGGCCTGAGGATTGTCCCTGAGCTCTTCAGCTCATGGCTAGCGCTCTACCACTTGAGCCACAGCGCCACTTCTGGCTTTTTTCTTATGTGGTGCTGAGGAATCGAACCCAGGGCCTCAGGCATGTAAGGTAAGCGCTCTACCACTGAGCCACCTTCCCAGCCCCTCTCTTGTTACTTTTATGTACTCTTTTCATTTTTATTACTCTGTTAAGTTCTGAGTAATATATCAGTCAATATTGCAGTCATAATTTATTTGAGCTGAGAATTTATGCTGCTGAGAAAAAAGGTGTTAGTACTTTATACCATCCTGTACCCAAACTTACATCCATCCATATCAACATTCTTACCTAGAACCAAATTGCATTTTTTGGCTCTGAGACAGAATTTTGTCCTAGTCCATCAAAATTTTCTTCCAATTTAACATTTATTTGATTGATCAGCTTCACATATACAGTAATATACATGTACAGTAATAACATTGTAATTACTTCCTTTGTGATTGGTATTATTCAAAGTTTTTGGGTATTTTTGTTATTTTGTAGACAAGAATAACTTGGTTCAGAGAATTTAAATAAATTTCTGAAAGATGGCTGTGCCAAAACCAAAGTTCAAACCCATTACTCAATATTTTCTTTTCTAAAACTCTGTACTATCCCCTATTGGTATTTTGTCTTGACAACCTTATCAGAACAGTGGAAAGTAATCTCAACATTCTTTAGCATGTAAGTACCATTAAACTACAAATGCTAAAACTGTTTCATTCTGAAATGTTCCTAACTCCTTCTAGAAGTTTCTCATCTGTGTCTGTTTATTTCTCCTCATAGTAACACATGGAATGGTAACAATAGTAAACATTTATGATCATCATAATCAGACTTTGTAAGTATTAAGTATATTTTTATATTCTCTACTTTAGAGAGGAGAAATTGTCAAGGTTGCATAGCTCAAATGGTTCTGGAAGCCCATGAGTCCAGTTAGTGTGGGTACAGATTTCACAAACTGACTTTTGTATGTGTGTGTGATCCTATGTAATCTGACTTAGAATAAAGTCTTCTTTTTCTTTGTGTGATCTAGGGCCAATCACTTGCCTAGTTTTGTCATATGATAGTTTTTTTTATAATTTACTAACAGTTTGATTTGGGTAACATGTATCCAAGGTGGTCAGATTATGTATAGTAAAAAAATGGAAAGGTATCTATACAACCCCTCTTGACTATTAACTCATGATACAACTTAGGACAGTGCATTCAATTTCTCAAATACTTAATTTTCTTTGTAAAGTAGAAATAATAATTCTATTTTATTTCTAGGTTATTAGCAAAATGCAATATGAAACAGATGTGATACTAAAAGATTTTTATAAATATCAATTATATTACATATCAGAATTTTTATTATATAAATAACATTGCAACATTTAGAGACTAAAAGGTATACAAAATATAAACATATAGCCTTTACTATTTAGAAATAATCATTACATACAGTGTGTAGTATATATGATCAATTTTCCCCCCTATGAATGTATGAATGTAACAATTGCTGTCATTGTCCCTCCCCCTTTCCTTCAGATGATGCAATTCCTGTGTGTTTCCAACAGCCAGAGCCCCCAAATACCATACTAGGCATAAGGCACAAGGACAAGCTTGAAGTGTAGAAATTAGCACCTTTCAGGACCAGGCTGTAACCCACTGACTTGACTCAGAGTACAAATATTACTCCATCTCTCTTATTGTTTGCATAGGACAAATAGAGTGCTTGTGTGATTAAGTTCCAATTATTCACTGCAGTAGTGAGTTGGAAGATAAAGCCTTATAGGCTCTTTGCTTGCCTGGGTCTCTTCCGCACTCTTCTGATGTTGTTCCTGTTTATCCTTAATAAAAATTTAGCCCCTTGTCTATTTTTTAGATAAAGCCATAGTAAAACATGAAAAACAAGATTTAACACATAGCAATCAATATGTCTATTTTTTCATTCTTATTTTACAGAGGAGGTTATATAGGTTTAGATAATTTTCCCATAGGAGGAAAATCTAAGTGTCAAGTATATAGTGAGGCAGGATTGAAGTCATTTAATTGATTACTCTTGTTTCTACCACCTTTTAACATGTGGATTAGATTACATGATATTTTTTGTTAAAATCAAAGTTTTTCTTTTTTCTTCTTTTTTTTGGGGGGGTCCAGTTGTGGGGCCTGAACTCTGGGCCTGGGTGCTGTCCCTCAGCTCTTCAGCTTAAGGCTAGCCCCCTACCACCTGAGCCAAGTGCCACTTCTGTTTTTTTTTTTTCTTTTTTGCTTATGTGGTGCTGAGGAATCAAACCCAGGGCCTCAGGCATGCAAGGCAAGTGCTCTACCATTGAACCACCTTCCCAGCCCCAAACCAAAGTTTTTCTAATGGACTCCAGATTTTCCCTGCTCTTTGAATCCCATTTCACATAGTTTACTCCTGTTGCTCTGCATCAGGTGTGCCTAACCTCTTATCTTTTCTGTAAGCTGCTAGTAGTTCTCTTGTCTCAGGGCCTTTGTATGGGTCTGTCAACATGGCTCATTTCCATATACCCTTCATATTTCTGATTAAATGTTGTCTACTCATTGACACTTTTCAAACTTTTTTTAATATGTATTTTTATTGTAAAGACACTGTACAGAGGGGTTACAATTACATGAGTAAGATAATGAGTACATTTCCTGTCCAGTATTCTTTCTCCCTCCTTTGTTTTTCCCCTACCATCTCTTCCATCCCCACCTCCCCAACTCCTTGATTCCTCCTCAAGTTGTAAAGCTCATTTTCAACATAGTGTCTTGTACATCTCATTGTTATCTGTATCCTTATTTCAGCTTTTTGTTATTTCCCTTCGCCTCCCCACATTATAAAAAGGTATATACAAGATGCAGGGCATTGGAACCAAATACAGTGAAAACAGCAGTTATACCATAGGGGAAGAACATAGAAGAGAAACAAAAATCTCATAGTACATTAAAAACAACAGCAAGAAAGATAAAACCTCTTGTGTCCCTATCTTGGGGTTCATTTTGCTTAGTATCATCTTATCTAGACATACACACATAGCTTTTGAATTTTTCTGCTTGTCTTAGACATACACTAGTTATTGCAGATAAGGGAAACCATGGGACCTATGTTTCTTTGGGTCTGGCTTACTTCACTTAATATAATTTTTCCAAGTCTTTCCATTTCATAACAAATGGGGCAAAGTCATTCTTTCTGATGGAGGCATAAAATTCCATTATATGTATACACACACACACACACACACACACACACACACACACACACACACCACATTTTCTTGATCCATTCATCTACTGAGGGGCATCTGGTTCCATATCTTAACTATGGTAAATAATGCTGCAATTAACATAGTTGTGCTGGTAGCTTTAGTGTGGTCTTGTTTGTGAGCATTTGGGTAAATGCCCAAAAGTGGGATTGCTGGGTCATAGGGGAGCTCTATGTGGAGTCTTTTGAGGAACCTCCATACTACTTTCCAAAGTGGTTGAACATGTTTACACTCCCACTGACAATACAGTAGGGTTCCCTTCTGTCCACATCTCCTCCAGCATCTGTTGTTATTAGATTTCTTGATTATAGTCATTCTAACTGGGGTGAGGTGCAATCTCAGCGTTGTCTTGATTTGCATTTTTTTCAGTTTTTTAAAATAAGTTTTTTTAAATTGTGAAAATATTGTATAGAGAGGTTACAGTTACATGAGCAAGGTAATGAGTACATTTCTTATTCAGCATTGCTGCCTCCTGCTTTGTTTTTCCCCATCCCTTCCCTCCCATCTCCTCAACTATGCTCTCCCCCAATCGTAAAGTTAGTTTTTCTACATAATGTCTTGTACATCTCATTGTTGCAGTGGGTCCACCTGTATCCCTATTTAAACATTTTGTTTTTTCCCTTCCGCTCCCCAAATGATACCAACATCAAATACAGTGAAAACAGCAGTTATACTGTGGGGGAGGGACATACAAAGCAACACATCACGTGATTTGCATTTCTTTTATGGCTAGAGAAGTTGAGCATTTCTTCATGTGACACTTTTCAATCTTATTTAACACTGCCTCCCATGCTTTTATCTCATGTTACTTATGTTCACGTCTTTATTTTTTCTTCAGCCAATTGGCAAAGTCTTTTGTAGTAAATATTTTCCCTTTTAAGATTATTCATTGAGGCCTCGCGCTCAGGTCCCCCTCGGTGAGTGGCCGGACCTGTCCAGGGAAGAGGATCCGCGCCCCTGCTCCCCCGGCCCAGCCTTGGCGGGTTGCTGCAGCCCAGGTCCGCCCAGACTGGTCTCCAGAGCCAGGGCTGGGTTTCCCTTCGTGTATGGCCCGGCCCGACGCATGCGGTGCAGCTCTGCTGCTCCTGGGCGTGCGGCTCTCCGCGCTAGAGACGGTCCATGGCACCGACCTGCGCCTCAAGTGCGCCTTCTCCAGCTTCGCTCCGGTGGGCGACACGCTGACCGTGATGGGGAACTTCTGGCCTCGGGATGCCACCCCTCCCCCAGCAGTTCATATTCTTGTACCACATGGATCCCTTCTGACCCACGAGCAAAGGACCGGGTGATCTGGGACGGGAACCTAGAGCCCTATGACGTCTCCATTATGGGGTGGAAGCTGCAGTTTGATGACAATGGGACCTACACCTGCCAAGTGATGAACCCCGCCCGATGTGGATGGGCTGGTGGGGACGATCCGGCTCAGTGTTGTGCAGACGGTGACCTTCTCAGAAATCTGTTTCCTGATCATCATAGTAGTCCTGGTCATCCTCTTCCAGCACTTTCGGGAAAAGCAACCAGCTGAAAGAGCTCATGGAGTGATGGAGATAAAAATCCAAAGAAGAAAAAAAGCTCAACCAAGAAAACAAGGTCTCTGTGTTTTTAGAAGATACAGACTAGCATTCCTAGATGGAAGCTGAACAATTCCAAGAACGAGGACCCTAACATTCCTTGCAGTTAATACTGCCTGAAGTTAATGGAAATTTCCTTTTGGCTTTTCCAGTGATGGCCTGTCTTCCTACAATTTCTCAGTGTATACCCACCTGATAAGCAATGTCCCCCTGCAGGCAGCACAGGGCTCTTGAACAAACATGACAAGATTCACACAGACTCATTAGGAACATTTTTTTATTTAATTTCAGAATGGGATTAGTTTGTAAACTAAGAAGCTACATTTTTGCCTTTAAACACCCTTGGAGTATGACTTGTGTGCACATATATACTGGCATCAAAAAGGGATAAAAGCCACTTGTCTGCAGTTTCCTTTCACATACTGGTTTCTTCAGAGCAGCATTCTTGCTACTAAAGTTAGTATTTGTTATCCTTCCTTCTCATACTTCAGTTAAAAGGTGAGCTATGTCTCCCGGTTTTGATTGACAGTAAATCCAAAATTTAAACCATTAATTTTGAATTTTATGGTTCTCCTAAGTGTTCAATGTATCTTGTTTTCTTGGGTTTCTTTCAGTATTCCAGGTAGAAAGGTTTTTCTTCTTACTATTTTGTTTATTTGTTTGTGGTTTTCATCAGTGAATCCAAGGTTTACAATTGGTTAACATAACGCAAAAGGTTATGTCAATGATCACTGGCAAATGTCACATCAGGATGAATCATCACATTTTTCTGTATTGTGAAAAATACAATATAGATTTACAATCTACAATGTAGGTCTTTCACAAGCAGTGACTGTATGTCCCTCCCATGTATTGAATCTGCACAAAAACAGTGAACTGTATGCTCATTGCAGACTGGGATGAATAAGCAGCTTACTAGAAGCAGTGTGAACCAGTATGTTATAACACACAAAAAAATTAAGGCTAGTGAAAAAAGACCAACCTCAAATGGTTGAGTTTTGTCTAGCATTACACAAAGCTCTGAAACTGGAAGAGATTACTTATTTTTTCTTTTACTTAAAATGTCTTTTGGTTGTAATTTACTTGCTTAAAGGAGTAAAAATTTAGTATTGAGCAAAGAAACTGCAAAAATACTGTAATGAGTAAAACTATTCTTTTGCCCATAAATTTGTAGAAATAGTAAACTTTATAAGTGGACTTCGGAGAAATAGGTGTTTTTGTTTTGGTTTTTTTTTTTTGAGTCTATTTACCTGATGCCATTCCAAACTTAAGCTGTAGCAGTGTTTGTTCAAAGGATAGAAAAGTTGAGAATGAAGTCTCATCTGTATAGCCCGATATTTTGTTTTCATTGACTGGGCTGCATAAGGATTTCTTTTACCAAACCTCAATATCCTTTATATCAATATATTTTCAAATACATTATGTTTGAGCATGTTAGAACTTGACTTTTTCCAATATTATTTTTTAAAATTAGGTATAATTTATATATGTACCATGATTCTGAGATTCATTCCATACCTGACTCCTGCTTTTATACAGTCTAAAAAGGTAAACTTTCACTGGTTGGTTTTTCTCTTTTTTTTTTTTTTTTGTCGGTCGTGGGGCTTGAACTACAGGCCTGGGTGCTGTCCCTCAGCTCTTCAGCTCAAGGCGAGTGCTCTACCATTTGAGCTACAGCGCCACTTCCGGTTTTCTGGTGGTTTATTGGAGTAGGAGTCTCATGGTCTTTCCTGCCCGGGCTGGCTTTGAACCTCGAGCCTCAGATCTCAGCCTCCTGAGTAGCTAGGATTACAGGCGTGAGCCACCAGCGCCCGGCTCACTGGTTGGTTTTGAGGCTAAAAATTGGATCTGGAATCTATATTATCTTTAATCCATGTTTTTGTATTTTTCTTCATAATTCAACCTATGTAAGTAAAACGGGATATTTCTTCAAATAGATGACCTACGTGATATTCCATTGGTGTAATGAAGTAGTGAAAAACTCATGGAGAATTATTCCAGCATTCCTGTAGCTGTTTCTTGGCTAATGACTCAAGGGGATAATATGACCTTGTTTAGTGTTTTGTTCTTGAAGGTCACTTTTGTATTGTAACTTATTTTTTATTATGCCTTAAACTGTGTAAATAAAATATTAGTAATAAAGTTATTTGCTTATATTAAAAAGATTTTTTTATTGACTAGAATGTAATTCTGTTCTTGTAACTCTACAAGAACAGAATTTTTTTTTATTGTGAAAATACTGTACAGAGGGTTTACATTACATGGGCAAGATATTGAGTACATTTCTTATCAAGCATTGTAGCCTCCTCCTTTGTTTACCCTTCCCATCCCTTCCCAGCCTCCCCCCCCCCCCCCCCCTAATCCCCCCCCCCCCACCAAAGTTGTAAAGTTCGTTTTCGACATGACAACTTGTACTTCTCATTGTTGCAACGGCTTCACCTGTATCCTTATTTAAACGACTTGTTTTTCCCCTTCCCCTCCACAAATTATACCGACATCAAATACAGTGAAAGCAGGGAAGAACAGAATTTTTTAAATTCCTCTTACTACATTTCTAATGTGCAGGAAGAAGGTGGCTTTAATGAGTATTTGCTGAAGAAGAAATGAATGAAAAACACTTACTATAAATCTATAACTAAGCATACTGGATGATAAGACAAAAACTACACTTGGACATGATAAAGTATTATACAGGATTCTAGACATTCATACAGTGAGAAAAAGGAGGATATTCTTAGGGGAGGATCACAAAGACTGAATAGCTATGACCATATGATCATATAAAATGATGCTTATCAAAATGAACTCTAAGAAATGGAAACAGGAGTGGTTTTGTTATTTTACTTCATTTTCCCTCCATTTTATCACTGTTTTTGATTTCTGTACCTTTTGTCTTATATTTATTTGTTTTGGGAAGGGTAAGGAGGAGAACAGAACTAGTGGGACAAAGAGTGAACAAATGCAGCAGTGATATTCACTAGATGCTATGTTGAAAGTGAACTATATAACTTGTGTCAGAGCGGCATTTGGGAGGGAAAAACTGGGAGAAAATGAGAGAAGAGATGGCACTGTTCAAACTGTACTTATTACCTACTTATGGAACTGTAACCTCTCTGTATATCATCTTTACAATAACAATGAAAAATTAAAATCAGTTTTAAAAATCACTTATTATTCTTCCTGTGAAACAGTTTGTAAGCCCTGCATTTAAGGCTCACACCTCTCATCCTAATATAATCACTTAATTTCAGGCTGAGATATGAGAATCTCAGTTTGAAGCGAACTGGGGCAAAATAGTCCAAAAGACTCTTTTTGCCACTACAGCAGTAAAAAGTCAGTAGAGGTGTGGCTCAAGCAGTAGAGCTACACCTGCAAAAGCTGAGCTAGAGCCCAAGTCCCTGAGTTTAAGCATCATTTCTGTACACACACTAATAGTTTCTCTGAATTTTAGCATTTTTTCCCCTGGTCCTCACCTATCACTGTTTATTTATGGTTTAGCCACTAAAGTTGTAATTGGGCTGTCTGTGTCAGCAACATGATAACACATCCCAGCAGCTGTTTGGGCTTCAGAGGATTCAGTTTTGATAGCTTGTCCAATGCTGTGGAGTGTACTTTCACTATTCTAATTTGTTTTGGTTTTCAAGAATTCCTTTGAGAACTTCTTCTACTTCCTTAGAATGCTGACTCTTAGATTCTTTCAGACAGCTTCATTCCCCTTTTCAGTGATGCTTATTTCAACTTATACAGACACTTCACTTTTTCTTTCTTTTCCTTTCCCACTGTTTCTGTCTGGGAGGATTTATTATACTTCCATCTGGTTTCTTATTCTTTGTCACAGACATTGGCATAGCATTTTCCAGTTGTCCCGTGAATGTTTTCCATTCAGAATCTGAGGCTTGACACTCTATGTATTGTGTAACTATAATTGAAGAATGAATTGTATGAAAACTTAATATTTCCTAGGACCAATAAGGTACAATTTATTGTGGTGATTAAATGGTAACCATTGACTTAAATATATTCACTTACCTATTTTTGCCTATGAAAGTGAAAGAATTTTAAACCAGTATCATGACAGTAACTGTTGACCATATAGCTTTAAATCATACCTTCAGGTCTATTTCCATTATGAGGCTTTCTCTGATTCATCTTATATAATTTTTAATTTGTTGTTACAGTGTTGGACTTAGTTGTTTACCTCTTTTTCTTTGTGGTCACATAGCTTACAGTTTTGTATTGAGGGATGATGGGCCTTGGATTTAGATCAATTGTTTCTGAACCTATTGTTTTCAGTGATTAACTCCATAATCTCAAATGTGAGAGTTAAATTCTCTAATCCTTACTTCCTAATCAGCAAGTTGGGATTAATGGCAACTCCTACTTTATTGAGTTTTTAGGGAGATTAGTAACTGTGAAATACACAGCATGGTATCTGACAGATGGTAAGCATTCAGTACATACTAACTTTTAAAAAAAGGTCCATACAAATATAAGCACATGCTGATTAGAAGTAATCTGCATGGTTTTCTCTATATTTTCTGCTATGTTTTTAGTTATTTTTAGGCTTGACCTGTTATTAGGCGAAAACAGTATTAAACAAATAACTCATAGAGGAAAATTATCATCCATTAGAGACATCTAGACCATGCTACAGTTTTGCTTATTCATTGCTTATTTCTTAGAGACAATGCCCTTTCTTAATATAAGTTAAAGACAATGCCCCTTCTTAATATAAGTTAAAGTAATTGATCCACAGAATGTTAGAAAATTCTATACAAATCACTCATTTGACAAAATGAAACACTAAAATCTAGTACAAGTGTCAGAGCTGGGACTAAGCACAGCCCTTGTCTAATGACACTTAGCAGTGGCAAACCATACTAATGTATTGCTGGGCACTCCAGGAAGGCTCAGTGCTTGACCAAATAAAAATCATTCATCAGGATGTTTAAACCTTTATTGTAATGTCATTGCTTGCTTCCTTCTACCTCTTTTTTCCAGGTAGAGTGAAAAAAGGGGCAATTTTTATGGAATTTCAAAGGATTTTATTACAATGTTCTGATTATTGGGGAATCTCTTTACAGCAAGAATAGGGTTAATCTGAGTGCAGAAGCGAAATAATATAAGAGTTGTTTTCTTCTCAGCCTCTCAGACAGAATTCAATTGCTATGTGATATTCTCTAATAAAATGTATAAAGTGTCTACTGACAACATTTGAGAGTTAAGAAGTCAGCATGTTATGTTGGAAAGGGCAACTTGATACAGACTATAAATGTTGACATTCAAATTTTAATAACATCCGTTCTAAGATCACACTTGACAATGCTGATCTTTTTTTATGTTTTTGAAACACTCTTATCTCTTTGTTTCATAACTTCTCTTGGGTCTTTAAATTTGTGTCATCCTTTGCTCTCTCCCACCTGCAACTTTATTGTATCACCTGTGTGTTTTACAAGTTTTTCCAAGTGTTTGAACTTGTCTATGAGCTCCATTAGATAGCAAACTTTTTGCAGAAATTCTACCATTCTAATCTTACCACTCCCATTCCCACTTCCCACTCCCTGGTGCCAATGATGACTTGGCCATGATATGTGATCAGAAAAAATGGAATAATGAGAATAGTTGGGCAATTGGGGATAAGCAAATATTTGTTCCTTTTCAGTCTCCTTCAATGACTTCTCTCCTTGTAATATATTCTGTGGTAGTGCTTCAAAGCCTGGGCTCTATCCTTGAGTCATCTTATTTTCTCCTAGTTTATATTCATATACATTCATGTTCCAGTGTATTTATCTCTCTCCTGAATTCAAACTTATATTTCTAAGTATTTTCTACTTTCTGGAATGTAGACTTGTCCAAAAACCAAGACTAGATTGGTCTCTCTAGAGCTTCTCTTTTCATAAAACAATTCAAGCTTGTTTAGCTTCTTTTTAATCTTCACATCTTTAAACATCACTTAACACTGGAGATGTACAGGTTAGAGCCTCAGGCTTTCATATGGTTCTTTTCTCACCCCATACTTGGAATGCAGTGATTCACCAGAGTCGGTTACATCTGACACAGGTAGTTGTTTTGAATATATCCCTGGTTCTTTATCTTTATTCTTAATATCTATCAGCCTGACATATTGAAATTACTACCTGGAGTTCTTTTCTTTTTCTTTTGTCCCTTTGGAGTTTGAACTCAGGATCTTGAACTTGCTAAGCAGGTGCTTTACCACCTGAGATGGGCCTCCAGCTATGTACACCCACTCCTCCCCATTTCAGCATTAGTTATATTTCAGGTAGGGTCTCACATTTTTTGCCCAAGGTCAGCCTTGGGCTGTGATTGTCCTACCTACATGGCTTTCTGCATAGCTGGGATTACATGTGAGATTCACTATGACTGGCTCATCGATTGAATGTGGTTTTGTTAACTTTTTGCCTGAGCTGTTCTCAAACCAGCATTCTCCTGATCTCTGTCTCTTGACTAGCTGCAATTACAAGTGTGTGTCACCACACACATATGGCTTAGATTTCACTTTTTTTTTTGTTACTCCTGTTTCCCTTGCAATCTTCCATATGTCTACTAGGGGTTATCTCTCACCAGAACAATGATTCATGCCATCATCTTTCTTAAGGACATTTTATTGGTTTTCATTCTGTCCTTTGTAACTTGATATTAACACACTTCTTGATATTAACTTACTTCTCCAGTTGAATTTCCTTCTACCTCTTGCATGAATACTAGATTCCAGCTGTGTGCCAATGTCTCCCAAAGCCAATCCTCTTGCCTCCTACCTGCTTTTTATGTCTTGCTTAGCTTCTCTATGCACATTGAGTAGCACTTTTCTGTAAAATTATTCTTAAATATTCTTGTACTGTGTTCTTTATTAAGGCTTCTTTTCATTTATATTTGTATGTATCAGTCTCAACCAACTGATGAGAATAAAGGGATTCTTATCCTCAATATCTGGACCTTCTTTAGTGATTCATTGCTCAGTAACTGCCTTCAATTAAGGAAATAATGACTAAATATTATATTTTCTTAGCATTTTGAGAACTTACGAATTTCCCTCCCATCTTTTGTGCTAAAGCAGAGATATCTACACATTTCAACATGTTTTGGCAGGGTCAGGGCCTGACATCTGTTGTAGGTGGCAGGAACATCAGTGTTGTCTTTTGTTGTCATTCACCTGCTGTGTGTTGATTTAGCTCCTAAAGCTTCATTCTTTTCATTTTAAATTACCTACGGCCATGACTACTGGTTTGTAAAAAATTTAGCTGGACTAATGGTTTTTTAACCACACTTTGTTATTTTTTTAAGCTGGCAAGCAAAAGCTTGTATATATTTTAGTGTACAATATAATGCTGAATATATTGTAGAATGCAATCAAGCTAATTAACATATTTTATGCACAACAATTATAATACAGAGATATTGTAGCTTTTTGAACTTTTAACAACAGATAAAGTAGAAGGCAGGACATATCATCTTTATTGTGCTGATATATCATTTTTTTCCTCTAGGATTTCCAGTTTTAAAATAACTAGTTTTTTTGTGTGACTATTTTAGATTTGTTGAATTCAGAATAATGTGTCCTTCTTCAAACATTATTGCTTGATAGAAAGTAAGAGGATGCCCTTTGTGCATGATGGTCAGAAATTAGCTGATATTCATTGATTCACTATCGAGGTCATAAACAAATATTTGGCTTCTTGACAACTACATTAGTTGCATTGTTCCCTGTGCACAGCTGCCAGGCATAGAATGTTTTTTTGGCAGCTGACAAGCTTAAATCACGCAGGGGCTTTGCTTCAAACTTACTTTGAAAATGTTATACACTGAATGCAATTAAATTGGGAACTCACTATTAGCACTTGTATTCAATGGGAAAACAAAATAAAACACTGATTTCTTCAGAAAAATTGAGAGCAGCTAGTCTAAAATTATTGCCTGTTTTATAGATCAGTTAATAATTCTAAGCTAAAGACAATTTGCCATTTTATACTTACTTTTCTGGAGCAACTTCTTGAAACTAAGACAATAAATTCTTACAAAAAGTTGAGTGTTAGGAAACTGAGTCATGAGGATATTAGAGTAAGGAAAGAGCAGAGAACAATCTCAACAGACCAGATTAACTTTAATGGAGAGTTGAAGAAGGACGCAACAGTGACCCCAGGAGAGTCAGGAGATACAAGGCATGGCATAATTAATGGCAGCAGTGGTAGAGAGGTTTAAGTAGGGTAAAGGTTAGGGGGAAGGAGTGCAGATAGTTGAGAGTTCAAAGACTTTGGTGGGTTCAAAGACTTTGGCAAGTTCAAAGAGTCTCCTGAGTTTATGGTGCAGGTCAGGCAAATTTGGGAATCTAATGTTCCAGTAAGTCTTCTGCTCCATTTGCAAGTTGCCTATCACCTGGGAATAGGGTAGAGGAGTGGGCTTTCATATATAGATTAAGACTCTGGACTTGGGACTGGGCTAGAGAAGTTTAAGAAAATCCCCTGGGGAAAGAAAGGGTTAGTGGTGGGCCAAGCAATGGGAATAATATTGAGTTATGAGAACAAAGCAGATCCCATCATAATTTGCAGTAGTTCACATGTTCTGGAATATTCTTTATTATTTTATTAGCTGTGTGCTAGTGGCTTATACTTATAATCCTAGCTACTCAGAGGGTTGAGACCTTGAGGATATTAGTTAGAAACCAGCCAGGGAAGACTTCATTTCCAATTAATCAGCAAAATATGCTGGATTTGGCTTTAGTGTTAAAGCACAAGCCAAACAAATGTGAGACTGAGTTCAAGCCCTGGTACCAGCAAACAAACACAAAGTGTTATTTTATTGACAGAATAGTCTTCATGTTAACTTTTTTGTCAGTCATGGGGCTTGAAGTCTGGGCCTGGGTGCTGTCCCTCAGCTCTTCAGCTCAAGGTGAGCACTCTACTGCTTGAGCCACAGTGCCACTTCTGGTTTTCTCATGGACTTTCCTCCCCGGGCTGGCTTTGAACCATGATCCTCAGATCTCAGCCTTCTGAGTGGCTAGGATTACGTGAGCCACCGGTGCCCAGCTTAACTTTCTTTTTGGTTAGTTTTTGGCTATTGTATTTTCTTCCTTTATGTTTGTTTTCCTCTTTCCTTCCTGGTTTCTTCCCTTTTTCCCTTCCTTCTTTGTCCTTCACAAATGTTTCTTATGTATTTTTTTTGTGTGTTTGTGTCAGGCATTATTGTTTTTTTTTTTTTTTTTT
>NW_012267238.1:13767813-13773062 GCF_000151885.1 Dipodomys ordii | reverse complement strand
GTTTTGGACATGACAACTTGTACTTCTCATTGTTGCAACAGGTCCACCTCTTTCCTTAAACGACTTGTTTTTCCCCATTTCCTCCACAAGTTATACTGACATCAAATATAGTGAAAGCAGGGGTTATACTGTGGGGGACTGTATCCTTATTTAAGCATTTTCCCTTCCCCTCCCTGAATTAGAGAAGTGTAAATACACTTCTCTAGATGCAGGGCGAGGTATGTCACATCTTACATTAGTTACAGGGGAAGATTTCACTGTGACATTCCCACACATGTTCACAGCATCACTCCCTAATGAGCCTTGTTTCTAAAGCCACCATTGAGGAATATGGAGGATTGGGAAAGTGCTGAAGTGAAAAAGGTCACCCAGCATGAGGCTTGAACCCATGACCCTGAGATTGAGTTTCATGCTCTACCGACTGAGCTAGTCCAGCAACCACAGCATGTCACACCTTAAAGACAAACTACCAACCAAGAAGAGTGAACCCAGCTAAACTCTTTCTACGACAAGGAAAAATGGAAACTATATATCTCCACTAAACCAATATTACAGAAAATACTCCAAAACATTCTACATATAGACAACCAAGAACATGATATTGGCAGAGAAATGGCCCCTAAACAGAGAACCAGATAATGATAATAAGAATTGATGTGGCATAGCCACTAAGAAGATGAATAACATGGCAGGAACTACCAAACACCTTTTAATCCTAATCTTAATATTAATGGACTTAACTCTCCAATTAAATGACATAGATTGACTAATTGGATAAAAAAGCAAGATCCATCTATCTGCTGTTTTCAAGACACACACCTTGTCCACAAAAGCCAACATATTCTGAGAGTAAAAGGCTGGAATAAACTCTACCAAGCAAGCAGTCCCCATAAGCAATCTGTAGTTGCAATTCAAATATCAGATAAAATAGACTTCAGATTAAAATCAGTGAGAAAAGACAAAGGAGGACATTACTACTAAAGGGATCACTCCTACAGGAGGATATAACAATTCTAAATATCTATACAGCAAATGTTGGTACCCCCAAATGCATCAAGCAAACACTAAACCCCCAAATCACCCATAGATCCAAACACATTGGTAAAAACTCAACAGAGTAATATCAGAACTAAATAATTACATGGACCAGCTAGACTTAACAGACATCTACAGAATATTTTACCCGGCAGCATCAGAATATACATTCTTATTGGCAGCACATGGAATGTTCTCCAAAATAGATCACATTTCAGGTCACAACGCAAATCTGTGCAAATTCAGAAATATTGAAATTACTCCCTCAATACTCTCAGCCCACAATGGAATAAAATTAGATCTCAACACCAAAAGCAACAATTGTAACTCATGGATACTGAACAACACATTGTTAAAGTAGCAGGGTATAAAATTAACCCACAAAAATCAATATCTTGTCTTTTTGCTAACAATGAGAATGGTGAGGCTGAAATCAGGAAAGCAATTCCTTTTTTATTAGTCTCAAAAATGCCTAGGACTTAACCAGAGATGTGAAAGACCTCTACAGATGTAAACTTTAGAAACCCGAAAAAGGAAATTATACATCTAAGGAAGTGGAAAGCCTCCCATGTTCCTGGATTGGGAGGATTAACATCATGAAATTGGAAATACTGCCAAAAGCTATCCACAAATTCAATGAAATACCCATCAATATCCCCAAATCATTCTTTAACTGAAATAGAACAAGCGATACAAAAATTCAAATGGAATACTAAAAGACCCCGAATAGCAAAAACAATCCTTAGCAGGAAGAGCAGTACTGGATGAATATCAGTACCAAACTTCAAATTCTATTGTAAAGTTTGTAGTTACATAAACAGCTTGGTTACTGGCACAAGAATAGGCTTGAGGACCAATGGAATAGAACTTAAGACTCAGAAATGAACCCACAGACCTATGGCCCCCTAATCGTTGATAATGGAACAAATAAACAGGATGGAAGAAAGATAGCCTCTTCAACAAATGGTGCTGGTAGAACTGGCTATACATGTGTAGAAAACTGAATCAGATCCTTATATATCACCCTGCACCAGAATCAATTCCAAATGAATGAAAGACCTTGAGGTAAAAACAGATACCCTGAAAATATTACAGAAAGGAATAGGGGAAATACTAGGACTCCTTGGCCAGGGTCAAAACTTCCTTTTTTTTAATGCACAAAAGTTCATATTTATGAAAATTATAGTCAGTGAAAATAATTACAGTACCTTTTCTCCATTTACTTTTACTTTTTAATATATATTTTTATTGTACAGAAGGGTTATAGTTACATGAGCAAGGTAGTGAGTCCATTTCCTATTGAGCATTGTTACCCCCTCCTTTGTTTTCCCTCTACCATCCCTTTCCTTTCCATCTCACCAACTCCCCCCCACTCCCCTCTCCCTCTCTCCCCCCTGCCAAAGTTGTAAAACAGTATCTTGTGCATCTCATTGTTACAATAGGTCATGCTGTTTTGATTTGCATTTCTTTTATGGCTAGGGAGGTTGAGCATTTCTTCATGTGTCTATTGGCCATTCCTATTTCCTCTTCAGAGACCTTTCTCTTTAAGTCTTTAGCTCACTTATTTATTGGGCAATTATTTGAGGATTTGTTGTTGGGGGATTTAATTTTGAGTTCTAAGTATATTTTAGACATGAGATCCTTGTCCACTGAATGGCTAGTGAAGATCTTCTCCCAATCTGTGGGCTTTCTATTGATCTTGCTAGCTATGTCCTTTGCCATACAGAAGATCTGCAACTTCATGCAATCCCATTTGACCAATCTGTCTTTGATTTCTTGTGTTCCTGGGTCTCTGTTAAGAAAATTTCTGCCTGTGCCAAGGAGATCTAGGGTTTCTCCTATTCCTTCCTGTAATGTTTTCAGGGTGTCTGCTTTGACTCCAAGGTCTTTGATCCATTTGGAGTTGATTCTGGCTCAGGGTGATATATAACGATCTAGCTTTAGTTTTCTACAGGTGATTAACCAATTTTTCCAGCACCATTTACTGAAGAGGCTGTCTTTCTTTGTTTCTATTTTTTAAGCTCTTTTATCGAAGATTAGGGGGCTACAGGTCTGTGGGTTCATTTCTGGGCTTTCAATTCTATTCCATTGGTCCTGAGGTCTGTTCTTGTGCCAGTACCAAGCTGTCTTGATGCAAATCCAAACAACATTGAGATTCCACCTCACCCCAGTTAGAATGGCTATAAACAAGAAATTTAATAACAACAGATGCTGGAGGGAATGTGGCCAGAAGGGAGGCCTACTGCATTGTTGGTGGGAGTGTAAACTTGTTCAACAACTTTGGAAAGCAGTATGGAGGTTCTTCAAAAGACTCCACATAGAACTCCCCTATTATCCAGCAATCCCACTTTTGGGCATTTACCCAAATGATCACTAACAAGGCCATACTAAAACTACCAACACAACTGTTTATTGCAGCATTATTTCCCATAGCTAGGATATGGAACCAACCCAGATGCCCCTCATTAGATGAATGGATCAAGAAAATGTGACACACACACACACACACACACACACACACACACACGCGCGTACACACACCCCACACAATGGAATTCTATGCCTCCATCAGAAAAAATGACATTGCTCCAATTGTTAGGAAATGGAAAGACTTGGAAAAATTATATTAAGTGAAGTAAGCCAGGCCCAAAGAAGCAAAGGTTCCATGGTTTCCCTTATTTGCAACAACTAGTATATGTCTGGGACAAGTAGAAAAGGTCAGATAAGACAAAGTTAAGTGAAATGAACCCCAAGATAGGGACATAGTGGTTTTTTTCTTTCTTGATAGAGTTTCTAACATATTTATAAAGTACCATGTGATTTTTTTTGTTTTGTATGTCCCTCCCCCTCAGTATAACCTCTGTTTTCATTGTATTTGATGTTGGTATAATTTGAGGAGGGGAAGGGAAAAAATGTTTATATAGGGATACAGGTTGACTCATTGCAACAATGAAATGTACAAAACACTATGTCAAAAAATGAACTTTACAATGTAGGTGAGGGGGGCAGTGTAGTTGAGGAGGTGGGAGGGAAGGGATGGTAGGGGAAAAACAAAGGAGGAGGCAACAATCCTTGCTAAGAAATGTACTCATTACCTTGCTCATGTAACTGTAACCCCTCTGTGCAGTATTTTCACAATCAAAAACTTATTTTTTTTAAAATGAAAAAAAGTCATGCTCTATCCTTATTTCAGCATTTTGTTATCAAAACTTTCTTAATAAAGACACTGAAATGATGAGACAAAGGACAAACGGTGAACCAATGCAAGAACAATACTTATAAGACATTATGTTGGAAATGAACTTTACAACTTGGCAGGGAGGGGAGATATGGGGGGAAGGAAAATGGAAGAAAATGAGGGAGTGGGTAACAATGTTCTACAAGAATTATACTCATTTTTTAAAGTTACATAACTACAACCCCTCTGTACATTGCCTTTACAATAAAATACAACAACTACTACTAATCATCATCCTTTACAAATAGCCACTTTGATTTTTAAATTAACAGTACATGGATATACAATTTAGAAATGTGTATTTTTCACAGTGAAATTAGTTCCTGTGAATAAAAATTACTGCTATCACCTTTTAGCATTTTAAAGAGTTAGGCAAAGATAATACTTAAAAATAATCTATGTGATGTCAAAGAGCAAAAAAAAAACTAATGTTATCTATGGAGTCCCAATGGAATCCCCTTTACAGTCAATTGACTCTGGGCTTTAGTGTGGTAGATGAGTCAAGAGTAAATAATATTTATTTACTTCTTGGATATAATATAGCCTGGTTGTAGTAGTTGCCTTTTTATATTAATGTTTCATTTTCACTGGCACTCAAATGTGTTGACATTTGTGTTACCTCCCAGACTGAACAAAAGCCAGCTGAAACAAAAGAATTGTGTGGGGAAATCTTAATAATATCAGTGGAGCAATTGATGTGAATGCAAATCATATAGGTTATCTTTTTTAAAAAAATTATTATGAAAATACAGTACAGAGGAGTTACAATTACATGGGCAAGATAATGAGTACATTTTTTTTTATCAAGCATTGTTGCTTACTTCTTTGTTTCTCCTTCCTATCCCTTCCCATATCGACCCCCCCCCACCAAAGTTGTAAAATTTGTCATAACGACTTGTACATCTCATTGTTGCAATGGGTCCACCTGTATCCCTATTTAAACAATTTGTTTTTTCCCTTCCCCTCCACAAATTAT
>NW_012267238.1:13735225-13764678 GCF_000151885.1 Dipodomys ordii | reverse complement strand
TCATGTCAAAAACGAACTTTACAACTTTGGTGGGAGGGAGGTTGGGATTGGGTGGGGGGGGTGGGAGGGGGGAGGCTGGGAAGGGATGTGAAAGGTAAACAAAGGAGGAGGCTGCAATGCTGGATAAGAAATGTACTCATTATCTTGCCCATGTAATTGTAACCCCTCTGTACAGTATGTTCACAAAAATAAAAAATTAAGAAAAGAAGGGTATCACTCTTAAGATTATAACTACATTCTTTATATCATGATGAAGTTGTTTTACACCCTTTTTGTTACAAGTTAATCTTTTGTGTGCATGTGGGTGGGTATTTGTGCATGAGTGTGTATTGTGTGTGTATGTGCATGTGTGTGCCAGTCCTGGGGCTTGAACTCAGGTCTTGGACATTGTCCTTGAGCTTTTTTGCTCAAGGAGAGAACTCTACTACTAGAGTTACAGTCCCACTTCCTCAGTTTTGGTAGCTAATTGGAGATAAGAGTGTCACAGACTTTTTTCCTGATTCTCAGATCTTAGCCTCCTGAGTAGCTAGGATTACAGATGTGAACTACCAGAGCCCAGCTAGGTGTTTTAATCATTAAGCAAAGATCAATTTCTTTAGCATTCATATTTAAAATACTTCAAGAATTTTTCTTTGCTTAAAATAGAAGATGTTGATATTTGAAGAATAAGAACAATTTTCATGAGGTTTACAAAGAACAGCTAAGTTTACTATTATAGTAGGAATGAATGATTTTTTAAGATCCTTATCCTGAAATTATGCTTCCTTACTTTTAATTAAGATATCTTATATAAAATGTTATAATGAATAAGTGATATAGTGAATAAATCCTGGGTTTAGATTCCATTTGATATTTACTAGTTGTGTAGCTTAGGTGGGAATGTCCTCTTAGCCTCTTTCAACCCTCCCTTTTTAAGCTACAAAATGGACATCATAGCAATTGCTATAATTACTTTACAATGTTCAATTGTAATCAAATATATTTTAGTTTTTTAAAATTCAGTACAGTATAGCCTTTATTTTCTTCAGGTTTAGAAGTTTTAGATTTATTATATGTAAAGATTCAGAGTCAAATTTTGCAACCTAAAAAGATTTACTTATTAAAACTATGTTAATACTTTAATAAACTATACAAAAAGGATGAGACGTGTATTTATAGAACTGCTATCACTCAGATCAGATCCCTGTGGAGGGAATTCCCAGCATGATCTCATTCACCTGTGAGGACACACAGAGCAATCCTTGTTTGGACATACGTATTCATCTTCTTATCCATCATGGTCAGCCCTCCATTCTTAATCTTTTCCTTCTATGAATGTGCATGTCAAGTTGCCTGCTTCTTAGAGCAGACATTTACCTTCTTCATCCTCCAGCCATTGGAAAGGGGACTGGAGCCAAGAAGATGATTGATTTGACTCATTTTTTACCGGGAGGGTTTCCTGGTAGCCTTCTTCTATCATCATATGTGGAATCAGATGAGCTTCCATAGCCTCTTCTTTTCTTCACATCTTGCTGTAGCAGAGTTTTGAAAAATAAAATGACAAACTGCTATTCCCAAGAAGAAATGTTAGCAGATTGACTCTGGCTGTCCAACACTTGCCATTTGAGATGTAGACCATCTTGCTTTCAGCTCCCAGCTTCTTGTTGACTCTATATTTTAGTTTTCTAAGGCCTAAATTCCAGTAGTACTTGCCTAGTAAAGCCTTCTATGGCTCTTGAGTTAGATTACATCTCTATTGTTCAATATCTCTGTAGAATTTTACACCTTTACAATATTTGATTTCTTTGTCAAGCAGACCATATCTCAGCTGTATTGTAAACCCTTTCTAGGAACATGTTATTCTTGTCTATTTCCCATAGACTTTCTAGTACAGTGACTTAAATTGTATTCTACAAATAGTTCTTAGGTTGAAATAAAGTCAATATGTGCAGTGTATTTTATAAGTGGAATGGTATATACATGAAAATATTGTTATCGGTGTGTACGTACGTACAGCACTTGTCTTTCTCATGGCTTTATTCTGTAATTATAATGTACCTCTCTTTCATCAGACTCCTTTTTGCATGCCTAAAGATCTTGGGGACAGTTCAACAAGGGCACAACTTATTACATTTCAGAATGCAAATTATATTGTTCTAACTTGTGTCTAAATCAAATCATCATGGTCTGTGCTTTACAAGAACATAGACAGAAATTATTATCAAATGTCTCCATGCAATTTATGTTATCTTTATTACTGTTGAAATTGAATTAAAGGCTGCAGTTTGTGACTTCTAGATTTGTAGTAAGAAGGAATGATGTTAGAAAGGTCACTGAACATCACAGTAACTCTTTAGATCAACCATTTTTTCCTATATAAAGTGTGTTAAAACTGGGGTTTGTTACCAGTTGCTATATTTTGTATATAGAATTTTTATAAATTGTATGCTTCAGAAAATAATTTATTTTTTAAAAAATTAAAAGTTTTAAAACTGTATGTTACTCCCTCCCTGCCCCCCCCCAATTTTCACCAAGGATCCAAACTCATAGTCCATTTTGAAGTATGCTCCATTTAGAACCATCCTAAACTGTACAGTGTATTTTATAGATTTGAGGTAACACCCTTATTTTCCAGAGAATTTATGGACATTGTAGAAATGTATAAATGCATTTCCAAACTGCCTTAAACATTGTGTTTTTATAGACATCATTTTAAAAGTCCTGTGTTTTAAATAAGTATGGCTTTGCCTATTTTTTACTTGTTTTATTAAAAATGTGTACATCAGTAAAGAGTTAAAAAAAAGGTCACTGAAAACTATTGAAAAATATAGCCATGCTGGCTGTTAAGTATATCACAACTTTTGTTGAGAATGATATCTTAAAGAAGTAGTTTTATCTTTGGTTGTAAAGTCTACTGAGCCAGATATGAGAGGATGTTAGTAGCAATATACCTAGAGTAGAAATAACTTATTAACTTAGAAAAGTGGTTCAGGATTGGAAAATAAAAATAATATTTGAGAACCCTCTACTTATAATTTTTCAGAGTTTTTTTGGTACTATGTACTGGGGTGGACTTGGTTGGCTTGAATCTGACTGGTGACATTTGACTTTTTATACCTGAATATTTGTATTTTTCTCTAGGTTTGGACAGTTTTCTTTTTGAATCAGCTCTCTATTATTTTAACATCCTCTAGTCTCCTGTAAGCCACCATAATTAGAATATTTGCTCTTTCAATACTGTCTCAAATTTCTGGTAAGCTTTCTTTATTCCTTTCATTTCTCACCCTACTTGTTTGTATTTTCAAACAACCTGTCTTAGAATTCTTTTTCTCCATTTAATCTATCGTGCTACTGATGCTTTCTATTGAATTTTTAATTTTGTTAGTATACTTTTCACCTTAAGGCTTCAATTGTAAGAAATTGCTTTAATCTTTCTATTACATTTCCCTGTTAGAGTATGAAATTATTTTTCTGTGTTGAAGTTCATTGACTTTCTTTAGAATAACTGCTTTTAATTTTCTGTTTGACATTTGGCAGATGTATGCTACTATCTGGTTAGTTGCTGGCAACTTATTTAATGTTAAGTGAAGTCAGCATTTCCTGAAAGTTCCTGGTACTTGTTGATATTTAGCATCATTAACTCATTAAAGGATTAAGTATTAGAGTTGTTTCAATGCGCCTCCTTTCCTTCCTCCCTCCCTCTTGCTTCCTTTCACCTTCCTTTCTTCCCTCCTTCCCATTCTTTTTTATTGCTCTCCTTTCCTTTCCCTCCTTTCTTTTCTCAATCCTTCTAAAAAGTCAAAAAGTTTTCTTATTTTCTCTGAGTCTGTGGAAAACTACACTATTTCAGTACTAGGAGGTGCCCTAAATCCAGCTTTCTCATATCTGCTTTTGATTTGTGATTGCTACTTCAGCACTAGAGGGCACCCAAATCCAAGTTTGTCCTAAGCCTATAACAGGTGTGTTGTTCAGAATGAACTCAGGGAGTGCCTAAAATGAGTATTCTGTCTTCATAAGCCTCCACCTGGGAATGTGTTGGGCCCAGATACATGTGGAGAGACATAAGATTTTACATGCCTATTAATATTACTGTGAAGGGACTGGGTCCAGGCTCCCATGCCATGAATAGGCACCTACCTCCTTTCTCTTCTCTTCAGTAGATACATACTACTTCCATGTTACGTTTCTTGGCACTGGAAGATGAATGGGTGAGCAGTTTTATGGCCACCAGTGCCACTCTGTTGGCTTAAACCTGGAGTCCACCACTCCCAAATTACTCGAGCTGATTCAAAGCTTTGGCAAAGTAGCAGGATATTATATTAACCCTTAAAAATCAATGGCTTTGATTTATTGTGTTTCTGGGTCTCTATTAAGAAAATTTCGGCCTGTGCCAAGGAGACCTAGGTTTTGTATGTCTCTCCCCCAAAGTATAACCCCTGTTTTCATTGTATTTGATGTTGGTATAATTTGTGGAGGGGAAGAGCAAAAACAAACCATTTAAATAGGGATACAGGTGGACCCATTGCAACAATGAGATGTACAAATCCTTATGTTGAAAAACAAACTTTACAACTTTGGGGGGGGGGCAGATGCCAAGGGATGGGAAGGGGAAACAAAGGAAGAGGCAACAATGCTTGATAAGAAACGTACTCATTACCTTGCCCATGTAATTGTAACCCCTCTGTATGGTACTTTCACAATAAAAAATTAAAAAAAAATCAATGGCTTTTCTGTATGCCAACAATGAGAAGAGCCCGGCTGAAATCAGGAAAGCAACTCCTGTTGTAATAGCCCTCCCTCTCCCCCCCTGCCAAATAAAATACCTAGGAGTTAACAAAAGAAGTAAAGGATCTCTATGATGAAAACCTTAAAAACCTGAAAAAGGAAATCAAAGCAGAACTTAGGAAGTAGAAAAACCTCCCATGCTCCTGGATTGGAAGGGTCAACATCGTGAAAATGCCAATACTTTCCAAGGCTCTCTATAAATTCAGTGTGGTACGTATAAATACTCCAACCTCATTCTTCAATGAAATAGAAGAAGCAATCCAAAAATTCATATGGAACAGTAAAAAACCCCGAATAGCAAAAACAATTCTTAGCAGAAAGAATAGTGCAGGAGGAATATCAATACCAAATTTCAAACTTTACTACAAAGCAAACAACTTGGTACTGGCACAAGAACAGACCTCAGGACCAATGGAATAGAATTGAAAACCCAGAAATGAACCTAAAGACCTATAGCCACCTAATCTTCGATAAGAGAGCTAAAAAAATAGAATGGAAGAAAGACAGCCTCTTCAATAAATGGTGCTGGAAAAATTGGTTATTCACCTGTAGAAAACTAAAGCTAGATCCTTGTACTAGAGTCAACTCCAAATGGATCAAAGACCTCGGAGTCAAAGCAGACACTCTGAAAATATTACAGGACGGAATAGGAGAAACCCAAGGTCTCCTTGGTACAGGCTGAAATTTTTTAAATAGAGACTCAGAAATACAACAAATCAAAGATAGGTTGGACAAATAGGATTGCATGAAGCTGCAGAGCTTCTATATGGCAAAGGACATAGTTAGCAAGATCAATAGAAAGCCCACAGATTGTCCATACAATGGACAAGGGTCTCATATCTAAAATATACTTAGAACTCAAAAAAATTAAATCCCCCAACAAAACTGCCCCATACATAAGTGGGCTAAAGACTTAAAGAGAAAGTTCTCTGAAGAGGAAATAATGGTCAATAGACACATGAAGAAATGCTCAACCTTTTTAGCCATAAAAAAATGAGATTCCACCTCACCCCAGTTAGAATGGCTAGAATCAAGAACTCTAATAACAACAGATGCTGGAGGGGATGTGGACAGAAGGGAAGCCTAATGCATTGTCGGTGGGAATGTAAACTTGTTCAACCACTTTGGAAAGTAGTATGGAGGTTCCTCAAAAGACTCCACATAAAGCTCCCCGATGACCCAGCAATCCCACTGTTGGGCATTTACCCAAATGATCACAAACAAGGCCATACTAAGGCTATCAGCACAACTATGTTCATCGTAGTAGCATTATTTACCATAGCTAAGATATGGAACCAACCCAGATGCCCCTCAGTAGATGAATGGATCAAGAAAATGTGGTATATATACACAATGGAATTTTATGCCTCCATCAGAAAGAATGACATTGCCCCATTTGTGAAGAAATAGAAGACTTGGAAAAAATTATATTAAGTGAAGTAAGCCAGATTTAAAGAAGCATAGGTCCCTTGGTTTCCCTTGTTTGCAATAACTAGTACATGTGTAGAACAAGCAGAAAAGGTCAAGAGCTATGTACATATGACTATATAAGATGAAGTTAAGTGAAAGGAACTCTAAGATAGGGACATAAGTGGTTTTTTCTTTCTTGCTGTAGTTTCTAACAAATATATAAGGTACCATGTGATTTTTTTTTGTTGTTGCTTTGTATGTTCCTCCCCCACAGTATAACCCCTGTTTTCACTGTATTTGATGCTGGTGCCCTGCATCTTGTATATGCACTTCTCTAATTCGGGGAGGGGAAGGGAAAAACCAAAATGCTTAAATGAGGATACAGGCTGACTCATTGTAACAATGAGATGTATAAAACACTATGTTGAGGGCTGGGAAGGTGGCTCAGTGGTAGAGTGCTTGCCTTGCATGTATGAGGCCCTGGGTTCGATTCCTCAGCACCACATAATCAAAAAGAAAAAAGCCGGAAGTGGTGCTGTAGCTCAAGTGGTAGAGTGCTAGCCTTGAGCTGAAGAGCTGAGGGACAGCGCCCAGGCCCAGAGTTCAGGCCCCACAACCGGACCCCCCCCAAAAAAAAAACCACTATGTTGAAAATGAACTTTACAACTTTGGCGGGGTTGGGGCGGGTAGTTGTGGAGGTGGGAGGAAAGGGATGGTAGGGGAAAACAAAGGAGAAGGCAACAATGCTCAATAAAAAATATACTCATTACCTTGCTTATGTAACTGTTACCCTCTGTACAGCATTTTTACAATAAAACAGCGTACAAAACAACAACAACAAAAGACCCTGGAGTCCAAAGTCAACTGACATCAATGCAGCACAAGCACATGACCAAGGCACTTCATTGCTCTAGTTTGCTTTCTACTTAGATGGATTTTGTAGCCTGAGACGACTGTACACAGCCAAACAGTCCTGCTGTTTGAATAGAAATCTGATCCACCAGGCACCAGGGTCAGTCCAGAGACTGTCCATGAGCACTGGCCTGAGGATGGGGCCATTAACACCTGACTGGTTTAGTTTCTATTAGGCTTGCATTAAGTTCTAAGACACAGACATGTACTACCCTCTAATTGGAGAACTGTTGCTCCTGGCTGTGCTGCTTAATATTAGGGTAGTCCCGTAGCTGCAGAGACTATGTAAAGAGACAGTCTAAGGAGACTTCAGATGCTTAATCTGGGCACACTGGCTTGGGATAGAAGCTCTGACCCTCTACCTGACATGCATTTCAATATATGGGGACTAGTTCTGGGTTTGAAGTCTAAGGCTTGGTTTTAATTCCCTCCACGAAGAAGGCAGCTTTCTCTGTAATGAACTGTTGCAGGGAAAAGTGTCTGCTTCCTGCCTGCTTCAAGGAATCTTTTCTTATATGAAAACAGGCACTAAGATCTCTCACCTGACTTCATTAGTGCTTGTAAAGACAGTTTGATGCATGGATATCTGCTCAAACAGGTGTCTCTATGGAGAATGATCACTGGAATGTTTTAATCAGCAGCCATTTTGCTTCTAATTAGTTTTCTATATTTCCTAGTTCATAAATGTCCTGTTTTTTTCTTGGTGTAGTGAAGTATATTTAAAAATATTTTATGTCTTCTTCTCCTTTCTCCATCTTCTATTAGGGCATTGTGGCTTGTTAGACAAGCTCTCTAGCATTGGAGCAACACCATCAGCCCTTTTGTTTGTACTTTGTTTTCAAGGTAGGTTATTCCTGTCTGAATTGATTCTGAACTTGCAACCTTCCTGCCTCCTGAGTAGATGGGGGTTGTGGGCATGTGCCACCATGCCTTGCATGATTTTTTTTTTCTGAATAAAGGTGGAATTAGTATGCTTTCTTACTTTGTGTCTCTTTTATGTTTAGGTAAGGGCCCTTAAGTCTTACCACATACTTCCTTCCTTCCTTTTGCTTTGCTTCTAACAGCTTTCCCTTTATGGCACTTCTCTCTTCTTTTTGCTTCTTTCTCTCTTTCCTTCCCTCTCTCTCCTCTCTCTCTCTCTACCTCTCTCTCTCCCTCTCCCCCTCCACTACAATTCTGCTTCCTTGTAATTAAGTTATTGGCCAGATTTTTCTTCTGATTGTGGGAGATGAACACATCTTTACTGCTAAGGAAGTCTTTGACTTACACATTTTTGTCCCAAATTGGTAATTAATTGCACTTAGTAGATAGATGCTTTGTCTTTTTCAAAGCATTGATCACATTCAGCAACACTCATTGGAATCCATGTTTTTTGAATTATTTCCCCCAAATCTTTTGTACCACTGAAACACAGTACCTATAATAATTCTATTTCCCCCACCAGTTTCTTATTCCATTTCACCACAGGTGAACGGTTTCACAATTACATTACATTACAACATGTCAAGAACAATTTGTTTCTACCTACACCAGTCCTGGAGTGCTTATTACCAGGTACCTGGTGGATATTGTACCTCAAAATTTAGTTTTAAAGTCTGTTGTTTTAAATGTGTATGTGTGTGTGTGTGTGCACGTGCACATATGTGTATGTGTGCTGTCAGTAGAACTTTAACACAAAGCATCCCCTTCTTAGCTTCTTCTGTTCAAGGCTGGTGCTCTACCACTTGAGCCACACCTCAACTTTTGGCTTTTTACTATGTGTGTCTCAGATTTGTCTGCCTGAGTTGGCTCTGAACTGAGATATTCTGGTCTTGGCATCCTGAGTACAGGATTCTGCGATAACTTGCATAACAAAGATTTTTTGGGGGAGTGTTCTTTTTTAAACATAAGTTTTTATTGTGAAAATACTGTATAGAGGGGTTACAGTTACATGAGCAAGGTGATGAGTACATTTCTTATCAAGCATTGTTGCCTCCTCCTTTGTTTTTCCCCTACCATCCCTTCCCTCCCAACCTCTACAACTACACTCGCAACCCACCCCAGCTCCTGCCTAAATTGTAAAGTTCATTTTTCAACATGGTGTTTTGTACATCTCATTGTTAGAATGGGTCAACTTGAATCCCTATTTTGTTTTTTTCTTCACTTCCCTTCCCCTGATTGTACCAACATCAAATACAGTGAAAACAGGGGTTACACCATGGGGGAGGGACATACAAAGCAACAAAAAAAATAACATGGTACCTTATAAATATGTTAGAAACAATAGCAAGAAAGAAAAACCCTATCTTGGGGTTCATTTTGCTTAACTTCATCTTATATGGTCATATGTACATAGCTTTTATCCTTTTTTACTTGTCCCAGACATACTAGTTGTTGCAAATAAAGGAAACTATGGGACTTATGTTTCTTTGAGCCTGGCTTACTTCACTTAATATAATTTTTTCCAAATCTTGCTATTTCCTCACAAATGGGGAGATGTCATTCTTTCTGATGGAGGCATAGAATTCCATTGTGAATATATACCACATTTTCTTGATCCATTCATCTACTGAGGGGCATCTGGGTTGGTTCCATATCTTAGCAATGGTAAATAATGCTTCAATTAACATAGTTGTGCTGGTGGCTTTAGTATGGTCTTGTTTGTGATCATTTGGGTAAATGCCCAACTGTGGGATTGCTGGGTCATAGGGGAGCTCTATGTGGAGTCTTTTGAGGAACCTCCATACTGCTTTCCAAAGTGGTTGAACAAGTTTACACTCCCACCACCAGTGCAGTAGGGGTCCCTTCTGGCCACATCTGGGGGAGTGTTTTTAAGATCAATAGCTGTGTAGAAGAAAGCAGGATTAAAGCTCTGGGGGCACAGATGTCCTTTCACAGTTGTTTTAAATTTTGGGAAAAGGGCCAACTGACCAGTCACTAGATGCTGACTACCTTTGGGAAAGACATAATTTTGGCTGAGGTAATCTTTTCTGAATTGACAAGACTTTCCATGGGAGGAGTAAGATATGAACTGTCAGCAGTCAACAATTTTGGCAGTTAGGGAATTAAGGATCTGTTTTCTGATTGGGCAATTTGTGTGGTGTACCTCAGTTTACACTATGAAAGGCAAGGAAAAAAATAGTGCAATAATCCCCATGAGAGATAATGATAGCTAAGAGTTTGGGGCAACAGTGAAGCTGGATTTGGGATATATTTCAAATGAATTGTTGTTGGATTAAATGTCAAGGCAGAGACAGGAATCAAGGGTATCTTTAGAGATTCTAACCTGAACAACTGAGAAAAAGTTGTCTCATCTGAAAACTGAAGGCTCACACAGGGTTTTTTTTTTGTAGCTTTATTGTTTTATTATGATTATTTCCCGTCATAGTAACTCCAACAGAGAGCAATTTGCGTGTACTACTTAGATATGCACTTCACTCTGGTTATTTATTTATCTTGTATCTTTACTGTAAAGGTGATGAACAGGAGGATTACAGTTACATAAGTCTATCATTTTCTCCCACTTACCCCTCCCTTATTCCCTCCTCCCCAGGCTGTATAGTTCATTTCCAACATAGTGTCAAGTGAGTATCATTGTTGCATTAGTTCATCCTTTGTCCTGTTGTTTCCGTGATTCCCTTTCCCTTCTATGGATTATATAAACTTAAATGCAAGAGAAAGGGCACAGAAAACTAAAACAGAAAAAAATAGAAATAACTGCATAGAGGACATAATAAAAACCTCTTGTGTCCAATTCTTGGAGTTCATGTTGTTACACTTCATTATATATGGTCCTATGCACTTAGTAATTGGGCTATTGTGATCTCCTGCTAAGAATATAATAGACATATTCTAGTTATCACAAATGAGGGAAACCATGCAACTTACATTTTTTTGGGCCTGTATTACTTCACTTAATATAATCTTTTCCAGGTCATTCCATTTCCTTATGAATGGGGCAATTCCATTCTTTCTGATGGAAGCATAGAACTGCATTGCATATATATATATATATATATATATATATATATATATATATATACCATATCTTCTTGATCCATTTCTCTACGAGGGGCATCTAGGTTGGTTCCATATCTTAACTATGGTAAATAATGCTTCAATGAGCATGGCCGGGCTGGTAGCTTTAATATGGCCTTGTTTGTGATCATTTGGATAAATGCCCAGGAGTGGGATTGCTGAGTCATAGGGGAGCTCTTTGTTTAGTCTTTTGAGGAACCTCCATACTGCTTCCTAGAGTGGCTGAACAAGTTTACACTCCCACCAACCATGTAGCAGTGTTCCCTGTTGGCCACATCCCTGTCTGCATCTTGATAATGGCCATTCTAACTCTGGTGTAAGGTGGAATCTCATTGTTGTTTTGATTTGCATTTATTTTATGGCCAGAGATATTTAACATTTCTTCTTGTGTTTGTTGGGCATTCTTATTTCCTCTCCAAGGAAGTATCTATTTAAGTCTTTACCCACTTGTTAGGGTTGTTTCTTTGAGGAGTTGTTTTGGGAGGATTTAATTTTTTGAGTTCTAAGTGTATTTTAGATATGAACCCCTTGTCTGTTGTATAGCTAGTGAAGATCTTCTCCCATTCTGTGGGCTTTATTTATCTCGTTAACTATGTCCTTTGTCATGCAGAAGTTCTGCAGTTTCATGCAATCTCTTTTATCCAGTTTTTCTTTGATTTGTTGTGTTTCTGGATCTTTATTAAGAAAGTTTTGACCTGAGCCCTATTCCCTATTCCTTTCTAATATTTTCAGGGTATCTTCTTTTACCTCGAGGTCTTTAATCCATTTGGAATTGATTCTGGTGTAGGATCATATGTAAGGATTCTACATGTGTATAGCCTGTTCTGTCTGCACCATTTGTTGAAGAGGCTGTCTTTCTTTCATCTTGTTTTTTTTTGGGGTGTCCTTTATGAAGATTAGGTGGTCATGAATCTGTGGGTTCATTTTTGAGTCTTCAGTTCTATTCCATTGATCCTCAGGCCTATTCTTTTTTTTTTAATTGTAAAAATATCGTAGAGAAGGATTACAATTACATGGGCAAGGTAATGAGTGCATTTCTTAAGGCCTATTCTTGTTCTAGTACCAAGGTAGTTATTTTTATTTTTTTATTACTATGTCTTTGTAATAGAGATTGAATTTTGGTGTTGATATTCCTCCAGCATTGTTCTTCCTGCTAAGGACTGTTTTTGCTATTTGGGGTCTTTTATTGTTCCATATGAATTTTTGGATTGCTTCTTCATTAAAGAATGAGGCTGGGATATTGATGGAATTTGAAAATAGCTTTTGGCAATATTAATCCTCCTAATGCAGGAGCATGGGAGGTTTTTCCAATTCATTAGATATGGTTTAATTTCCTTTTTCAGGTTTCTAAAGTTTATATTGTAGAGGTCCTTCAATTCTTTGGTTAATTCCTAGTTATTTTACTTTTTTGGGACTATTACAAAAGGTGTTGCTTTCCCCGCCCTTCTCATCGTTGGCATACAGATAAGCTATTGATTTTTGTAGATTAATTTTATACCTTGCTACTTTGCCAAAGTTTCAGATCATCTCAAGTAACTTGGGAGTGGAGTCTTTAAATACAGGATCATATTATCTGCAAATAGGGAGTTTTACTTCATTTTTCCCTATTTGGATCCCCTTTATGTTTGCCTCTTGCCTTATTGGTCTAGCTAGGAATTTTTTTATTTTTTATTGTGAAAATACTGTACAGAGGGGTTACAATTACATGGGCAAGATAATGAGTACATTTCTTATCAAGCATTGTATCCTACTATATTGAAGAGGAGTGGAGAGAGTAAACATCCTTGTCTCATTCTTAATTTTAGAGGAAGTGGTCCATTAAGTATAATGCAGGATTTAGGTTTGTCATATACTACCTTTGTTATAATGAGGAATGTTCTATATACTCATAGTTTCTCCATCATAAAGGGGTGTTAAATCTTGTCAAATGTTTTTCCTGCATCCAAGGAGATGATCATGTGCTTCTTGTCCTTGCTCCTATTGATGTGTTGAATTACATGGGGTTTTGTCTTCTTAAAGCAATGTTCTTTATTAAAGAAGGCAACCTATTTCATTTATAATTTATAGATGAAAGTTATGAATATACATTTATAAGTTTTAATTTCTACATCATAAACTGCTTAAATTGATGCTATTAGGAGTTGAAAATTTGAATAGACCTCAGAATAAGTTAAAATTTTGTCAAGCAAACCCAAGCAGGATTAAAGTAAAAACACTTTTAGACATTTATTAAATGTCATAATGAGCTATGTTTCAGATATGGTTTTTAAGTACTTTACATGTATATGCTTAATTAGCTCATATAAAAAATCTCATGATTTATGGTAATATTTGTATCCTAATATTTTACATGAACAAACCCCAACAAAACTAAAATACCCAAATGTTTAATGACTTGTTTAAATTCACACAGTTAGTATACTCACACAGTTAGTATACAGGAGAGGTAAGATATGAACTCAGGTGAAGTATAACATTACACCTTTCTGTTAGGTTGTCTTTCAATAGACAAAAATAATAAAGCTATAGTATTTGTAATTTATTAACATTTGTTAAGTATTTGGTATGTGCCAGACATTACTCTTAAGTGCTCAATTCGCTAATTAGTTTTGTGACAATACTGGGGCTTAAACTCAGGTCTGGGTGCAGTCTCTTAGCTTTTTGGCTCAAGGCTAGAGCTTCACCACTGAACTATAGCTCCACTTTGACTTTTTGGTGATTAATTAGAGTTAAAAAACGAATGGACTTTTCTGACTGGGCTGGTTTTGAACAGCAATCCTCAGATCTCAGGTTCCTGAGTACCTATGATGCAGGCATGAATCACTGGTGGCCAGCTCTAAGTGCTTTAAAGAAATAATTTCATCCTTACTATGAACAAATACTGAAGAAACCATCACTATTATTCTCACTTTATAGATAAAAAGAATGTGTTAGAAAAAGTTCAGGTAGCCTCTCAAAATTACTTAGGTACTAAGTGGTGAGTTAAGACTTGGATCAAAGAAGTCTACTTTCAGAGAAGATGATATACTGCCTTCAAAACATTTGAGCAAAGACGCATATTATTATACTAAATTAAAATGATGCTTTCCCTAAAATTATTTAAAAATCTGTGTAAAACTACATTTTATACCATATTTTATTAACTTGAAACTAAATGTATTACTATTAAGTCCAGTAACAAAGCAATACTCTAATAAAATTTGTGTGCAGGAATACTGTAAAAGGTGTGAAAACAGTTTAGTGATATAAAGAAATTTAATCAGTATATAATTGAAATGAAGTTGTGATGCATGATTCAAAGATTGAAGAATGTGATCAGGCACTGGTGGCTCATGCCTAGTAATCCTAGCAACTCAGGAGGCTGAGATCTGTGGATTGCTGTTCAAAGCCAGCGGGGGCAGATAAAGTCTGAGAGACTTATCTCCAGCTAACACAAAAAGCTAGAAGTGGAGCTGTGACTCAAGTGGTTGAGTTCTAGCCTTGAGCAAAAAAGCTTAGGGACAGCACCCAAGCCCTGGAGTTCAAGTCCCAGTATTGGGACATACACAGACACACAGACACAGACACAGTCACACACACACACACACACACACACACACACAGACACACACACACACACACACACAGACACACACACACACACACACACACCGACACACACACACAGTCACACACACACACAGACTGAAGAATGTTCAAGAAATACATGTTAAAAAATAATGATTGTTTTGCAAAGATTATAAAAAATGGTAAATGAGAATATAACATAGGAATATTTGTTACCTGCTTGTAAGAATGAAAAATGTTAAAATGTTCTGGTTATATTATATTAAAATTACTTGAATTCTCTTATATTCAAAAGAACTCTCAGGAATTTACAACCTATTGTATATACGTTTATTTGAATTAGGGAAGGGAAGGGGAACAACAGAATGGTGAGACAAAGGACAAGGGGACCAATGCAACAGTGACATACACAAGACAATATGTTGGAAATGATCTGTACAACTTAGGGAATAGGGGGAGGGAAAGTAGGAGAAAAATGAAGGAAGGGGTAATAAGTTTGACAAGAAATTTACTTATTATCTCACTTAAGTAACTATTACCCCTCTGTACATCACCTTGACAGCAAAAACTATTATATTTTAATATATTAAAAAAGAAAAAAAGTGAGGGAAGAGATTGTTGGGAAAGGATGGGTGAGAATGTTGAAAGGGATGACATTAATCAAGATGTAGTATATTCATAAACTGATTTGTTAAGTGGCAATTCCTTTATATAACTACCTAAAGATAATTTGAAAAATAAAAATAAAAACTTAAAAAAGAGGCAAAGATTTCTAAACAAGAAAGTTTATTTCAGTATTATTTATAACAGTACATTATTATGGATAACTTGAATGTTCAGCATCAAAAATTTGTTTTTTAAATTATGCCATATTCATGTACTAGGATATATGTACATATTAGAAAACCATGAAGGTACATTAACCAGCTGGAAGGTAGACTTTATAAGTTTATTCTATTTCTAATCCCCCATATAAATTCATTGACTTTTTGCTATTTTACCTGAGTCTAATTTAGGAGTCTAGCATAATAATGTTTTAACTAATTTTGATTTTAATTTATACTGTTTTCAAATAAGTATGTCATATTGCATATAGTTATAAGAAGAAGGCTGAAACAAAAAATGTTATGTCTAACTTGTAAAGGTAAGGTGACATGATAAATATTGTAAGAACCTAAGAATTTTTAGTTTATGTTTTCCTAGAAGGGATCCTAAAACAAGCATTTACATGTAAGCTTAAGTGATTTATTTTGAAGATGATCCCACAAAACATCCGAAAGGCAATGAGAAAGAGAGGGAAAGTAAGACACTTAATAAAGAAGTATTATCAAGTTAGTAACTTAATCCCACTGGGTATCCTCATGAGATCTTGTAATCACAGACTCCATTAATCTCTGCGATCTTATTGACAAAGGAGCTAGTATATTTATATACCAATCCCTGTCAGTCATTAGTTAAGATCTACTTCTTAGCAGTAAGGAGTATCTGTTGATTCTCTGGCACTTCCAGTCTGTCCTGCATATACTGGCAGTTTCTTCTAATGCTAGAGAAAGCTCGAGGCAGTTTGAAGTCTGGCTTGTACCATAATGTTGTGGTTAGCATTGTGTGCCTGGGATACTGATACTGACACATTTAGGCACTCAATTTTCCTACATAGGATAGCATTAGAACATCATTAAACCCTATCTGTTTGGGCTAATTTAGAGAAAGAAGTTTAGCTTAATGTAGGCAAGGTGCTTAGTTACTAAAGAAATGAGAGAAACTTGCTGCATCTCAATTCATTATCAACCACTTGTCTTTAGTTATATATGCTAACACAATTGCTGGAAAATCTTTTATTAATTATAGGGAATATAACTTCTGTTAAAATCAGAAAGATCTAGACCCATTTCAATCCTGTGAACCAAATCAATCTGTAAGGCAAGTTAAAAATTATGCTGTCAACTTATGCTATACAAACTGTAATTTCCCTGTATTGCATGGGAAGAAGGATTCTGAATTTAACTGTAATTACCATTGTTATATTCTGACAACCATATGAAAAGATGAAGGAACATTTCCTTGTCTTACAAGCATTAAAATATCAAAGCACTTAAAAATTGTTGCAAATAGCTAGGTCTTAGCATGGTATCTGTTGCACAGTAGTTACTTAAAATATATTATTTTTTGAAACCCAACTATCTTTACTAGTGAATGGTTGAGATTATATTGGTTCTTATGTTTATTCCTAATATGTCCTAATATGAGCTATTGCTCATTTGGAATTTTGGCGAGATATATGTCCGTGTATTGTCTATAAAAGACAAATAAGTTCTTTAGTGATATTATAACATTTTTTAGCTTTAAAACTGTTCCAAAATGCAAAGGGTATACTCACCCTTAATGTAAACTTTACAGATTTGTTTGTCTTTCTAAAAGCCTTTTTATTCTCTAATCCTCCCTTCCTTTCCATTCCCCTTCATTATTCTAACTGTCTGACAGCTTCCTTAATAGGAAAATAGCTTACTAAAAACTCCTGGGAAATATATAGATTACACAGAGAAGCAGTTGTCACATTTCCTATCTTTCTTCTCAGTAGAACACCATGTTTAACTGATAAATTAGCTTGAACCCCAGGAATACTGTCATAGTTTCTCTCATTCTTTAGATAGATACTCTAAAATGTGTAAATTGTATGGGTAATTTCATACATGCCACTGCTCTGGAAATCACAAACTTCTGTTTGTTAATTTAGGTTTCAGTTTTGTTACCTTTGACATTTTGCATCTTCTGCAAAAGTGTGTGTGTGTGAGATGTGACTGTGTTTATCATTAAGTAATTGCTAGCTTTGTCCTTTCCAGTTAGCAATGCCTTTGCAGTTTGGCTCAATAATTTGTAGACAGGAAGCTGCTTTAAAATGGTGCTGCTCCTCAATATCATCCCTATTCTGGACAGATTCAAAGTTATAGAATAAGATACCAGATATCAATAAAATAAATCCAAAGTCATTTAAAAATTTAAATTATTAAAAATTTCATGCATGTACTCCAAAAATGTCTATGGACTAAGAATAACAAAATCTTGGTTCTGGGATCTGCCATGTCTGTGCTTTCATCTATACTACTTAAAACCTTGTAGAAATCACTCAGACTATTTGTGCCTAGAAAATCATTTTGTTCACAAAGTTGTAAAAATACAATATAATAAAGCCTTTTAGACAGTAAGGTACTCACTCTATATGGTAAGTAGTGTTATCACAGTTCGTGCCATTCTCTCCATTTATTAGTTAAAGCTAACATTACTGAGCTTTTCCTTATTTTTATGAAGACACCTTCTGTGTTCAGTTCTGCATTGGCATCAGGAGAGATTTTACTAAGGAGAGCATCCTACAAAAGAGTTTTGAATACAAGTTGCTCTTACCTTGGGAGAAGGGGTGACATATTAGATACAGTTAGCATTATGAGCAAAGGTTGAAACTGTCTGGCTGTGACAAGTTTGCCAGGAACATTCTGATTGATAAGATGGGAATCTTATAGTCTTATAGCTCCATGTACACTTTACAGATTTGTTTGTCTTTCTAGACCAAACCAAGCAGTTAGGACTATTGGTTTTTTTTTTTTAGCAGCATGGTGGTCATACTGATTTCCAGCAAAAATAAAATCAGTTATGAGTAGGATGAATGTGGCTATGGAAGAGTATAAGTAAAATTAAGATCCAGCTAATAATAGAACTTAAGTGTCCTAAATGCTTACAAGATGTTAAACTAAGCCTTTTACATTCCATTTCATCCTATGGACAAATGTGAGAATTAAGTCTTGAAATTGCTTTCATTTTATAAGTGAAGAAGCAGAAGCTCAGAGAAGTTAAGTAACACACGGATACACACCTAAGTAAATCACAGAATAAAAGGCTTTCAGACTTTACAATGTATACTTTCAATTACTATGCTGTGTACTTTTATTTTAGAATCCTTATTTGATGAATATATTAGTGCAAATTGGCTGAGAATGTGTTAAAAATCAGACCATAGAGTCTTTCATAGGAGACAACTTTTTTCAAGTAGCCAAATAATTCATCTGGTTCAGGAGCCCTGTATAATGCCTTGTTGATAGTCTTTGTTCTGCTTCAACACACACTCTGTGACAGGTGGCTAAGTATAGAAGAATGGATCTGTGGTAATTTTCCTCTTATCGAGCTGTCTTGCTCTAAGCTCTGTCAGCTGGAGAATACCTCTTTTTTTTTTTTAAATCGCCTGATATTTCTTTAGACACTTGCTTTTTCCCTACCCAAGTTGTATTTTTCTTTTTCTGTTGGTTGAGGGGCTTGAACTCAGGGTCTGGCACTGTCCCTGAACTCTTTGTTCAAGTCTAACCCTTTACCATTCTGAGCTACAGCTCCATCTCTGGTTAATTGGATGGAGATAAGTCTAATGGGGACTTTTGTCCCATGGGATGACTTTGAACTGTGATCCCTCCTGAGTAGCTAGGATTACAGGTGTGAGCCACTGGAGCCTGCCTGTATTCTCTTGTTCCTAGTTGTTTCTCATAATTTTAGCTAATTGTGATAATTTCTTCCTTTCAGATGTATCCAGGTTAATAAAATATGGTGCTCAAAATTAATCTCTATTTGGTGCAAGGATAGAATACTATGAGATGAGATGGCGAGTTAAATTTTCTTCTCCTCTTTCTTTTCTTTTTAAGTTGGATTCTTTTTCTAATAAAAGCAATCATTGGCTGGGTGCTGGTGGCTCACAGCTCTAATACTAGCTATTCAGGAAGCAGAGATCTGAGGATTGTGGTTTGAAGTCAGCTTGGGCAGGAAAATTTGTGAGACTCTAATCTCCAATAAAGTACTCAAAAAAGCCACAAGTAGTAGAGAGCTAGCCTTGAGATAAAGAAGCTCAGGGTCATTGCCCAGTCCCAGAGTTCAAGCCTCAGGACTGGCAAAAAAAAATCCCACAAAAACATATACACACAAAACAAAACAAAACAACAACAAAAAGCAACCATTGTTTTTGCTAAGGCAATGTTTATGTTTATCAGACTTGCCTACCTTTGGATTTAAAAAAAATTTATTGTAGGGGCTGAGAAGGTGGCTCAGTGGTAGAGCGCTTGCCTTGCATGCATGAAGCCCTGGGTTCGATTCCTCAGCACCACATAAGCAAAAAGAAAAAAGCCAGAAGTGGCGCTGTGGCTCAAGTGGTAGAGTGCTAGCCTTGAGCTGAAGAGCTGAGGGGGACAGCGCCCAGGCCCAGAGTTCAGGCCCCATGACTGGACCCCCCCAAAAAAAATTATTGTAAAGGTGATGTACAGAGGGGTTACAGTTACACAAGTACAATAATGAGTACATTTCTTTTCAGTGTTGCCCCTCCCTCATTTTCTCTTGCTTTCCCTCTCTCCCCAACATAGTGTCTTATAGTGTCAATCATTGTTGCTTTGGTTCACCTTTTGTCACCATTTCTCTGATTCCTCTTCCCTTTCCCGAATCAGAATAACTTATATAAAAGACCAAGAGTACCTAAATCAGAAAGTGATCACAAGGAATAAACCAGAGGGATGATACAAAACAAAACAAAAAACCTTCCCAAAATATGAAAGAAATAATTTCATACAGTACATTAAAGAAAAAAAAACCCTCTTGTTTCCATATTGAGTTCATTTCAATTAAACCATTTTATATGTTCATAGGTACATAGCTATTGAGATATTGTGATCCTAGACATATATTAATTATTATAACTGAGGAAAACTATGGAGCCTATGTTTTTTTGGGCCTGGCTTACTTCACTTAATATGATTTTTTCCAATTCTTTCCATTTTCTTATGAATGGGGTGATGTCATTCTTTCTCATAGATGTATAGATTTCCATTGTGTATATATACATTAGTTTCTTTATCCATTCATTTACCAAGGGGCATCTGGGTTGATTACATATCTTAACTATGGTAAATAATGCTGCAGTGAAGATAGTTGTGCTGGTAGCTTTAGTGTGGCCTTGTTTGTGATCATTTGGGTAAAAATGTCCAGGAGTGGGATTGCTAGGTCATAGGGTAGTCTTTAATAACTATTTTTGTAAACAGAAACATTGAGATAATTTCTCAATATTTCTCTGTTTTCTCAACTGCAAAATGCAATTTCTTTATTTAAAAAACATTTTATTGTAAAGATTCTGTACAGAGGGGTTACAGTTACATTAGTAAGGTAATGAGTACATTTCTTGTTGAGCATTGTTGCCCCCTCCTTTTTGTTCTCCCCAAATCCCTTCCCTCCCCTACCTCCCTCACTGTCCCCCACAGGCCCCCAAAGTAGTAAAGTTTATTTCCAACATAGTATCCTGTGGGTATCATTGTTGCAATGGGTTATCCTGTGTATTTGTTTCAGTGTTTGTTATTCCCCTTCCCCTCCCCAAATTAGATAAATGTATATACAAGATGCAAGGTACCAAAATCAAGTACAGTGAAAACATGGGATATACCACAGAAAGGAAACAAAAAAATCACACAGTACATTAAAAACAACAACAACAAAGACCTCTTGTGTCCATATCTTGGGACTCATTTCACTTAGCATCATTTTATTTGGTTATATGTACATAGCTTTTGAGCTTTTCTGCTCATCTGATAAAATTATCCTAGATGTATACTAATTATTGCAAATGAAGAAAACCATGAGACCTATATTTCACTGGATATGGCTTACTTCACTTAATGATTTGTTCCAAGTCTTTCCATTTCCTAACAAATGGGGAGGTGTCATTCTTTCTGATGGAAGCATAGAATTCCACTATACATACATGCGTATATATACATATACATATATATGCATATATATATATATATATATATATATCACATTTTCTTGAACCATTCATCTACTGAGTGACATCTGGGTTGGTTCCATATCTTAACTATGGTGAATAATGCTGTGATAAACATAGTTGTGCTGGTAGCTTTAGTATAACCTTGTTTTGTGATCATTGGGGTAAATGCCCAGACGTGGGATTGCTGGGTCATAGGGGAGCTGTATGTGGAGTCTTTTGAGGAACCTCCATACTTATTTCCAGAGTGCTTAAATAAGTTTACACTCCCACCAACAGTTCAGTAGAGTTCCCTTTTGGCCACATCCCCTCGAGCATCTGTTTTTAGAGTTCTTGATAATAGCCATTCTAACTGGGGTGAGGTAGAATCTCAATGTAGTTTTTATTTGAATTTATGACCAGAGAAGTTGAGCATTTTTTCATGTGTCTATTGGACATTCTTATTTCCTCTTCAGAGAAGTCTCTCTTCAAGTCTTTAGCCCACTTATTAGTGGGACAGTTGTTTCCTTGAGGATTTGTTTTTGGAGGATTTAATTTTTTGAGTTCTATGTATATTTTAGATATGAGGCCCTTTTCTGTTGTATATCTAGTGAAGTTCTTCTCCCAATTGGGGTTTTCTAGTGATATTACTAGGTATGTTCTTTGCCATGCAGACGCTCTTCAGTTTCATGTGATCCCATTTGTCCAAACTTTCTTTGATTTGTTTCTGGGTCTTAATTAAGAAAATTTTGGTCTGTGCCAGTAAGCCCTAGAGTTCATCCTATTCCTTCCTGTAATGTTTTCAGGGTGTCTGCTTTTACTTTGAGGTCTTTGATCCATTTGTGTTGATTCTGGTGCAGGGTGATATAGAAGGATCTAATTTTCATTTTCTTCAGACATTTAACCAATTTTGCCAGCACTATTTATTGAAGAGGGTGTCTTTCTTCCATTCTTTTTTTTTTTGGCTTCCTTATGGAAGATTAGATGGCTATAAATCTGTAGGTTTATTTCTGTGTCTTCAGTTCTTTTCCGTTGGTCCTCAGGTCTGTGCTTGTGCCAGTAACAAGCTGTTTTGATTACTATGGCTTTGTAATAGAGTTTGAAATTTGATATTAATATTTCTGCAGCACTATTCTTTCTGCTAAGGATTGTTTTTGGTATTCGGGATCTTTGCTGAGGTCAATTTTGTTAATTTTTTTGAAGAACAAACTCTTTGTTTTGTTGACTCTTTCTATGGTTTTTTGGGACTCTAATTTATTTAATTCTGATTTAATTTCAATTATTTGTTTCCATCCACTGGATTGGAGTTTGACTTGTTGCTCTTTTTCAAGGAACTTCAGGTACATCATTAAATGGTTTGAGATCTCTCCAATTTGTTAATGTAGGAACTCAGAACAATAAATTTTCCTCTGAGTGCTGCCTTTGCTCTGTCTCAGAGGAGCTGGTAATTTGTGTGTTTATTTTTTTAAAATACCATGAACATTTGAATTTCCTTTCTAATCTTTTCCATGACCCACTGGTTGTTCAACAGTGTGTTGCTTGGTGTCCATGTGTCACAGGATTTTCTTTGGTGTATTTTGGCGTTGAATTCTAATTTTATTCCCTTGAGGTTTGAGAGAGAGTGCAGGGCATAATTTCAATGTTTCTGAATTTGGATAAATTTGTTTTGTGACTTAACATATGGTCTATTTTGGAGAATGTTCCATGTGCTACTGAGAAGAATGTGCATTCTCTTAGTGCTGGGTGAAATATTCTGTAGATGACTTTTTAAGTTTACTTGGTCCATGCATTTGTTTAGATCTGAAGTTTCTCTGTTGATCTTTTGCTGGGTTGATCTATCCAGTGGGGAGAGTGGTGTGTTAAAGTCTCCAACAATTAATGTCTTTGGATCTATGTCAGTTTTTAGGAAAGTAGTGTTTCTTGCATAAATTTGGATGCCCAGTATTTGGTGAGTAGATATTTAGAATTGTAATACCCTCCTGTAGGAGAGATCCCTTTATGTGTATGTAGTGTACTTTTTTTTTTTTACCTCTTCTCACTAATTTTAAATCTTATTTTATCTAATTTTAGGATTGCAATTCCTATCTGTTCATGGGGTTGTTCGCTTGGTAGTTTTTGTTCTAGCCTTTCACTTTCAGAATGTGTTTGTTTTTGTTGACAAGGTGTGTCTCTTGAAGGTAATAGATAGAAAGATCTTGCTTTTTGATCCAATTAGACAATCTGTGTCAGTTAATTGGAGAGTTAAATCCATTATTATTGAGAGTTAAGATTGAGAGGTCTTTGGTAGGTCCTGCCATGTTATCCACATCCTTAGTGGCTGTGCCTACTGGGTTATTCCTATGATTCTCTAATTCTGTGTTTGGGGTTGTTGGCCTTTATCATACCCTTATTGGCTTTCTATATGTAGGACATCTTTAAGTATCTTTTGTAATGCTGGTTTGGTGGAGACATATTGTTTCACTTTTTCTTTGCTATGAAAAGTTTTTATTTGTCCTGTTATGAAGGAGAGTTTAGCTGGGTACAGTATTCTTGGTTGATGGCTGTTTGTCTTTTGGGCATGACATGTATCATTCCAGGCTCTTCTTGCATTCACAGTCTCTGCTGAGAAATCTGTAGTTATTCTGATTAGTTTCCCTTTATAGGTAATTGATCTTTTCTCCCTGACAGCTTTAAGGATCCTTTTCTTGGTCTCTATTGATCCTGTGCAGATTATAATGTGACAGTGGGATATCCTGTTCTGGTCTGATCTATTGGGGGTTCTAAAGGCTTCTTGTATCTGAATAGGCCTATCTTTTTGTATATTTGAGAAGTTCTCTCCTAACATTCTGTTAAATATATTTTCTAGACCTTTTGCTTCTGTTTCTAGGCCCTCCTCGACACTCATTAGCCTTAAGTTAGGCCTTCTTATATGATATGATCTGTTGCATCTATCGTGTTTCTTGGATTCATTATGAATATACTTGTCTGTTCTTTCTCTATAATGTCTAAGGTATCTTTTATCCCAGAGATTTCATCTACTGCATGGTCTAACCTACTGTCAAGACTTTCTACTTTGTTTTTTATTTCCTTTCCTTCTAATTGGTGATTTGATGGCTTCAGTTTCTTTGTTAGAGCTTTATTTTAGATCTTGTATGGACTTCTTTTACCTCCTTGATTTGGTTTTCAGTGTTTACTCTCAAATTCCTTAATTGAGTGGTTACATTTTCATTGGATAACCTTTCCTTCTTTTGAAATTCATTCAGTTTGTATCCTCTATGGATTCCTCCAGCTTTCTATTTGTAGATTTCATGAATCCCTCTATTAATCTTTGGCTAGTCTCATTATGCTCATCCAATTCCTCTATTAATTTTTGATAAGTGTCATCATGCTCATGCAATTCCTCTATTAATCTTTGCCTAGCTCATCATGCTCATGCAATTCCCCTATTTATCTTTGGTTAGCTTCATCACTCCTCTCATGTATTGCCCTATCAGGGTCACACAAAGCCCTTTTAAGACTTTCAATCTTTTTATTCACCATGTTTACCAGTTATATAGAACATTTTGAGGACTCTCTTCTGGATTATTCATTAACTGCTCTGATGCCTGTTTATTATGAGTTTATTATTAAGTTGCTTGACTTACCATTTTTTCTTGTGTTTCTATAGATTGTTTTTCCCATTTGGGTCTGAAAGCCAAACCAATTCTGAGGTAGAACACTATTTCAAAGCAAGCATCAACCCAGAGCCTTGTATTTATGCAGATTTTTTTTGACACAGTCAAAATCAATACAGATACAATCAAGCTCAACAAAAAGCAACTAGGGATCAATGGACTAAGAAAATCAAAGAAGGAGTCAAGGGACCAGAAATTAATAGGTATAGGGAGAATTGTGAGGAGAAAATAAGATTAAAGCAATATATAGAGAGAAAGGAAGTGAGGGAAGATGAATAAGACATAAATTCAGAGAGAGGAAAAATAGAGAAAGAAAGGAGAAGAAAGATAAAGAAAAACAAACAAGAAAAGTAAATAAAAAATTTAAAAAATATATAAGGAAATAATACTACAATGAAAGGAACTAAGGTTGAGAAATTCCTAATTAAATATATGTCTGAATTAAGTTTTCACACAGTGAATGATAAGGTCTAATAATCAAAGATGGGTATATATCTAGGGATGAACAGAATAACAATTGAGCAAAAAAAGAAAAAGGATCAAAAGGGAAAAAGGGGGGAAAACAAAGAAAAACAAAAAAAATGAAGAAAGTACAAAAAAAATTAAGTAGAAAAAGGAATTCTTTGATTTATTTGGGGGATTTGTGTTTCCTCTGTGTCAGTATACAATCTTTTTGTGGAGGCTCAGATTTGCTTGTCATGTTTGGTTTCTATGCAACTTAGTAGGTTTCTTGGGGATCCGGTCGTGGGGCCTGAACTCTGAGCCTGGGCGCTGTCCCTCAGCTCTTCAGCTCAAGGCTAGCGCTCTACCACTTGAGCCACAGCACCACTTCCAGCTTTTTTTTTCTTTTTGCTTATGTGGTGCTGAGGAATCGAACCCAGGGCCTCAGGCATGCAAGGCAAGCGCTCTACCACTGAGCCACCTTCCCAGCCCTTAGTAGGTTTCTTAAATCTGTTTGTGCAGGCAGAACAAAACCCTCCCTTACAGTACTTTGTGACACTCTTCTCAGACTAGTTCAGTAGGAGGGCCATCTTCCGTATGTGTCACATGGGAGATAGCTGATTCCTCTAGCTTGGAGTGGGATGGGGTTTTGGCCTGTCAGCAATCAGTAGCTTTTCCCTGAGGGGCTAGATCCTGAGACTCTCTTGTGGCCCAGCCTGGAGCCACTTTTCAGGATTTATGCCGTTTCCAATTTCTAATTGTTTTCCTTTTACCCTCCTGCAGCTGAAAGAACAGTGGGGCTGCCTCTGGCTCTGTTTACCCAGTGAAAAATGTTTCCCTGCCCTAAGCAGAGCTTCCCTCACCTGGGTGAAAGGGCAACTTTCCTGTGGGTGGAGGTGAGCCCTGATGGTCAGATTCTTTTGACCTGTTGAAAAATGGCTTGTCAGTGTCTTCTTCTAAGGCCTGAGTTATCTGTTAGTTGCTCTGGCCCAATCTTTGCCAGTATCAAATATGGTATTCTTCTTTGGTGGTGGAGGAGGGGTTACCTTCCAAATATTGTTCTATGAGAAGGAATGAGGATGTCTTGTGGGGTACTCATGCCTTTTCCTTGGCTTTTGGGCCTTTTGAGGTCTGGGTCCATCTGTGGTCAGCAGGATGAATATTTCCACTCTTTGTAGGTTCAAGCTGGCAGTGAGTAGAAGCTGATTTCACCCTGACTCCGGTGCCTTTGTCCCAGGCTCTGTCTGTTGATATGCTTAAATCTTTATCCTTAAACAAGCTGCCTGAATTTTTCTTCTCTGGCCAAACTCTCTGTACTATGATGGCATACTTGAATTTTTTTTTATTGGAACAGTAAAACTGGTTTCTACGTGAGAGCTTGGTAAACTCCTAGCTGCTCCTCTGTCATCTTCCTCCATCTCCTGCAATTCCTTTTAATACCTAATTTATAACTTGTAGAATTTTGTTCATGAAATTGGATAATGTAAACGATTCTCTTGGTTACTTTTAGGTAGCTTCCTTTCTTATACAGAGTGAAGTTTAATAATTTTATTCTGGTTCATAAGCTTGTCGTATGAGTCTCTCTCTTTTTTTGGCTCACTCTGAACTCTTTTGCTACTTTTTGAGAAAACTCTCATCTTGCTTTAGTGTCTGGAATATTCTTTCCCTATCTGTATTCATGGATTACCATCTTTCCCTCCTTTAGGTGTTTACTCAGTCTTCTTTTCTATGAGGCTTTATCTAGCCATGATGTTTTAAATTGTTAGCCTTTCTCCTTCCTATTCCCATAACAATCCCTATACTGATTCCTAGTTTGATTTTTCTCCTCAACATTCATCATCCACTCTTATTTTAATTATTTATGTTTTTCTTTTTTTTTTGTCTGGATCTACTGTGCTTTAAAAGGCTGACAAGGATGTTAGTTTCACAAAGGTAGGAGTTTTTGTGTGTCTTCTTGACTGCTGCATCCCTATCATTTAGGAAGTGTCTGACAAATTATTTGTACTTAATACCTCTACTGATTAATTATGAATTATGAGTTTTAAAAATTGCCAATACAAATTTTGTTCCCAGGATCATTTAGTGCTTATATTTAAGCATGTTCAGATCTACTCTGCATTAAGGTTTAGGGAAGAAGTTTGTGCAAAATTCCATAGGTTAACATAAAACTTATAAATTTGTTCAAGCCTGTTTGTTATGTTCTCCAATTTTGGCATGTATAGAGGAGATGGGGATGATTTTAATCTTTCTATGATAAACTTTATTACTATTATTATCATGCTCATAGTAAAAATGGGAAAATCTCCTTGAGGTTAAGATTTCACAATCAAATCTTTCATCTCTTTAATAAAGTATTTTTAGGCAAACAAAAACAAATTTTTCTGAATCTTAGTAGATTATTTATTCTCTGCATAAATGATGTTCAATTGTAAATTTCCAATCAATAAAGGTATATATGTATGTATAACAGTTGAGATTTCAGGTTGCAGAGTCAACGTTGAGTCAATTTAAACTCTACCACTTAGGACTTATGTGACAACCAGGTTTTATTTTCTCCATGCCTTAGTTTTCTCCCCTATAATGGTAATAAACATATAAATTCACATATATATTCATATATGTGTATATTCACATATATGTATATTTTTTCTATCACCTATTTATTTTCTGTCTATCATCTACCATCTATCTATATAGAGGGAGAATGAAAATGTGTTAATCAGGTAACACACAGTGATTCTTTATTCAGTCAATAAACATTTACTTCTGATTTTGTATAGCAATCTTCTTCATTCCATTAATATACATTAGTTATGAACAATTATTGCAATGACAGTACAGTAATGACTTAAAATTTACATTTTGCTTACTAAAGCTCAAATATATGTATATATTTAAAATGTCTACAGCTTTATTGAGTTATAATTGACAAAAATTGTATATATTTAAGATGTACAATATGATGTTTTGATGTATTTGTCCATGGTAAAATGACTTTCACAATCAAGCTAACATATTCATAACCTCAACTAGCTATCCTTTTAAAATTTTATTTAATTTAATTTTTTTATTTTTTAAAATAATAAGTTTATTTTTATTGTGAAAATACCAGGCTCTCTCCCTTGCCCAGGCAGAGAGACCGTTTGCGCAAGCGCTGAATAAACTCCTCTTGCTTGTTGCAAAAAAAAAAAAAAAGAAAAAGAAAAAGAAAATACCATACAGAGGGGTTACAATTACTTGAACAAGCTAATGAGTACATTTCTTTTCTAAAAAATATTTTTTAGAATTATATTTTTTTATTGTGAAAATACTGTACAGAGGGGTTACAATTACATGGGCAAGATAATGAGTACATTTCTTATCAAGCATTGTAGCCTTCTCCTTTGTTTCCCCTTCCTATCCCTTCCCATCCTCCCCCGCCCCCCCAATCCTCCCTGCCCCCCCAGCTATCCTTTCTTATGTGATGAGAACACTTTGAAATGTTTTCAGCAAATTTCAAGTATACAATACTTAATCTAAGCCACTAACTTGTACGTTGTTCTCAGAACTTGTTTACCTTATAAGTAAAAGTTTATATTTTTCATTCACATCTCTCCTTTCTCTTTGCCCCAATCACTTTTATTCTTTAAAAGGAATTAAACTATTTTTTAGATTTGATATTTAAGTGAGGCATGTAGTGTTTCTTTCTTTTTTTAAATTTTTATTTATTTTTTATTGTGAAAATACTGTACAGAGGGGTTACTATTACATGGGCAAGTTAATGAGTACATTTCTTTTTTTAAAATTTAATTTTATTTTTTTGTGAACATACTGTAAAGAGGGGTTACAATTACATGGGCAGGATAATGCGTACATTTCTTATCAAGCATTGCAGCCTCCTCCTTTGTTTACCCTTCACATCCCTTCCCAGCCTC
>NW_012267238.1:13710764-13733990 GCF_000151885.1 Dipodomys ordii | reverse complement strand
TTGGAGTTGATTCTGGTGCAGGGTGATATATAAGGATCTAGCTTTAGTTTTCTACAAGTAGTTAACCAATTTTGCCAGCACCATTTATTGAAGAGGCTGTCTTCTTCCATTCTATTTTTTTAGCTCCCTTATCGAAGATTAGATGGCTATAGGTCTGTAGGTTCATTTATGAGTACATTTCTTATCAAGCATTTTAGCCTCCTCCTTTGTTTTTCCTTCCCATCCCTTCCCATACTCCCCCAGTACCCCACCCAATCCTCTCTGCCCCCCTCCCACCAAAGTTTTAAAGTTTGTACCTCTCATTGTTGTAACATCTGGCTTATTGCATTTAGAATAAAGTTTTCCAGGTTCAACCATGTTGTCACAATAGAAAAAATTCCTTCCTTTTTAAGGCTTAATAATATTTGTTTTTTTTGTTTTTGTTTTTTTTGGGGGTCCGGTCATGGGGCCTGAACTCTGGGCCTGGGCGCTGTCCCTCAGCTATTCAGCTCAAGGCTAGTGCTCTACCACTTGAGCCACAGCACCACTTTCAGCTTTTTTTCTTTTGCTTATGTGGTGCTGAGGAGTTGAACCCAGGGCTTCAGGCATGCAAGGCAAGTGCTCTACTACTGAGCCACCTTCCCAGCCCTAAGGCTTAATAATATTATAAACAAAAGTACATACAATCATAAGCCAGATGCCTGTGGCTCACACCTGTATTCTTACCTTCTCAAGAAGCTGAGATATGAGGATCATGGTTTAAAGTCAGACTGGGAAGTTAAGTCTGAGACTCTTATTTCTAATAAATTACTCAGAAAATGCCATAAGTAGTGCTGTGGTTCAAGTGGTAGGGTGCTATGTTTGAGCACAAAGAGGCTCAGGGACAGTGCCCAGGCCCTGATTTCAAGTCCCAGGACTGCCGAAAAATTAAAAAAAAAAACCATTCACACATATATAATATGTATTGCATATTTTTATTAATGTTTGGATCTGAGATTGTTTTCATGTGTTTAATACTGTGAATAATGCTGCCATGAACGTAGGAATGCAGAAGTATGCAGATATCTCTGACTTAATTCATTCCATTACTTTTGAAGAAATATGTTCAATAATCACATGTTAGATGATATCGAGGTTCAATTCAAAAAAATTTGAGTCTTCACAATTTTTTTCATAATGGTTACATAATTTAGATTCCTATCAACAGTGCCAGGGGTTTCTTTCTCTACACCTCTGCCAACAGTTGCCATTGTTTTTTGAGAATAGCCATTGTAACAGGTATGAGATTAGATCTAACTATGGTTTTGATTTACACTACCTGGATAATTAGTGATGTTGAGCATTTTCATATGTTTCCCATTTACAAAAATGTTTACTTTCATAAAAAGTTGTCCAATTTTAGGTTATAGTCATGTATTGTGTAATTATTTTTTGTTAACAACATACTAAAAATCCTATTATTTAGTGATAATTGTTGTAGTATTATATCACAATGCATTGTTCACATGTTTGTAGTGAGATTTATGTAAAGAAAAGTAATCAGTGCAAGTCATATAATCACATGACTGTGTTTTCTTTTGGTTAAGTTGTATGAATTCCTTATATATTTTGGATAGTAGCACATTATTATAATTATGATTTGTATTTTTTCTCATTCCATGAGGTTTACTTTTCATTTAGTGTTTTCTTTGTATTTAGTATACAATTATGTACAGTTCATATACTTTATAATAGTAATAAATGTTTTACACATATATTTATTATATTAGAATTTTGTCTAAATGGAGTATATTCTTTCTACTTATTTAAAAATTTTTATGATAATGTAGTATCCTGTGTAATTTGGCCACAGCTTCATTCATATATCTTCTGTTTACTACACCTCTTGATTGATTTTTTTCTCTTATGGAAGATTCAAATCTCATGTTTTGTTAATCATGGCCCCAAAGTAAAAAATACACTGCAAATGTTACCAGTAAGAGGTCATATCAAATGACTTAGAAATAGAACTAGAAGTGATTAAGGACTTCTAAGGTGGGAAAATCAGTAGTAGTTATTGTTTATCAACCGGGACATTCAATTTCACCATAACTGTGTTCTTTAAAACAAGAACAAAATAATGGGTGCTTTAGGGAATCTGCTTCACAAATATTTTGACATTTCTGATGATCTGTATTAAAGACTAGGCCCAGCAATATATACCTCTCAGTATTATAGTGAACTTTACTACAGCAAAAACTTTGGAAATATTGAAAGATAGGCTGGATCTATCCATATAAATGGTGAATTTATTGCTAGTCGTAGGTAGATTAAATGAATCAAGAATCATCGTTCATTGTTCAGTGTGAAAGGAAGTAGTGAGTCTGTGAGTGCTGACAGCATCTGAAGAATTTTTAGAAACTCTAGATAAGCTGATTACAGAAGAAAATTACTTGTCAGAGAAAATCTTCAATGTGAATGAAACTTTCTTATTCTTGAAAAGGGATGCCTAAAAGGACTTTTATTTTTAAGGAGGCCAATTGAGTACTAGGTTTCAAATCTTTTAAGGATAGCTTAACAAGCTTTCTTGGGGCAATATTTCAGGTTATAAATTAAAACAGAGATTGGGCATGGTGAGGACCAAAGACTACCACATACACGGCTACTATGTAGTCTACATGTGTAGTTCTAACTTTGTGTATGTATACTCTCAATGTTTGTATAATGATGTAATCATATAACAATGCATTTCTCAGAATATACTCTTATTGTTTGGTGAGGCATGACTTTGTATTTTTGCTATTGAGTTGTATAAACTGAATATATTATATGAACACACACACATAAATATAGAGAGAGAGAGAGAAAGAGAGAGAGAGAAATGGAAAAAATGTATATATTCTGGATAGTAACCCCTAGTTAGGTATGTGGGGTGGCTTTTCATTTTGTTACCTGAAATACTTTTCTTTCATTTCACTTGGGGATTTTGCTAAGTGCTACTTTACAGAAGAGGGCTTGTCCAGACTTCTCTGACTATCCTATTACAAATGTTACCATCATCATCCCTAGCAGACCTTTAACTCTATTTTTTATTTATTTTAGATCACTCCTTGATATTCTGTTACACATTATTTGTATACATATTTGTATACAAATATTTGTATACATATAAGGTCCAAGAGGACAGGAGCATACTCATGGCTAAATTTTCTTTCTTGGAAATGTATTTGGAATTTAACAGTATGGCTCAGTGTGGCTCAGTGAGTATTTGCTAAATCAATTATTGTCTAAAATTAATGACCAGAATTGACTTTATTGACATATTTTTCCTGTTCGCATCCTTTTAGGGATATCTAAAATATGACCTGTGTTTTAGTTTTAAACTCTTTTTAATTCCCTTGTTAAAACCAAAAACTTGGTTTGTAAGTCTATGTGGACATAGGTACAAATATCTTTAAGTAGAAATCTGAGCATTGAAACTGAGATTCCTCATCCTATCTAAATTTATCTTACTTAGTTGGGTATCCATCTGATCTCTTGTAGCAGTTAAGGGAATAAAGCACATTTTATCAGTGCTCCTGTCATTTCCAACAGTCTATAGCTATTTTGTCTGTATGTCCTTGGCTGTTGGAAATGTCACCTTTCTGTTCTCTTACTGGTGACTCAATAGTATGGGGATATATAAGGCTTTCTAAGGCTGGCATGTGACCTCTATGGGCTTGAGACAAAGACAGCAAGAGCAAAGCAAAAACATGGTAAATTCTGTAACCTTGTTCTTAGCTTATTAGAAGGATGAGATTTAGAAGTATAAGCCCTGCGTTCCGACTTTATTTTCTAGGAATATATATTTAACACTACCTACTTTTTTATACTCAGAATTTTGTACTCAGAATTTGTGCTTGCAGCTTAGCTGACCCTCTACCACTTGAACCATGCCTCAATCCCCACTTTGTGCTGGTTATTTTAAAGGTGGAATCTCCACTACTTTTCTTTCCTAAGTGGCTTTAAGTCTGTCTCCATCAACCAGATCTAAACCTCACGAATAGATTACAGGTATGATCCACTGGTGCCTGGTTTAGGACATACTTTTCAGTAAATCACTTTCCTATCCTCAGAGTTTACTTTTTTTCTGAGAAATCAAATTTCAGGCCACAGATCCCATTGATCTGTGTTTGAGTCACCAGCATGGAATTCTAGTTTTCTTATTTCTCCTGAGTACTCAAATGTGTGTATCATCTGTTACTTCTATGTCACAGGTAACAGTGTCTCCTTGTCCATGAGATTTCCTCTGTAGATAGGTTTGAGCTCTTCTGTTTTGCTTGTAAATTTAATAGAGGAGGATGAGGAAAAGAGGAAATTGTGTGTGTGTGTGGGGGGGTACCTTTTTCTTTTTAATACTATTATCTACTCTGTATTATTCTTGCCTCACACCAGTTCAAAAGCCATTAAACTTTATTGTTCTGTTCACTTTCCCCATGATATTTTTTCTGTTATACCATGTTCCTCATTAGTGAAGAACATTGCCTAAGCTGTTAGCTCTCTAATTATAGTGCAGTATAATTACAAGTGTGTTAAGCAATTATTTGTTTGCATGTCGCCTCTCATTGATTGTGAGGTACTTACAGGCGGAAGCTATGTCTTATTGATCTCTGTTTCTCCCACCTTGCTCAGATCAGCACTGTGAAGCAATAACAATAAAAAAACCCTGCTTTTTTGAACAAATTATAACAATCATCTTGATATTAAAAGGGATGGATTTTAGATTTGTACCCCAATACTCATCTTGTTTTTATTTCTGAAAAGAACAAAGCTTTTTCAATCTGGGTTTTAGGACTTATGCTTTGTTTTTGTTAATTGCAAGTTGAAAATAAGGCTTAAATTAGCATGCTTACACTTGGGCACTTGGAATAATATAGGGTAAAGGCTACTTGCTGAGTGAAGAGGAGTCCTAATTCATCTAATGCTAAGTGCTACCTATCACTGAACTATGTAGAGCTTGAAGACTTACTCATTAAAAGAGATTCTAGAGTGAAACTTCACTCAATGGGATAGCAGATTAAAAGCCAATTTAATAAGATTGTGTTAATTGCTAGTGTGAACAACACCATTGTTTAGTCTGAGGAGATCAAAGCTTTATGTGTTTCTCCCTGAATAATGTGCTGAAATTGCATTGCTACAGTTTGTTTAAATTTTTTTTTCTTACATGAGCAACTGAAATTACTAGTATAGTTAAACTGTAGAGAAATGAATTCTATAAAAGCAAAACCTTAGGTAAGATCAGGAAGAAAAACTGATTAGCTATGAAGACACAGATATCATTTTTTAAATCCAAAGAAGCTATTGGGAATTTTTAATATTCTACCATTAACTTATAAAGAGAAGAACAATTCTTTCTTAAGTTACATTTGTACACATTCAATCACCAAACACTTATCAAATACCTAGCAAACGCTATACAATGTTCAGTATTGGAAAGAATCAAAGAATCAGTGTCCAACTCTAGTTAAGAACTTATAATCTTGCTTATAAGATATTACTGATAGACCTGATGCAATGGTAAACATAGTGGGGTAGTATACAGAGTCCACTAAATTTTGCTGGATCTAATCTTATAGCCTCTGCCTTGAGAACTTGAGTACAATGTTCTTTCACTGCTCTAGTTCAGCACTCTATTGTTTTTGATTTTGAATATTGCAATAATATTTAAAATTGTCTCAAATATTGATTCAAAGAGTAAATAAATGAATGGTTCAGAATTGAAATTCTATAGAAATTAGAGGAGTTTGGGAGACAGTAAAGGCTGCTTGGAGAAGCTACTATTTAAGATGAAACCACATTGGAAAACTGTGGAAAGTGAACATACATAGACAGTGAAGGAGCTGTGATTCTGTCAAAATTCTCAGTTCTGGGCAACTGCAAATAATAAGATCATATATATTTTGATTTTAGACTGTTGTCTAAAATGTGAAGTTTAGAGGTAAGGGAAAGTTTCCATTAGGAAAGAGATTTACTAGTTACTACTAGTAAGAGTCATTCATGTGATCTGAAAAATTCTTTGATCACATTTTAATTTCAAAAAATGTTATGTGTTCATTAAAACTGTTACTGATAATTTTTGCAGTCACACATATTTGAAAGCAATAAATTGGTGTATTGTAAGGGCTGCATATACAGTTATATAGTTTCCAAATACTTAGAAGAAAGGGAATTTTTGGATGATTAATAAACTAGCTAGGACAGTATCAGGAAAAGAAAAAATATACTATAAGAGTTGTAATATTCATATATAAAACCAAATAGCAGGGCTGCAATTCTCTAGTTTTATTTTCTCCTCTCACACAAATTCAAGTAAACCATCTAGTGGCAAATTATCACATTGAGTATTCTAGAAGTTGGAAGTGAGGTCATGATGGTCTTTGGACTGCAGAACCAAGGGGGGGGGGGAGGAAATCACAATCCAGTGGGAAGGGGAAGGATTCTCTTTCTGTTTACCTCTCCTAAGACAGCATAGTGCCACATACAAAGAATTCCTCTGGATACGCGCATTCTAAAGTGGAAGGGTAAGATGGAGGTCAGTATTTGGCTTCCATGCCATTGTGAACTCATTCACAGGAAGCTCACTTCTGTCTCAAGCCACAGTGAGGATTATAAATGCTGGCAGTGCTAATCCATCTGATGCCAGCTAGCAACAAAAAAGACAAGATGCTGCTAATGGGGAATCAATACATGAAACTTGGTTGTTGCTCCCCGAGCATCAGAGAAAAGTCTACAATAGTATCATGCCGTATGGTCTAAGGATCTCCTGCGTTCAAATTTGAGCCCAGGTCCCTCCTTGTGTCTTGCTTAAGCTCATCTGGGTGGGTACTGTATCAAATGCATCAATTTTAGAGCCCTTGACATACTCCTGGCTTGGATTTAGGGAGCATTATAGTGCTGAAATAGCTGTAGCAATCACAGGTTTAGGGAATATAACAGCCAACTTGCTCAGAATTTATTGACAGGCAGTATTATAGAAGACCAAATAACAATGTTGTAATCAAGGATGGAAACAAATTACAATGATGATCCCATAAGATTAATTAATACAGTGACATTGTAGCCATCCATTATGATCAGAGTTTTTACAAAGACCCTCTGTTTGTAATCTTCCTAACCATATTTATCTCAGATGTATCCCTTTCATGCTCTACTAGTAAAGTATAACAAATTCTACCTCTGTGAAAGGAAAATTCTTTTGTAAATTCAAAAAGTAAAAGTTTGAGATCATTGATTAGTCAAAGGACTAGGACATTCTAAAGGAATACACAGTTGCTGGAGAAATTCACATGATTATTTCTTATGAATAAAGACAATTTGTGGTTTTCTCATTTTGAATGGCTAATTATAATAGGTCCATGTCAGATTTAGCAAAAATTGACCTATGTCTGAGGATAATTCCATAAATGTTTTTTATGCCTAGGAGTGTAGAGCTTCATTTTGAATTTTCATCTATCAGTATCAAATGTGATTGCCTTTTCTCATCATTATGTAAAAGAAGGACGCATTCTGTTATTTCTCAGTGTGAAGCAAATAGACTATAAAATATCATACTGTGTTAAAGGGAAAAATGTCTGTAAAGGGCAAAAATAGTCAGCAAGTACACTGTATAAACAAGAACCAAAAAGAACATGGAATTACTGTGAACTACAATAGATGGAGATAAAGAGGCCACTATTTTATAATACCACGATTTCCCAGAAAAAGGCATCAAATGGAAAATGTGTGACCCCTTTCCTTGCAACTTGTCTGCAATATATAATTGCTTTTGATCTAATTAAATGGATGGCTCAGGAAGTTTATAATGAGATTCAGATTCTTTACTAAGCTTCTGGTTCTAAATGCAAAGCTGTTATTTTCATATGGACATTTGGTGATCTGTGCAAGATGGGACACACTCTCACTTCTCAAATGCAGGTAGAAAAGTAAGAAGGAAAAGACCATTTCATTAGGTAGCATATTAATTTTAAAATGAAACAAAAGGATGATTAAACAAGGATATTAACTCTATCTCTTGGACAGCAAACAGGACCATATTAAGAAATGAACTGGGGAAAATATTACCCAATTACTGCCTTGTCTATGTCTTAAAATGGTTTATAGTGAGCTATATTGAACTACATAGAATTGTTATGAACATTTTAGTAAAAGTAAAAGTAAGGTTTTAAAATGAAAATAAAATAAAATAAAAGTGGTACATGGTCATAATTTCCATGTTTTTGAGGCAGAATCAGAAAGATTGAAAGTTTGAGGCCATCCTGAGTTATAAAGTGAGTTCCAGGCCAGCCTGAGTTCCAGAGCAAGACCTTGTCTCTCTCTTTGTTTACACATCTATTTTTCTAATTGTTAAACACAAATTTCTTTATTGTCTCCTAGGAGAAAACCAATTTTTATTGCATCAGTAACAAGGCTGTTCGTAGAAACAAATATTTTAAAGTTAGATAATTTCATTTTTAGTATGAGCTACTAAATAATCAAACAGTGGGAAGAATTTACTACATATTTTTAATATATTAAATTAACAAAAATTACACTTGACTATCATTTAAAAGTAAGTTTAAAAATAAAATAAATATTAAAGAGAAATAATAGGCAAAAATCTACATCCCTCTAACTCATTTTCAGAATGACTGTATATTATTGTGAAGTCATGCTCTACATTTTGTATTGTAATTTTAATTGAAGCAATGATCAGTTCTTTTTTTATTATTGTGAAAATACTGTATAGAGGGGTTACAATTACATGGGCAAGATAATGAGTACATTTCTTATCAAGCATTGTTGCCTCCTCCTTTGTTTCCCCTTCCCATCCCTTCCCATCTCCCATCCTCCCCCACTCCCCCTGCCAGAGTTGTAAAGTTTGTTTTTCGACATAACGATTTGTACATCTCATTGTTGTAATGGGTCCTCCTGTATCCCTATTTAAATAATTTGTTTTTGCCCTTCCCCTCCACAAATTATACTAACATCAAATACAGTGAGAGCAGGGGTTATACTGTGGGGGAGGGACATACAAAGCAACAAAGAAATCATCTTATAAATACGTTAGAAACAATAGCAAGAAAGAAAAAACCACTTTGTCCTTATCTTGGGATTCTTTTCGCCTAACATCAACTTATCTGAACTTTACTGCTTGTCTCAGACATACACTAATTATTGCAAATTAGGGAAACCATGGGACCTATCTTTCTTTGGGCCTGGCTTATTTCACTTAATGTAATTTTTGCAAGTCTTTCCATTTCCTAACAAATGGGGAGATGTCTTTCTTTCTGATGGAGGCATAGAATTCCATTGTGAATATACCACATTTTCTTGATCCATCCATCTACTGAGGGGCGTCTGGGTTGGTTCCATATCTTAGCTATGGCAAATGATGCTGCAATAAACATAGTTGTGCTAGTAGCTTTAGTATGGTCTTGTTTGTGATCATTTGGGTAAATGCCCAAAAGTGGGATTGCTGGGTCATAGGGGAGCTCTATGTGGAGTCTTTTGAGGAACCTCCATACTGCTTTCCAAAGTGGTTGAACAAGTTTATACTCCCACCAACAATGCTGGAGGGTTCCCTTCTGTCCACATCCCCTCCAGCATCTGTTGTTATTAATCATTTCTTTTTTGTCTATAAAATTACCTTGAATTAATACAAAGCTAAAAAGTATTTAAACTTTCATTCAGTCAATGTTTAATGGCTTCTCCTGTGTGTCAGGCATTAAAATGTTTGGGGGATATTGCATCTATTCCACCAAAAGTTCATATGTACTTATGTCAAAAGCCTGATTTACTGAGTTGTTTAATATGAGTACAAAGTATTGTCAAAATTTGCCGAGTATGCAAAATTCAAAATAAATAGTTTTGTGTATTAGACCAAAAGCCAAGTTATGGGTAAGAACTTGGACAAGAAATTTCATCCCTCCAAGTTTTGTAAAAGGAAAACTGAGTTATGTTCTTTGTTATGTAATGGCTTCTGTTTTAAGACTCATGGAAATGTAAGACAAATGTTTTGAGAAATAAGTATTCATAAATATGTGTAAATGTGTGCACATATCTGAGAGAGGTGAAAGAGTTATTTCTGTCAATCAGTTTAGTTTAAAATATAACTTAAATCACATTTTTAATGTTGTGGATATTTTTCTATAAGTTCAAGCTTACAATGATGTTTCCATTCTTTTTCTCTTCTTTCTTGCTCAGCTGTTTCCATAAGATAACTGTCTCTTTAGCACCAAGTGGATCACTTTTTTACAGTTAGTTTTATCCTTTAATAATTTTAAAGGATTTTTTTTACTTTCAACCTTGTAAGATGGAAGTTTTTCTGTCTTGCAAAGGAACAATGGTTGTGATATATGTAAGTATGAATATATATGTAATTACCCATTTTTACTTCCTACTCTCTTCTAAATGAGGAGAGAAGTTTAGATAGAGCAGTTAATAAAGTTATTGTAAAATATATGTAATGTGCATAATATTATGTATAAACTTCATCACAGCTGAGCAATGTAGTATAATCCAATTTCTTTAATTCCCATTGATGCTTTTGTTTTCCCTATAATTAATAGACTTTTTAAAATGTGTTAATCACTAATTTAATTTAAAACACTCAATAATGTCAAATTCACCTCAGTATATTCAGACTCATTAGATAATCTATCAACTTTAACTATTGGATAAAATCTTTGCAGTAGCTTTCTATTCTGTTCTACTCTTTTCTCTATCCTAGTTATATGACTCTTTCCTAAGGCCTTTACTTTAAATACTGCCTGGACTTTTCTCTACCTCTCTTGGGTTGGTACTTCTTATTCTTGATGTACTATATTCTCTCCCTGACTGGTTTATTTTATATTTTGTAATGCATCTAGAACTCCATTATAACAGATTTATATAAGATACTTCATGATATTTTTTCCATCTTTGTAAATGATCTCATTATAATTTAATATTTTGGCCAGATGTAAAATAAATTCAGAAGTATTTTTCCTTAGAAATTTAAAGACAATTTTCATTGTTTCTGGCTTTAAATTTTGCTAGTGAGAAGTTTAGAATAATTTTAATCTCTGAACCTTTGTACGTGACATATCTTCTTCAAAATCCTTCATTCTTTCCCCAGGAGTTTTTTTTGTTATTTTGTTATCAGTATCTGGAATATTATGATGATTTTTGTTTCTTTTTGTGCTGGTCCTGGGGCTTGAACTCAGGGCCTGGGCATTGTTGAGTTTGTTTTTGTTCAAGACTACTGGTCTACTGCATTGAGCTACTGTTCTACTTTCAGCTTTTGGTAGTTAATTGGAAATAAGTCTCTTGAAATTTCTTGCCCAAGCTGGCTTTGAACAAAGATCCTCTGATCTCAGCCTACTGAGTATTTTGATATTGGGCTATTATGATTTTTTTTTGATGTGGATATTCATTGCTGGGTATTTGAGATCTTGAAATCTGAGGACACATACTTTCAAACTTGTAAAAGTACTGTATAATATTTTATTGATGATTTTCTTTCTTATATTTAGATCTTGTACTTGCTAGTGTTCTGATTTTTAATATTTTTTCTGCATTCAATATCTTTCTTTGTGTTCTACCCTCTGGGTAATTTGTTCACTGTAGACTTTTTATTTAGTCTTTTTGTTTCTGCCTCAAATTTTTTATGTTTTGTTCTTTGAACATCTCATCTAGCAGATGCTAATGCTGATTGCATTTTGAAATTTCCTTTTTCTCATTTTATCTCTGTTCCATGTAAAGTATTATTATGAGATTTATATACTTTTAAAAGCATTACTCAACATGAAAATCTGAGGCTTGAGAATCTTGGTAGAGGCCTTGAATAGGACTTGTCAATCAGGGGCTTCACAGTAAGGTGATTGGCTGATTTAATTGGCAGAATTCCAGTATCAGCATCTTGCAATCTTTTCTTTGGAGCTGGTCACTTTGGTTATATAAGGATACTTGAGAATTTTATCTGAGAGATATGCCTGTCTGGTATTTTGTACTTAAGTTAGGAAAGAAAGCAGCCATAGTATAAAATGTTTACTTAATTTCTATGTTTCATCATATAATATATTACTATTTTCTTTGGCTGTGTCCCCTACTCCAAAAACTCTTTTGCTAAGGCTAGGGAAGGATAGGCACCTGGTGCAAAGAGTGAAGAAGGCAGATAAAAACCTAAATATTTCATAGACAGATTTTTCAATAACTCTCCTGTTTTAGCTATATTTTACTTGTGCTTGTTTTTAAAGGATCTGCAAGGTAAACCTTGTTTCTCGCTTTTTCCATTTCTTCTTTAAGTCTTCTGTATCAGTTACTTTCTAGAGTCTTTTTGATATGCACTTTTTTTTCTGTTGCCTCATTGCCATTCTTTTTGTTTTTATAGATTGGTATGTTTTGAAATATCCTTGTTAGCATCTGTTTTGGAAGACAGTAAAAGTAATTGCATCCCTATATAATCTTTGTTTTACTATGAAGTACACTGCTTTTTTTTAAAGTCTAGCTTACAAACAGTTCAGTTAATTTGACATAGTCCAAATGGTGATTGAAAAATGTTTCTTTAACAAACCTTTAAATTTCAATTGCATCAGCCTATTCCCTCACTTTCTTTAGTAATTTTTTCTCTGACGATCACATAAAATATTGCTATTCTCAGATTTTCCCCTACTTTATCATTTGATATACTTGATCCATAGCCTAAAATAGTCCCAGTTTATAAGCTTTGCATTCAAGGCTGTCTGATATCTATATCTAATCTATATCTATCTATATCATCTATATCTATCTATATCATCTATATCTCAGTTTCATTTCTCTCCCTAATAGAAACCTCCTTCAGTTATTTCAGCTTCCTTCTTTCCCTTTATTTCCTTTCTAATTTTTGGTTATCAAACATTTACAAACTGGGCATGGTAGGACCTGTTTATAATCCCAGTAACTTGGAAACTAGAGGCAGGAAGATTCAGAGTTCAGCCCAAACAAAATTGGAAGACCTTATCTCAAAGACAAATATGGAACAAAAGATGTAGAGCATGGCAAGTTGTTGAGTGCTTGCCTAGTATGTACTGTACTTGTTTCAGTCTCAGTACTATGAAAAGAAAAATTGCAAAACCGTATCATGTACCCAGTTTTTAAAACCCCAAACTGGAGAAATATCCATTTTTCTTGCATTCTACTGAAAGACACATATTTACAAATGTAATACTGTGTCACAGTATATGTACTGTAATAATTTTTTCACAGAATAAAGTGGGATCCCTTGGGGAGAGGTTTGACTTTTTGTGGGGAAATAAGAAAGGCTTTCAAAAACAATTAAAAGATGTTTGGTTTGAGTTTCTACTATGTATTCCAAGCTAGGAATTCCTTGAGCAGATAGTCCTTTAAACATGTGGCTACTTTGAGCTGCTGAGGGCTGCATGCAAAAAAACTTGTTGCCTTAGAGGAAATGCAGGAGTAATGATGATGCCAAATCCCAGAAAGTGGAGTTTTATAATTTAGAAATATCACATAGTAGTACTTGGAAGGATAGACTGGAAAAGCATTTCTTCCAGCCAATATATTACAATTACAAATTTCCCTGGAATGTCCATTCCACCCCCCCACCCCCAATCTGTCACACCCTTCAAGTTCCATTGAACTCATGTGCTTTTTAATGAAGTCTTTAACCTTCTATTTCAGAATGTATTCTCTTTTCTCTTCTATTCTTAAAATGTAAATTATACCATGTTACACTAGATTATAGGTAATTGTAAACTTGAGGCTATTTTCTTTGTTTCTGTGTATACTGCATCTTTTGTCTCTTTCTTCAGAAAATGTGCAGGCTCCTGGAAGGCTGAGGATAGTGTGATCCCAGCTTTTTTTTTCTTTTAAATAACACTGACTAAATAAATATTCAATGAGCAGGTTTGTGATAGATTCTAGAAATGGTAAGTAAGAAAAACATAGAAATTTTACCTATCTAAAATTAAACATACTGGCTTATATCCTTAATAACTGATCCTTAATAACAGATTCTGACTTACTTTTCCTGTATTCACAATTATTATGTATTTCATTGCATTTTTACTCATGTGTTAGTTGAAGCACTGGGGAATAGACATTCACTAACTATTGCCTTTTTCTAGGGGGCATCATTTTAGTTACTTGTCCTCTTAACTTGAATTTTTGGGCATAAAAATTCATAATGAATATAAGGATATATAGATCACACTTATTTAAGAGCTAAAAGAATCAGAGTATTTTACCATTTAAATTTTCTTTTTACACTGATTTCATTTTGGAAGCAAAGATGATATATCTTCAATTTAACTGTAAATATAAGAAAACTATGAATAGAAATTGGAAGTGAATTGCATGATAGAAGTAAAGTCATTTAAGTAGCTAGCCATAGACTGATAAAATGCAAATCAGGATTCCAAGTTCACTTAAATTCCTTTTTTCCACTTTATTAGAGTTCATAATTTTTTTATGTTTCTAAGACCAAAGTTCTCTTACTAAACCCATTTATCATTTTAACTTATATAGAAATTAATAAATTATAATGAACATTTAACTCTTGACAAATATTTAGAAGATGTGTTAGATGTATACATTGTTATACCTGTTTCACTCATACTACATGAATGAACTCTATATTTGTTCATGTGAACTCTATAATGTTATCCTGTAGTATCTAGTTACATCAAGAAGAAAATAAAGACTAAGAGATCCTATTCTTTTACTGTTTGAGACTTGATTATAGATTGATACTCATTTTTTGGCTAATATTGGTTGAATATTTGCTGGATACCTCAATCTACTCTACTGCAGGTCTGAAAGAAAGTGAATGGTGATGGTGCTTGGCAAGGATTCCTTGTAATTTGCTTATGGTACCTATTTCCCATCTATTAAAGACAATGAGTTAATATCTTACTTGTGGGACTTTCTTGGGATAACTACCATCAGATTATTTAAGAAGCTATAATGAAGTTCTCCTCTCCTCCTTTGTAGGTAGGATAGGTTTGTACATGTAACCATTTTTGCCCCATGCAACATGTTTTTTATAGTGTTCTTTTTTCTCTTATCCTGTTTATCTGACTCTCTTACTGTATTCTCTTTAATCTTCTCTCTTAATAAATTGCATGTGCATTAAGTCTTCTCAAGTTCTTTCTCTAGAAAATCTGACCTATGACAGTTGATATTTAAGAAAATAATTCATAGATGTAGTGGAAGAAAATGGGTCTTGCAAAGTATTGCTAAAGATTTCAAAGAAAGACTTGGACAGAAGAAGCCAGAAGGTTTTAGAAGATGTTGTATGGTCTGACAAGCTATTAGGGATGTGATTGTGACAATAGATTCATATTTCCTATGTTCTTAACTATATTTCCTAGGTTCCTGACTTTCTTTTTTTTCTGACTTTTTTAATACTTTTGTTCTAGGGCCTGATTACCCTGAAGGTGAAATTTGGTATACTGCATAGTGAAGAGAGTCCTATCAAATTTCTCCATCTTATTTACAGACAGATAGATGAAATTGCTGAGTGGGATCACTTGTTTGATCAAGTTGGGCAGAAATAGACATGCAAACATGTTGGGGACAGTAACAGTTGACATGCATAAAGAGAAATAAACATAATGATGAAGAGATGGGCTGGATGGATGATAGTGGGAATTAGTTAATGCTCAGGGACAGTGTCCAGGCTCTGAGTTCTAGCCCTAGCACACACACACACACACACACACACACACACACACACACACACACACACACACACACACACACACCACACACACACACACAGAGTCTGTTATTTGTAGGGAAATGAATGAACCTGGAAAAAATAATTTCAAATGAAGCAAATTAGATAAGGGAATATATTTTCTCTTGTGTGTAAAAGTTAGATTTAAAATATAAACACAAATAAAGATATATGATCAAACTGACTAAAGTATGCTATAACTAAGCAGGAATGAGATTCCATAGTGTAACTCCTATGAACAATTATTAGTTAAAAAATGACTATCATGAAGCTAAAACACATCATGATTGAGAGGGGTGGGGGCTAAAAGAAAGTAGCGTGGGCAAATGGATAGAGAAATAATGGGTGAATAATCAATAATACACAATGTACATGTATGAAAATGAAACTAGGAAACTTGAAGAGATGTATGAGGATGGAATTGATGGGACAGTGTGTGAAGTAGTAGTGACACCAATCAAGATGCATTATGGATCAAATAGATGTGCTAAATTGAAACCATTTTTTACAACTATTTGAAGATAATAAAAAGGAAAAAAGTTCCTTTTGAAATTAAAAGCAATAAAACATATTAGTAATGAAAATTTCCCTTTGGGTTGATAAGACATTTTTGTTCCCCCAAAAGAACCAATATGTCAATACTGCCACAATCCCAATGTTTAAATATATTATGAAACGTTCAAGAAGAATTTTTGTCAATGTTTAGGGTGATATATAAAAAGAATATAAAGAGATCAATGATTTAAAGTGGTCTGTTTTTTTTTTCATTTTTGCCATCTTATTTTCAAGACATTTAAAAAGGCTATCTGTACCCTTGAAGACATTTAAAGGCTATTGTGCTGTGTCCTGTGAATGCGGCTTTTTTGTTGACATAATGGAAAATAGTATTTGTAGCTAAATTTTTGGAGAAAAAAGCAACTATATTGAATTGTTGGCTAGTTTTATTTATTTTTTTTCTTTAAAGTCTCTATTTGGCTCATTTACTAATCAGGTTGTTGATTCTTTGAGGGTTTAGTTTCTTGAGCTCTTTGTATATTTTGGATATTAGGCTCTTGTCTGATATATAGCTGGCAAAGGTTTTCTCTCCTATATTTAGGTTGCTTTTTTAGATTAAGTATGTTCTATGCTTTGTAGCCCTCTGGAACTTTCCTCAGATGGTTCCTGCCTATCCTGAGAAGTTCTAATGATTCTTCTATTCCTTCCTGTAGTATTTCAAGGTTTCAGGTCTTACGTTGAGGTCTTTGATACACTTTGAATTGATATTAGTACAGGATGAGAGATTGGGATCCAGTTTCAGTTTTCTGCCTGTGGATATCGTTTTCCCAACACCATTTGTTGAAGAGGCTATCCTTTTGGTTCCCCTATCAAATGTTAGATGGCTGTAGATCTGTGGGTTTATTTCTGGGTCTTTTATTGGTCCTTGTAGAGTCTTTTTCATTACTGTTTAAATCATGTATCTTATTTGAATTTTATTTTTTGTCTTCAACAGTGAATAGCATTCAGTATGGCACCAACTTTATTTTCTCTATGGTTCAAAATTAATTTAAAATAAATAAGCAGGAATAAAAAATGTATTCTTTTAAGGAAAATCCAACTTAGCAATAACATAAAAATAATAGATTAATCAGACTATCAATGTACAAAATATAGATGGAGGCATTCAAAATGAAAAACATGGAAGGCACTTTGAAAAGCTAAAACAACCCACTCAAAATAATAAATCATTATATTTTGAACTATCTTATTGGAATGAGCAATGTAATGGAAAAAATAGGTAGAAGTGAATTTTACTGACTTAAAGTTCAGAGAGCCTAGTCATAAGTTATATTTTATTGTTGTACAAAAGTAAGAGAGTAGATGTTATGTAATTGCTTTCAGAATTAATAAGATCCATGTACATCCTGGTGCTAAACTTTGTTTCTGCCTCTCTCTGTCACTTGTCACTAAAGAAACTCACTGAATCCTTTAAGAAAAACCAAATCTTTAGTTTTTGAAAAGGCACGATCTTTATTTCAGAAGTCACTTGAGAAAATCACATAGAAAAGATGAATCTCAGAAGGTAAGAAGTAGGAACCTAAGACAAAGATATTCTACAAGATTCTTATCTGACTTGAAAGATGAGGTTTGATCCAATTAAGGAAGCTAATCGGTTTCCTTAATATGATAGCAAGGATTAGCTACATTTTACAGGTGAACTGAGGCACAGAGAAGTAAAATTCCCTATTGAAAGTTATACACACTGACAGGAGATATATAATAAGAACTCTGAATGCTTAGAGTGTTTTGTTTGTATGCATAAGATACTGCTATTATTATTTTTGTTGAAATTCCCTCACAACAGCTTTTTTTCACATCTTTGATAGATTAGTTTGTCATTTCCACCCTATATCTGTATCTTCATGTCCTGAAATAATGTATTGTTTCTGGAAATATTTATGCTCAAAGCCCATTTTCTTTGGAAATACTCCCTGTTGCTCACCTAATAACATTAACACTATATAATCACCATTATTTTCATTCAACTTCAAAAGAGTTTCTTAGCTGATTTAATGGCTTTCATCTACCTTAAAACACATGCCACCATTTTGATTTTTGTTTCATTTTAAATTTCTCTCTCATACACACAGAGTGAGAGTGAGGGAGATTGTACAAGTGAATTTTTTAGGTAATTGTGAATTGAAATAAATGCTAGAGCTTTCTATTAATGTTAGCAACAATAAATATATCACTAATTAATTTAGCACATATTTTATTAAAACAAACCACAGAAATTTTGCCCATGGTATTATATACATATACAGAGATGCACAGAACACAATCTTGAACATCATTAGAAGTTCATCATGTAGTTTAAAGAGAGAGAGAGAGGGAGACAGACACAAACACAGAAAGAAACAGAGATAGAGAAACAGAATGTGTGTGTGTGAGAGAATGAGAATATAACCAATAGAAGAGTTGAGTTCAATTCTACCCCACATTAGGAGTCAAATCTAGAAAGCAAGACATGAATGCAAGATTACTAATCTCATCTCTTTATGATCTTTGACTTGTCTTTCTAACAAATTCAATTATTTGTGTTCTCCTTTGAAGCTACCATGTTTCACTTAATACATTTGTATATACAATTGTATCCCACCCAACATATTTACTTATAAGTCTGTAAGGTAAACCTAGCTTCCACATATAAGGGAAAAATTTATCCTTTGTCTCTCTGGGCCTGACTTCATTTAGCATAATTTTTTCTAGATCTTTCCATTTCTCTTTTCTTTTTTCTTTATTGGTCATGGGACTGGAAATCTGGGCTTGGGTGCTGTCCTTGTGCTCTTCAGCTCAAGGCAAGCGCTCTACCACTTGAGCCACAGCACCACTTCCAGTTTCTAGTGGTTTATTGGAGATCAGAGTTTCACAGACTTTCCTGCCTGGGCTGGCTTTGAACCACGATCCTCAGATCTCAGCCTCCTGAGTAGCTAGAATTACAGATGTGAGCCACCAGTGCCCAGCCTTTCCATTTCTTTAATAAATGTTTAAATATCATTTTTTCTAATGGATGAGTAAAATTTCATTGTGTTTATATACCATATTTTCTTGATTAATTAATCCACTAATGAGCATCTGGGATGACTGCATACCTTGGCTATGGTGAATAGTGCTGGTCTATAATCTTTGTAATCTTTTGGGTAAGTATCCAGGAGTGGAATTGCTGGGCTAGTCTATGTTTAAGTTTTTGAGCAATCTCTACAATACTTCCCTTGAAAAAAATTCTCTTATGAAACAGACATAAATTATGGTGAACACCTGAGGATATAGCCAGAGCATATTAAAAAATATTCGAGAGTTGGGAATGGTGGTGACTAATCTACAGGAACAACTTGGCTGCTGAGCATAGTTTAAATAGAGTCACACAATGGGAAATCATATAATAATAATTATTTTAAATTAGTATATTATTATAAATTAATGATTGTGAAACTTAATGAGCCCTCAATAATAGCTGATATATTTATTTATACTCTTTTACCACTTACCAAAATGAAAAGCTTCACCGAACACCTTAATTCCATACTTTAATCTTTCTTGTTTTTATGAATTAGTAAAAGGCTCTAAAACCAAATAATATAAATCTCATTCCCCTCTGTGTATTAGGAGATCGTTCTGATTTGTATATGAATTTGGTATATCTGCCAAGTCTTCGTGTGTTTTAAAGTGAGTTGAAAGTTAATTGACTATGATTTTGGTGGAAATACTTCCCCACTTCTGATAAGCCTCCCTCTACATGTGTCTTTATAAGAAGATGGAAAGACCAGAAGAGAAACAAATACATTGTTTGCTGTTTACCATGTGCATAGGCCCCGAGTTCAATCCCTAGCACCACAAAAAAGCAAAATGAAAAAAGACCATTATCATATCTAGTCCTGTCAAAATTGTGAGTTATCTAATTTTTTAAAATAATCACCCAGTCTGTGTTATTTCTGCTATTCTTACCAGAAAATGGACTCATTTGGTCACTTTGTAGCTGGATCAAAGGCTTGTGTACCATTCTTGATGTTTCTGTGTCTCTCTGTTATTTCCCCAAATCCAATCAGTTATCAAGCTTCCATGTAATGTCTCTTAATTTGCCAATATCTTCTTAGTTGGCTGTCACTAGCCAAATCAAAGTATATATCCTCTAGTACTATCATAAGAGTCTAGGCTTCTTTTAATGTTCTACCCAGAAAGATCTTTTGAAAGTATGAGTTTGATTATGACATATATACACTCTTAACCTTACAATGACTATCTATTAGAAATTTAAAATAAAGCAGACAATGAGACCCCAATGTCCCATTGATCTATGTCCTTTCTCCCTTACTTGCCACCTTCCCTTTCTGTACCATACAGAGCTACCGTTAGAAGCTGGAAGAAAACCTTTCTTTTCTCTTAACTGGCTTTTGATCTAGAATTAGCATCCTACTCACTCCCCACCAACACCATCATTAAAAGTTGTCCTAAAATACAGTAAGCTAAACTATTAATCCCAAAATCTCTTTCTTAACTAGGCAGAATAAGTTAACACCTTGTACATTCCTTTTAAAGTAAAGGAATTTCCTTATTTAAGCCAGTTTTTCTTGTTATCCTTAAGCGCTCCATAGATATAGATTTACATTACTATCACCAATACTGAGTGTACATATCGAGTTGAATTAATTACTTTATTTCATCTCCAATATGTTTTGCTATATTAAGAAAAAAGAAAGTCATCAGAACATCTCATTATTGATACTGTTATTTTGAAACTTTCAGTTTCCCCAGTTACTAAAGAAGAGAGCAGGGGCTGGGAAGGTGGCTTAGTGGTAGAATGCTTGCCTTGCATGCATGAGGCCCTGGGTTCAATTCCTCAGCTGGAAGTGGCATTGTGGCTCAAGTGGTAAAATGCTAGCCTTGAGCTGAAGAGCTGAGGGACAGCACCCAGGCCCAGAGTTCAGGCCCCATAACTGACAAAAAAAAGAAAGAGCAAAAATCTTGATACTAACTAGGTCAAAATGCACCCCTCCAAAAAAAACCCTCCAAAACAGCCTAACTGAGCATGCAGTTAAATATGAAAGATGGAGTACATTGACTTTTCCTACTTTTAAAGACTTAATGAAACAACTGAACATATAGGTATAAAATAAAGCTATAGCCATGTAATAAAATAAGAATGATAAGTGTGTCTACACTATATTCATTACTTCAATATAAGAAGTAGATTTGAAATTCAGGGATTAAGTCAAACAGATTTTCTGATTTAGAACATAAAAAACTAGATATAATTGTTTTAATTTTTTGTTTTTTTGGTCCGGTCGTGGGGCCTGAACTCTGGGCCTGGGAGCTGTCCCTCAGCTCTTCAGCTCAAGGCTAGCGCTCTACCACTGAGCCATCTTCCCAGCCCCTGTTTTAATTTTCTTAAATGTCCATCTGATTTATAAAGAAAGTGGGGGAAATCCCCAGAGAGTAGACATAGAGAGCATTTAGAAAGAGACAGGCAAGCTCTCAACCTAACATTTGTCCTAGATGTGACTACTGGGCCAGGGTGGTACAGCATTTATGTTTCTCAGAAGATATACCTGGTCCCTGTACAGGTTTGAAAAGAAAATTAGACCCTGCAATGACGAAAGATCAGATTAAGACCCAGGTGGGGAAAAAGCCCAACAAGACTCCTTAAAGATACCCCAAAATAAACAAAAAGATAACACAGAAAGAGATGGTGGACCAGGTGTGGTGGCTATTTTCTGTTATCCCAGTTATATGGTGGGCTAAGGTCAGAAGAACTGAATTTCTAGGCTAGGCTAGGCCAAAACAAACAAAACAACAACAACAAAAACCACATGTGAAACTTCATTTCAACAGAAAAAGCTAGGTGTGAAAGTGTCTACTTCTCCTAGCTATTGCAAGAAGTAAAAGTAAGAATCACTGAAAGAAGAGCTGGTGGCATGGCTCAACCAGTAGATCACTTGCCTAGCAAGCATACAGTTCTGAGTTCAAATCCTATATGACCAAAAAAAGCACAGAGGTAGATAATGAAGAAATATGTATGTTTACTCCTATTGAATAGAGAAAAAGAAAATATAAGAAAAACCAAGTATTTTTCCTAAATACATGACTGCTCCCATACAGAAGTTTAAATATAAAGACTCAAAACTAAAAATATAGTTTATATTAGCCCCAGCTTTATAGAGCCTCAATATCTTAGTAGAATTAAACATAAAAACTTTTGGCAGAGTACACTAACAGACCTGGCCTCAAATTATCTCTCAAAAATTGAGCTAATTAAAACAAAAAACACAAAAATTGAGCTAACTTTTAGATCACTAACTCCCAGTGAAGCAGTTGAACAACTTACCACAAGCAAGGATTAGCAACATAAATAATAAACAACAAGTAAGTCTATAAACTAGAATTTTTGTGTACAAAATATACAATAATGGAACAAATATGGGTAGACTGTATGAGTAAGCAACAACAGAACTATCAAATATGACCAGGCAGATTTTCAAAAATACAAAATAGAGCATGTAGAAATATTATATATTATATAATATTAAATATGAAATGTAATCATTAAAATTAAAATCCACTAGACTACTTAGACAGTAGATTGTATATAGCTTCAGAAAGAACTGATAACATGGAAAACAAAATTTAAAAAACGTATCCAAAATTCAACATAGTTACCAGGCATTAGGAAATATAAAACAGAGATAAGAGACTAGAAGGATGCAACAAATTAAACTACTTGAAGGGAATGGTAGCAAGAATATAGAATAATAACAAGGGAAGATGTTGGAGGAGCAGCTGGGGGCTCAACGAGCTCTTGCAAAGAAACCAGTTTTAATGTTCCAGTGAAAAATCAAAGGCTAGAGAGTCTCACCAACTTGTGTCATCATAGCACAGAGAGTTTGGTCAGAAAGGAAAAACTCAGGCAGCTTGTTTAAGGAGACAGATTTAAGCACTCTCCCCCGAGGTGGCAGAGCCTGCAACAGCTGCTGCAGCCACCATATCAGCAGACAGAG
>NW_012267238.1:13698668-13707334 GCF_000151885.1 Dipodomys ordii | reverse complement strand
GGATAAATTGTTGAAGTCGATTGGTCAAAATTTTGTTGAGAAGTTTTGCATCAATGTTCATCAAAGAAATGGGTCTATAGTTCTCTTTCTTTGATGAGTTCATTATTTTTATTTAATGTTCTTTTTTTTTCTCTTTTCCCTTTTGGTCCTTTTTCTTTTTTCGAACTGGTTAATTGATGTTTTGTTCATTCCCAGATATATACTTGTCTTGATAATTAGGCCTTATCCTTCCTTTGTGCATACTTAATTCAGACATTGATCATTTACGTCACAATCTTTCAACCTGAGTTCCTTTAATTGTGGTATTCTTTCTTTATACTTGTGTGATTTTTAAAAAGTTTTTCACTTTTAAATTCATTGTTTCTTTTTCTTTTTGTCCTTTATCTTTCTTCTCCTTTCTTTTTCCTCTCTCTGAATTTAGGTCTTAGTTATTTTCCCTCTCTACATTCCTCTAATCTTATTCTTTCCTCACAATTCTCCCTATACCTATTAATTTCTGGTTCCCTGGCTCCTTTCATTTTCTAAGTCCATTGATCCCTAGTTGCTTTTTGTTAAACAAGACTGTATCTGTATTCACTTTGACTTTGTCAAAATATCTGTGCAACTACAGGGCTCTGGGTTGATGCTTGCCTAAAATAGTGTTCTAGCTCAGAATTGGTTTTGCTTTCATAACCAAATGGGCAGAACAAGCCATAGAAACACAAGATAAATGGCTAGACTAGGAACCTCATCTACCACTTAGGATATTCAGGCAACAGAACAGTTAATGAATAATCCAGAGAAGAGTCCTCAAAATGCTCTACAAACAATACTGGTAAACATGTTGAAATAAAGGCTGAAAGCCTACAAAGAGCTCTGTGTGAGTGTGACAGGGCAATGCATCCGCATGATGAGGCTAACCAAACATTAATAAAGGAATTGCATGAGTGTAATGAGGTTAATCAAAGATTAGTAGAGGAATTCATGGAATCCACAAACAGAAAGCTCGAGGAATGCATCGAGTCCCAAAATGGAAAGCTGAATAAATTCCAACAGAAGGAAAAGAGAGTCCTGTGAAATGATATTGTTGCAATATGTAAGTATAAATTGAAACAATATGTCTCCACCAAACCAGCATTACAAAAGATACTTAAAGATGTCCTACACATACAAAACCAAAAAGAGCATGACAAGGCCAAGAAACGGCTTCCAAACAGGGAAACTGAGATATCATAGCAGTACCTACCAAACACCTCTCAATCCTACCTCCCAATATTAATGGACTTAACTCTCCAATTAAGTGATGTAGATTGTATATTTGGATCAAAAAGCAAGATCCTTCTATCTGCTGCCTTCAAGAGACACTCCTTGCCCATAAAAACAAACATATTCTAAAGTGAAAGGCTACAACAAAATCTACTAAGCAAACGATCCCCATAAACAGGTGGGAGATGCAATCCTAATATCAGATAAAATAGACTTCAAATTAAATTAGCGGGAAGATGGGGCTAGGAAGGTGGCTCAGTGGTAGAGTGCTTGCCTTGCATGCATGAGGCCCTGCGTTCGATTCCTCAGCACCACATAAGCAAAAAGAAAAAAGCCAGAAGTGGTGCTGTGGCTCAAGTGGTAGAGCGCTAGCCTTGAGCTGAAGAGCTGAGGGACAGTGCCCAGGCCCAGAATTCAGGCCCTATGACCGGACCCCCCAAAAAAATTAGCGAGAAGAGAAAAAGGATGATAAATACTAATAAACAGATCTCTCCTACAGGAGGATATAACCATTATAAACATCTATTCACAAATACAGAAACACCCAAATTTATCTAAGAAACACTACATTCCCTAAAATCTCACATAGATCCAAGGACATTAATTGTTGGGAACTTTAACACACCACTCTCCCTGATGGATAGATTAACTTGGAAAAAACTCAACAGAGAAATATTGGATCTAAACAACTGCAAAGACCAACTAGACTTAACAGACATCTACAGAATATTTAATCCAGAAGAATTAGAATACACATTCTTCTCAGCAGCACATGGAACATTCTCCAAAACAGACCACATGTTAGGTCACAAAACAGATTTATCCAAATTCAGAAACATTGAAATTATGCCCTGTACTCTCTCAGACCACAAGGGAATAAAATTAGAATTCAACACCAAAATGCACCAAAGAAAATCCTGTGACACATGGAGACCAAACAACACACTGTTGGACCACCAGTGGGTCATAGAAAAGATTAGAAAGGAAACTCAAATGTTTGTAATATTTAACAAAAATGAACATACAAATTACCAGCTCCTCTGAGACAGAGCAAAGGCAGTACTCAGAGGAAAATTTATTGCTCTGAGTTCCTACATTAACAATTTAGAGAATCTCAAACCAACAATTTAATGATGCACCTGAAGCTCCTTGAAAAGGAGCAACAAACTAAACCACAATCCAGTAGATGGAAATAAGTAATCGAAATTAAGTCAGAATTAAATGAATTAGAGTCCAAAACAACATAGAATCAACAAAACAAAGATTTAGTTCTACAAAACAATTAACAAAATTGCCAGATCTTCAGCAAATCTTACCAGAAAAAGAACACACCCAAATAAACAAAATCAGAGATGAGAATGGAAACATCACCACAGAAACAACCAAGATTCAGAACATTATAAGGGAATATTTCTTAAACCTTTATGCTAATAAATTTGAGAATTTGGAAGAAATGGAAGAATTCCTACCAAATATTGATATGCTTAAACTAATCAAGATGATTTAAATCAAGTTAACAGACCCATATCAAGTATCGAGATAGAAACAGCAATAGAGACCTTCCATTCAAGAAAAACCCAGGACCAAATGGGTTCACAGCTGAATTCTACAAGGTCTTCAAAGCAGAACTCACTCCAATACTTCTCCAACTTTTCAATGGAATTGAAAGCGAAACTTTGCTACCAAACTCTTTCTATGAAGCCATCATGAACCTCATCCCCAAACCAGACAGGGACTCATCAGAGAAAGAGAACTATAGACCCATTTCTTTGATGAATATTGATGCAAAACTTCTCAAAAAAATTTGGCCAATTGACTTCTACAATTCATCAAAAAAAATCGTACACCATGAACAAACAGGATTAATTTCAGGGATGTAAAGCTTGTTCAATATACACAAATAAATTAATGTAATTCATCACAAACAAAAGCAAGGATAAGAACCACATGATTATCTCAATAGATGCAGAAAAAACATTTGACAAGATCCAACACCCCTTTATGATGAAAGCTCTGGAAAAACTAGGAATCCATGGAACATTCCTCAATATAATAAAGGCTGTGTATGACAAAACCTACAGCCAGCATTATACTGAATAGATAAAAGCTAAAGCCATTTCCTCCACATTCAGGAATGAGACAATGATGTCTATTCTCTTCATTTCTCTTCAATTTAGTATTAGATTGCCTAACTAGAGCAATTAGATAATATGCAAACATAAAGGGGATCCAAATAGGGAAAGATGAAGTAAAACTCTCCCTCTTTACAGATGATATGATCTTGTATTTAAAGCACCCCATGGACTCTACTCCCAAGTTACTTGAGCTGATCCAAAACTTTGGCAAAGTAGCAGGGTATAAAATTAACCCACAGAAACCAACGGCTTTTCTGTACGTCAATAATGAGAAGAACATGCCTGAAATCAGGAAAGCAACTCCTTTTGTAATAGCCTCCTCCCAAATAAAATACCTATGAGTTAACTAAAGAAGTGAAGGACCTCTATGAAGAAAACTTTAAAAACCTAAAAAAGGAAATTAAAGCAGAACTCAGGAAGTCAAAAAACCTCCCATGCACCTGGATTGGGAGGATTAACATCTTGAAAATGGCAATAATGCCAAAGGCTATCTACAAATTCAATGCAATACCTATCAATATCCTAACCTCATTCTTCAATGAAATAGAAGAAGCAATTCAGAAATTCATATGGAACAATAAAAGACTCTGAATAGCAAAAACAATCCTTAGCAGAAAGAATAGTGCTGCAGAAATATTAATACCAAATTTCAAGCTCTATTACAAAACCATAGCAATCAAAACAGCTTATTAATGGTACAGGAGCAGACCTGAGGACCAATGGAATAGAACTGAAGACCCAGAAATAGACCTACAGACTTATAGCCACCTAATCTTTGATAACGGATCCAAAAAAATGGAATAGAAGAAAGACAGCTGCTTCAGTAAATAGTATGGGCAAAATTGGTTAAACACCTACAGAAAATTAAAGCTAGATCCTTATACAAAGACTTCGAAGTAAAAGCAGACACTCTGAAAACATTACAAGAAAGAATAGAAGAAACTCTAGGGCTCCTTGGCACAGGCCAAAATTTTCTTAATAAAGACCCAGAAAGGTTAGACAAATGGGATTGCATGAAACTGCAGAGCCTCTGCATGGCAAAGAACATAGCCAACAAGATCAATAGAAAGCCCACAAATTGGGAGAAAATCTTTACTAGCTATACAAGAGACAAGCCTCATATCTAAAATATACTTAGAACTCAAAAAATTAAATCTTGCAAAAAAATCCTCAAAGAAACAACCGTCCTATTAATAAATGGACTAAAGACTTAAAGAGAGACTTCTCTGAAGAGGAAATAAGAATGGCCAATAGAAACATGAAGGAATGCTCAACTTCTCTGGTTATAAAAGAAATGCAAATTAAAACAACATTAGATTCCATCTCACCCCAGTTAGAATGGCTATAATCTAGAAGTCTAAGAACAACAGATGCTTGAGGGGATGTGGACAAAAGGGACTCCTACTTCATTTTTGGTGGGAGTGTAAACTTGTTCAACCACCTGGAAAGAAGTATGGAGATTCCTCAAAAGACTTCATATAGCCTCCTCTATGACCCAGAAATCCCACTTCTGGCATTTTCCCAAATGCTCATAAACATGGCCATACTAAATCTTACTAGCACAACCATGTTTATTGCAGCATTATTCACCATAGCTAAGATGTGCAACCAACCCAGATGTCCCTCAGTAGGTAAATAGATAAAGAAAATGTAATATATGTGTACACACACACACACACACACACACACACACACACACACTGGAATTCTATGCCTCCCTCAGAAAGAATGACACTGCCCCATTTGTTAGGAAATGGAAAGTCTTGGAAAAAAACCATATTAAGTGAAGTAAACTAGACCCAAAGAAATATAGGTCCCATGGTTTCCGTTACTTGCAATAATTATTATATGTTGAGGATAATCTTAGCAGATGAGCAGAAAAGCTCAAAAGCTATGTACATATGACAATATAAGGTGATGCTAAGCAAAATGAACCCTAAGAGGTGGACATGAAGTTTTTCTTTGTTGCTGTTTTTAACGTACCATGTGATTTATTTCATTTCTTTTGTATTTTCTTCCACCTATGGTATAACCCTGTTGTCACTCTATTTAATTTTGGTACCTTGTGTCTTGTACATACATTTATCTAACTTGGGATAGGGAAGGGAAATAACAAAATACTGAAACAAGGACACAGAATGACCCATTGCAGCAAAACACTATGTTGTAAATGAACCTTATAACTTGTGTGGGGAGTGGAGGGTGGGGTGGGAGGGAAGGGAGAGTAGGAGAAAAACAAAGGAGGGGGTAACAATGCTCAACAAGGAATGTACTCATTATCTTACTGATGTAACTGTAAAAGAATAACAAACTAATGGAGAGTCAACAGCAGACAATATTTACCACATATGCACTTTATATTTGTTTTGTTGGTTGTGGGGATTAAACTCTGTGCCTGAGCGCTGTCCCTGAACTCTTCAGCTCAAGGCCCTACCACTTGAGCCACAGCACCATTTCTGGTTTTCTGGTGGTTAATTGGAGATAAGTGTCTCATGGACTTTCCTTCCTGGGCTGGCTTTAAACTGCAATCCTCAGATCTCAGCCTTGTGAGTAGATAGGATTACAGGCATGAGACACCAGAGCCCAGCTCACAAATGCACTTTTTTAAAATTTTATTTTATTTTATTTGTGAACATACTGTACAGAGGGGTTACAATTACATGGGCAGGATAATGCATACATTTCTTATCAAGCATTGCAGCCTCCTCCTTTGTTTACCCTTCACATCCCTTACAAATGCACTTTTATATGAAAACTGTATTTTAGGGTACACTCATGAAAAAAAGTGAATGTAAAACAAAATATGGTACAAGAAAAGAAATAGTAGGAAGTACGTAACACAAAATAATGTAAAGCAAATGAAACTCGTAATAAATTTAAAAAGCATTCATTTGGCCTTACTGGAATAATTGTATTGTGTTTGTGTACAATTCATTTTATCCATATTTTGCAGCATCCAATCATAATAATGTTCTCATAGTTACTTAAGTTTCCTTTCCTAATTAGTTCAGTATATTTAGGGGTTATTTATTAGTAATACAATTAGGCCCACTTGTTGGTAATTGTATTCCATGTTGTGTTGTGTCCACATCCTGGCTGGTTTTATTTATATTGGGCATATGAAAGGGTATGATGTACTCAGAGAACCAGATCACATCCTGAAGTTCTTCCTCCTCCTCTTCATTCATATATTTCCACTGAGTATGTTTTTAAATATTTTTTATTGAGATTAGGTAAATACATAAAAGTCACATATTTCACAGTATTGTGGAATAGTGATACTTAAAGTCACATACATTTTAAACTTCACAAGGCAAATTATCATGGTCTATAAAGTTTGTGAATTCTTTTTGAGTGTGTGTGGGTAATGGGGCTTCAACTCTGGGCCTGGGCACTGTCCCTCAGCAATTCAGCTCAAGGCATGCTACCACTTGAGCCACAGTGACACTTCTGGATTTTGGTTGGTTAATTGGAGATGAGAGTCTCATTGTCTTTCCTGCCTGGGCTGTTTTTGAACTGTGATCCTCAGATCTAAGCCTCCTGAGTAGCTAAGATTACAGGTGTGAGCCACTGGCTCCTGGCTAAAGTTTGTAAATTCTATGAGCTTTGACAATACTACTATTTCTTCCACATCAGGTGATATTTACATTTCTTTCCTTTTGCTTAGTGTAAGCTGTTCTCTTTCCACTGACTATTTGTAAGTAACCAATTCTATTAGTTTCTTACTTTCCCTCTATTTCTTTTGCACAAATAAGCACTATCTGGATATTTTCATGAATAAGCTAATTTATTACAAAAGGGGTAAATATTAACATAATCTTTGAGCTTTGATTTTTTTCACCTAATGTGTCCTGGAAGTAACATTATATCAGCTCTTGGAGATTTCCTCATTCTATTTGAATAGGTAGATGCAAAGTATTCCTCCTGGATTTATGATAACTTATTTAATCATTCTCCCATATATACACATCTAAGTTCTTTTCAAACTTTATCACTGCAAACCACTTTTTTCAATTCTTTCTTTATAATATAATTCTGTTGTTATTATAGAGTGTGTATACAAAGGCTACCATTTCATAAGTCAGATAATGAGTACTGTTCTTTCTTTCTTCATTTTTTAAAATTTTTTATTGTAAAGATACTATGCAGAGGGTTACAGTTACATGAGCAAGGTAATGAGTACACTTCCTATTGAGCATTGTTACCCCCGTTCCCTCCCTACCTTCCCTGAGGTTCTTTTTTTCTGTTCTTTTTTTAAAATAAGTTTTTTTTCATTGTGAAAATACCGTACAGAGGGGTTACAATTACATGAGCAAGATAAATGAGTACATTTCTTATCTAGCATTGTTGCCTCCTCCTCAGTTTTTCCCCTACCATCTCTGCCCTCCCCTCTCCACAACTACACCCCCCTTCTTCCTCCCACCCAGATAAGTTGTAAAGTTCATTTTTTGACATATCATCTTATACATCTCATTGTTGCAATGGGTCCATCTGTATCCCTATTTAAACAATTTGGTTTTTCCCTTCCCCTCCACAAATTATACCAACATTAAATACAGTGAAAACAGGGATTATACTGTTGGGGAGGGACATACAAAGCAACAAAAAGATTATCTTATAAATATGTTAGAAACAATAGCAAGAAAGAAAAAAACATTTTGTCCTTATCTTGGGGTTCATTTCGTCTAACATCATCTTATCTGACCTTTTCTACTTGTTTCAGACATTTACTAGTTATTGCAAATAAGGGATACCATGGGACCTGTGTTTCTTTGGGCCTAGTTTTCTTCACTTAATATAATTTTTTCCAAGTTTTGCCATTTCCTAACAAATGGGGCAATGTCATTCTTTCTGATGGAGGCATAGAATTCCATTGTGTATATATACCACATTTTCTTGATCCATTCATCTACTGAGGGGCATCTGGGTTGGTTCCATATCTTAGCTATGGTAAATAATGCTGCAATAATAATGCTGGTAGCTTTAGTATGGTCTTGTTTAGTATGGTGATTGTTCGGGTAAATGCCCAAAAGTGGATTGCTGGGTCATAGGGGAGTTCTATGTCTTTTGAGGAACCTCTATACTACTTTCCAAAATGGTTGAACAAGCCGGGCGCTGGTGGCTCACGCCTGTAATCCTAGCTACTCAGGAGGCTGAGATCTGAGGATCGCGGTTCAAAGCCAGCCTGGCAGGAGAGACCGTGAGACTCCTATGTCCAATAACCACCAGAAAAACCGGAAGTGGCGCTGTAGCTCAGGTGGTAGAACGCTCGCCTTGAGCTGAAGA
>NW_012267238.1:13639495-13698218 GCF_000151885.1 Dipodomys ordii | reverse complement strand
AGAAACCCTAGGTCTCCTTGGCACAGGCCGAAATTTTCTTAATAAAGACCCAGAAACACAACAAATCTAAGAAAGGTTGGACAAATGGGATTGCAATGTAGTTGCAGAGCTTCTGCATGGCAAATGACATAGCTAGCAAGATCAATAGAAAGCCCACAGATTGGGAGACGATCTTCACTAGCCATACAACGGACAATGGTCTCATCTCTAAAATATACCTGGAACTCAAAAAATTAAATCCCCCAACAATAAATCCTCAAAGAAACAACTGCCCAATAAATGAGTACAATTCTTTTTGGAAAATTCCCCCCTTCCTTTTCCCTCCTTTAGTTTCTCCCTCCAGCCTCTGCTGCAGTTTCATAATTCATTTTCCACGTACTGTATACTGAATATTATGACTGCATTTTGCACCCTTCTCTCGATTTCTGGGCTCCCACCCTAAAAAGGAAAAAAAAAACCAAGACAAAAAACAAACAAATGAAGCAAAACCCAACACCAATACTGCTACCAGCAACAACAAAAAGCCCATTTTTCCATTTCCCGGTGTTCCCATTTTTAACGGAATAACTCCTCACATTTATTGTTCTATTGGAAGTTCGACTTCAGGGTACATTCCTGGTGAATTCCTGCTAGACTGACAGGCAAATTACCTGTTCTTTATTAGGCATTGCCTAATTTTCCAACAAAAGGGTTAGTCCATTTGCATTCCCACAAGCAATATTTGAAAGGGATTATTTCTCTACAACCTTGCCATCTACAGGTTTGCCAACAGACTGTGCTGTCATGTTTCTATGAGCAAAAAATTATTCTTAGACTATGCATTTCTTTAAATATGAGTAAATCTGAACATTTATTCATATTTGAATTCTACTTTTATAATTTTTTTTATCTTTTTTTTTATTTTTTTGGTCAGTTGTGGGGCTTGAACCCTGGGCCTGGGTGCTGTCCCTCAGCATTTCAGCTCAAGGCCTGCACTCTACCATTTGAGCCACAGCGTCACTTTCAGTTTACTGAGTCGTTTATTGGAGATGAGTCTCATGGTCTTTCCTGATTGGGCTGGCTTCAAACTGTGATACTCAGATCTCAGCCTCCTGAGTAGCTAGGATTACAGGGGTGAGCCACCGACGACCGGCTACAATTGTTTTTAAATGTATGCTTATACTTTTTCCCATTTTCTATTGGATTTTCAGTTATTTGTACCTTAAATTTTAGTAGTCTTTTCTTTCTTTCTTTCTTCCTTTCTTTCTTTCCTTTCTTCCTTTCTTTCTTTCCTTTTCTTTTCTTTCTTTTTTTGACGGTCGTGGGACTTGAACTCTGGGCCTGGGTGCTGTCCCTCAGCTCTTCAGCTCAAGGCTAGCACTCTACCCTTTGAGACACTGCGCCACTTCTGGTTTTCTAGTGGTTTATTTTAGATAAGAGTTTCATGGACTTTCCTGCTGTGGCTGGCTTTGAACCGTGATCCTCAGATCTCAGCCTCCTGAGTAGCTAGGATTACAGGCATGAGCCACTAGCACCCGGTTAGTAGTCTTTTTTATATCAACATTAACCCTTTATCTATGAATGTTTTATTCATGTGTTAGATGTACTTTAAATTTATGACATTAGCTGTCATGTATAATTTAGGTAGTCAAATTTACTAAATTTCTCTTTTGTCTCTGAAACTTGAGTCATTCAGAATGCATTTCCTATGTTGACATCAAAAAGCAATTTAGGCATATTTTATTTTTGTCCCTATAGGACTTCATTTCTTAGATACTTAATCCTAATATGAAATATGGAACAAATTTCCATTTTCAAATTGTTACTTTACACATCTATAGTATGTTTATTTTTAGTCCAGTGGTTTGTTGTTATGTTTGGTAGGGGCTTTCTATTATGGACTTTTTAAAAACTCTGTCTCACTCTTATATTTATTCATGTACCAGTCCTGCAGTGCTTTAATTTAAAGGTTTCACAACATATTTTAAAATCTGGCAAATCTCTCTCCCTCCCCCCCCCAATGGCTTTTAATCTTCTATGTTTTTTTTCTAGCTTTTGGGTTTTCATGAGTTTAAAGATCAGTTTGTTTAACTCCATAGATATAAGTTTGTATTTTATTTATTTCTATTTGCATTTGAATTTATAAATTATTTGAGAAAAAATTAGCATCATTTTTTGTGTTGAGCCATTTTATCCAAAAATTAGGGCATATGTTTATGTTTAGTCTTTCAGGGGCCCTTTACTCTTTCCTCCTTAATGATTTTGTACATTTTTGCTGTAGTTTATTCATATGAATGTAATCTTCTTTGATTCTAATGTAGTATTTTGACTACCAGTATATTCTCTAGTTACTTTTTTACATATGCAGAGACTACTGATTTTGATGTTTTAATTTTATAAACTGCTACTAGACTGAATTTCTTCATTGTTGAATTAGTTTTATCATTCTCTGAAGTATGAAGGTGGATGCTTAGCAAAAGTTTATATTATGATTTTTTTGTCTTTACTTCAGTGGTTACCAGTGGTTATTACCTTATAATTTATTTTAAACAGTTTTAATTTAACTTATTTTTCTTCTGTAGGGTATCCAGCAATTGATTGATTTAACATATTTTTAAAGAGAGTATTTTTATTTGCATATGTTAATTTTTTTCACATGTATTATAGTCCTGGGGCTTGAACTCAGGACTTAGGAACTGTCTTTGAGCTTTTTTGCTTAAGGACAGCACTCTACCACTTGAACCATAGATCCACTTCAGCTGTTTTTGGTGCTTAAATGGAGATAAAAGTTTCACAAAGGAAGAGCTACACTAAGACCCAGCAATCCACTCCTGGGCATTACCTCACAGATTACAAACAAGACCACACTAAACCTATCAAAACAACCATGTTCATTGCAGTATTCTTTACTATAGCCAGGATATAGAACCAGCCTAGGTGCCCCTTAGTGGATGAATGGATTGAAAAAAATGTGGTATATACACAAATGGAATTCTATGGCTCCATCAGAAAGAATGTTATTGTACTATTGATAAGGGAATGGAAAGACTTGTAAAAAATGATATTAAATGAAGTAAGCCAGACCCAGAAAAATACAGGTTGCATGTTTTTCCTCATTTGTAGTAGCTAGAATGTACCAGTAAATGTATAAGTAGTGATAGGTCTTTGAATTTTTAACTATAATAATTTTTTCCTCACTATAAAATACATTTAATAAAATGTTGACACATGTTACATGTTATCAATATGGAAGATGCATAATAAAGATTATAAAATTTTTCTATGGTTGCTTTGGAATTTAAATAAATCTTCTCTCCAATAAAGGAGTCTAAACTCATTTGAAATTATCTATAATCCTGGAAAAATTGTTAAACTACTAGTCACTAAAAGATTCATTTTTTGACACATTCATTAGGAAAATTACAAAACATTTAACTATGTTCCTTAATACAATATGATACTGTAAAACTGGTATACATTATCCTCCTAATTTATTTTCATCCTTGGGCCTTCAAACCATCTCATAATAAATACGAAAATTTGTAAGTGTATAAGTGAGTGGATGGCTGGGTGCCAGTGGCTCACGCCTGTAATCCTAGCTACTCAGGAAGCTGAGAACTGAGGATCACGGTTCAAAGCTAGCCTGGGCAGGAAAGTTCGTGAGACTCTTATCTCCATTAAACCACTAGAAAACCTGCTCGAGCTGTAGAGCCCTTGCCTTGAGCTGAAGAGCTTAAGGACAGTGCCCAGGCCCAGAGTTTAAGCCCCAGGACTGACAAAAAAAAAAAAAAAGTTAAGTGCATGGTTTTTATACTTTGGAAACAAACTCAGCTATTTTCCTGGGACTTAAAATCATAGGAACTGTCAATCTTGTATACACTTCTCAATTTTATAACTTGTACCAAATATATTGTGTTTGAATTTTGAGAAAAGGCTGGGAAAACAGAACAATCTTTTGATTAGGAGTTGATCTTTTTAATTTAAGAAACGGTGAGAGATCAACCGCCTAAGGGAGTGAATTGTCCAGTCAATGGTTGTATAAAGTTTTAGATTCTGAAAGGTATTGCCCACTATTGTTTTTTACTGTCTCTTGTAGGAATGTGTAATACTTTCAGGAATATACTGCACATTTATTGAGTAAGTAAAGACAACTTAGGAAAAAAAAAAAACCTATGGTCAATTGCAGCTTGGGAATTACCAGTTTCTTAACAGCTGTGTGTATTTTGCTAGGTACAATGGAGATAAGGAGACTACTGAAACATTATGCACTTGGATTTTGTTTTTAAGACAATCTTTTGTTTTCTTTATAAAATAGTAGCATTAAACTGTCGATTCCAAAATGTCTTTTCTCTGATCACAAACAAAAACTAAATGTTAGTATCTCATGATGGTGGACAAAGGAGTTAATGCAAATTAGCAAAAAAACTTTTCACAATATAAAAAATGTGTAAGTAAACACACTGGGTGGTGTGCAAATGGTTACCAATGAATTAACAAGTATCACAAGCTCTATGGAGAGCTCAAATAGTATCATTTTTTTAGAAAGACTAAGTCAAAGCCCAACAAAATAAGTACCAAGGAGTGGGCAGTTGCAAGAGAGAATGTGGGGCTAGAAAGAAGTGTAAAAGATTGAAGGGAGGTATGGGGAGAATGTAGGTATAAGAATTCACCGTATATACCACATAACTGAGAAATACAAGGCAAGGGGTGGGTAAAAATGGGGTAAAGATGTTGAAGTGATGACACAGATCAAGATGCACTGTATACATAAAGTACTTTTTTAAAAGGCAAAAGAATTAAAGATATAATCTAAAATTAAGTGAAGGAAGAAGTTGGGTTGGGAGAGGGGGGTGAGAATGTTGAAAGGGGTGAGTGACATTACTCAAGGTGCACTGCATTCATAAATTTTTTTTGGTTAATGAAAACTCCTTTGTACAACTACTTAAAGATAATTAAAATCTTAAAAAAAATTCTTAGACTTTCCTGATTGAGCTAGCTTTGAAATGTGATGATCAGATGTTAGCCCTTGTGTAGCTAAGATTACAGGCATGAGCTACCAGTGCCTGGCTCTATATACTGATGTTTAGAAGTAAAAGATTTCATTATGACATTTCCATTATTACATATACTTAAGCATATTTACCCCTTTTATTACTGTCATATTCCCCCTCCAAAAATCATTGTTTTCTTTTGCAAACTCAATGTATTTCCTTATGACAATTTCAAACATACATCCAATATATTTTATTCTCACTACTATTATCATCTTTTTTCCTTTCCCCATTACATTAGTTATATCTCAGGTCATTCCATTTTTATGTTTATGCCTTTTGTTAGTTATAGATAATGCATATGAGAGAAAACATGAAATGTTTGTCTTTCTGAATTTTGTTTATTTTGCATCATAAATTGAAATAATTTGTTTTCTTTATGACTAGGTATTATTGTATAATATGCTACATTTTCTTCATCCACTAATCTGTTGTCACACATGTAGGTTGCTTTTATAAGTTGGCTATTGTGATAAATACTACAATAAATGTAGGTATTCACTCAACTCTGTTGCTTAGAAATAAACAGGGTTTATGCTGTAGGCTCCTCAGATTTTAAGTTGCAAATGAGAAGTTCATCTGAAATACATAGATTTTAGAACTGTAACTTCTTCAGCCATAGTAGAAATAGAGCTAAATGGTGTCAAATATATTATTTAGTGCAATTCAATATTATCTAATGCTATCCCTATGGATTGTGCCTCAGTGATCTGTCTTAAAAGATGGCTTGTTTCTTCCTTAATAATTTTCAAGGCATTCAAAAATTATGTTCCATTTTTCTTCTCTACTACTCATTACAGATGATATTTTCTTACCAAAAGAACTTCATAGTTCAACATAGATTGCTTAAATTGCACTAAAAGGCTTTCTTCAAGATACAGAGGATAATGTTTAAATAGATTGTGTGATGTAGCTGTAATAAAAACATTTATATGCTATGAATCCCTGAATAATTTGAAAATTTGTATTTGTGCTATTAGAAAGCAGTAGAGAAAACCACAAAGAAGAAATCATCTATCAAACTACATCATAAAGTTAATGGTCCACAGGAATTATTTTTCATGTTAACTGTGAGGCAAAATTTCAATATTAGGAATTTTAGGTTGTTTTGGAAGCAAAATACCTATTTTTGACATTGTTTTAGAAAAATGTAAAGCATTCTTGATTGCTTTTCATTATTCTTAAGGTTATTAACCTCTGTGATTTGGGAGTATTGAGTAATAACATATCTATGTAGTTTTATCTTGGCTTAACGGAATGTTTAGATGTACACTATCCTAAAGTAGACATGTATCAAAAGAAATAGGTCATTTAGGTACACTGAAAATACATCTTTAGCAAGGGGGAGGAGGATTGGTTGGGAGGGTGGGGGGAGGCTGCTTGATAAGAAATGTACTCATTATCTTGCCCATGTAATTGTAACCCCTCTGTACAGTATTTTCACAATTAAAAAAAAAAAGAAAATACAATTTTAGCGGTGGGGGGGTGGAGGGGTGGGAGGGGAGGATTGGTTGGGGGGGCGGGGGGGGGAGGCTGGGAAGGGATGTGAAGGGTAAACAAAGGAGGAGGCTGCAATGCTTGATAAGAAATGTACTCATTATCTTGCCCATGTAATTGTAACCCCCTGTACAGTATGTTCACAAAAAATTAAAAAAAAGAAAAAAAGAAAATACATCTTTATTTATTTATAAGAATAACATAGTTGGTGTTTTTAAAGATGTTTTTCACCTTTTTCTGTTCAAGTTTTTCATTAGCTGCAATTAATTCTATAAGTTGTTTATTTTGATATGTCCATGTACACATACAATGTATATTGATCAGACATCCTCCCATGCTCTCTTCTTCACCCTCCAATCACAACAAGCTTCGTGGTTCTATTTTCATACATGTACATAAAATATTTTGAGTATATTCATCCTCCCTCACCCTTTCCTTTGCTTGTTCCCCCTGCCAGTAGTATCCAATACATTTATGATCTCTTCCTAAATTGAAATAACTTGCTGTCATTTACAAAATAATGTTGATTAGCTTGTATTGCTTCTATTAGTTAGTGATGACTATCTGTAGATGCAATAATCAAAGATAAATTGCTTATTTCAACTTACCAATGTAATCATTAAAATAATGTGATAAACATTAATGTCTTAAATCTTTGTCATGGTTCTTATCTTCAACAGTGTATCTAATTAGCAGAAAAGATTAGAGGATTGTCAAAAGCTAATGATAGACAGTGAAAGGTAAAGCTATGTCTTCTTTCTTGTTTCCTTATGCCTTTCCTTACTTTCTGAGTCATAAAATTATTTCTTTTTATAAATCTGTTTTTTTTTCAATTTTCTTCCTGCCCAAATTCTTCCTTCTTGAACCCTTTCTAGTCCAACTGGCTGCATATTTATTTCCTTTCTCTTTCTTATTTACCCATACAGAGTTTGCAAAACTTGTTAAAAAACATTCAACCCATTTAAAAATTATGAAAGATAAACTTTGGCTCAGATAAGGCTAGTTTATTCTTTTCTTGCACTGCTTTCCCAATGTATGAAAACTGTACTTCCATCTTTTTTCTATCCATTGAAATTGCAGACTAATTCTATCACAAATCTACTGGGCTTCTGTTTGATTGTTTTATTTTGATTTTGTAAATATTGATCAGGAGGCTCCAGTTCTCAAAGTGCAGTTTCTAGAGAATAATTTTACTGTCGTTGGAAATGTATTAACAATTTAGTTTATTAGAAGTCCATTTTACCTGGGAAGAAGTAGTTCTTTGATTTAAAGATTATTTAGGGATGCCCATATGCTGGCTCACCTAAAACTCTATGTCTGTAAAAGTAGCAATTTATTGATAATCCATTCAGATGAACTAATACTTTTACTCTGGTTCATTTACTGGATTCTTTGTTCAGTCTCTGAATGGGAAGCTAAAGGAAGCATCTTAAGGTTTAATCTTTGGAAAAGGGGGAAAAGAAAGAAAAAGAGAGAATGTAGCTCTAGAGCATTCAGCATTATTTTACTACTCATCATATTTTCATCAAATAAAAGCTTGTCCTTATCATTGGATTATGAATTTCTTGAGAACAGGTGCCTGGATTCTCTTTAACTTATTCCTTTCTATTCTGGAGCTTGCTGTGCATTGGACAAATGCATACTTTTTAGATCATCAAATTATATCATCATGATGCCTTCAGAGTACTGATCCCTTTACCTCCTGATATTGATTGCAAAAGCTTTTGTAGATATTGTTCCTTTTTAGGTTTTTGGGATATCTGGAATTTGTAGCTGGAAAGGTAACATGTTGTAACTTAACATGTTATCTAGAGGTCTTTAGTTAGAATAAAGGGATAATAATATATTCTTTCAACAGCTTATTCCTACCCACATCTCAAACTTTACTTTTATATGCTGTCAGGTTACTGGTTTTCTTTCAGATACTCAAGCAAATGACAGTTCCTCCCACTTTGCAGCTTTTGCATATATAGTTTCTCTTATTTGGAATACAATCCTGTGCTCATTTTCCCAACCTGCCACATTTTATTTTGATAATTGATATACACTCTTTGGATTCCATCTGAGAACAGGAGAACTGTTCTTGATATATTGGAACAGGTTATGTTTATTTTGACTCACAGATTTAGCGATTTCAATGCCCTTGAGGGTCTGGATAATACAACACACAAACATGGTTATGCCTAAAGTAGAATGATTGGATCATACTACCGTAGGGATGTCCTATTAATCCTCTCTGCCTCTGTGAATTACTTCACAGTATTTTCTCTTTGTAGATAATCCTTATGCTGTGAAACCTGCTCAAGTTGTTCATGGATTTCCATGTACCAGCATATATGTTTCTTTGCTGTTTTTCTCCTGTTTCCTTCCCAACCTGGCACTTCTGAATAAAAAGTTTTTACCTTTCAAAAGAAAATATTAGCAATCTAATTTGTCTTAGGCAAATTTGCTAAAAATGAGAGTATGTGTGTTAGTAATCTCTTTTCCCTTTTTTATTTTTGGTGATAGTCCTGGGATTTGAACTCATGTCCTCATACTAGCAAGGCAGATACACTATCACTTAAACTACACACTTAATTCTATATTCCCTCTATTTTGAAGCATTTATAACTGACCTATTCTTCTATCTCTATAATATTCAGTACTATCCATAATTAGTTGATATTTCTAAAATGTAGTTTATTAGCAGTGAGCTTAGGATTTGTTTATATTCACATGTTATCACATGTTTTAGCATTCAGAATATAAAAATAATTTCTTTTTACTTTTCATAAAATCTTGGAAATCAGAAATCTATTTCCTAGGTATCTTAGCTGGTATGCTTAGCACACTGTATGTTCTCAATAAATGTTTCTTGAATGAAGGAATAAGAAAGATAGACCACTAAAATTTAGAAACAGTCCAGCTTTTCTTTAATTTTTTTCTACTTTAGGCCATTTTTTAACCTTTCTATAAAGCTCCTCATTAGATACAACTTTTATTATTGATAATTTTAACACAGAAAGTTGATTGTGTTATTTGTTTTTCAGGAATTCTACTGACTTCTTGTTATAGATCAGATTTCTTTTAAGTTATTTTAGAGAGATACAATGAGTTTTGCAATTGAGGTTATATATTTTGAGAAAGGTATCTCTGTAGGCGATACCTTTTTTGCTCAAGACTTCAGCTGCTGAATAGACACATAAGCAGTTCTGAACCAACAAACAGCAACATAAACTAAAAAGAAATTATTTTAATACTATAGTTTGCATGATGAGTCTAGTCATTCACATTTAAATGTTATTTAATGACATCTGTAAAGATTATTTTATATTTTATATTTTATACTTTCAAAACTCCGCTCTGTGTCCTTTAACACTATCACACTATAGCATTCTGTTCGTGTACTTAAGTATTCAAAAAGGAAATAGAGGCCTGTTCATTTGATAGGAAGGTGTACAAGTTTTACTGTTGCACTAGTTAACACTAGTCTGAAACAGGTAATTTTTGCCTCCATTAAAGTCTAAGTAAACATGACTGACCAGATAAATTTTTTTTAGTAGTGATTCAAGAATTTAGCTTTCTTATCTTCTGGATCACTTTCATTCTATCCAGCCAAGAGTGAAAAAATGAGGAGCCAGTGCTGAATATGATATTATCACTATATTACCATTATAAAAGATAGAATTCAGTTTTATGGTCACATCTAAATGTAAAGGAGGCTAGTAAGTATGCCCACCTTCATACTAAAGGGTGGTGTTGACTCCCAGAAATCCTGCAATATCACCAATGAATTTTGGCCTAAAGAATTTAATGATATTTTTAATATTTTTATTGCAGCATTATTTACCATAGCTATGATAAGGAACCAACCCAGATGCCCCTCAGTAGATGAATGGATCAAGAAAATGTGGTATATATACACAATGGAATTCTATGCCTCCATCAGAAAGAATGACATTGCCCCATTTATTAGGAAATGGAAAGACTTGGAAAAAATTATATTAAGTGAAGTAAGCCAGGCCCAAAGAAACATAGGTCCCATGGTTTCCCTTATTTGCAATAACTAGTATATGTCTGGGACAAGTAGAAAAGGTCAAAAGCTATGTACATATGAACAGATCAGATGATGTTAAGCAAAATGAACCCCAAGATAGGGACACAAGTAGTTTTTTTCTTTCTTGATATTGTTTCTAACATATTTATAATGTACCATGTGATTTTTTTTTGCTGCTTTGTATGTTTCTCCGCCATGGTATAACTCATTTTCACTGTATTTGATGTCCGTGCCTTGCATCTTGTATATACACTTTTCTAATTTGGGGAGGGGAAGGGAAAAAACAAAATGCTTAAATAGGGATACAGGTTAACCCATGGCAACAATGAGATGCACAAGATACTATGTTGAAAAATGAACTTTGCAATTTAGGTGAGGGGGGGAGTGTAGTTGTGGAGGTGGTAGGGAAGGGATGGTAGGTGAAAACAAGGAAGAGGTAACAATCCTTGATAGGAAATGCACTCATTACCTTGCTCATGTAACTGTAACCCTCAGTATTTTTACAATAAAAACCGTATTAAAAAAAGAAAATAATTTCCTATTTTTCTTTAAAATTTTTTTTTATTGTGAAAATACCGTACAGAGGGATTACAATTCCATGGGCAAGGTAATGAGTACATTTCTTATCAAGCATTGTTGCCTCCACCTTTGTTTCCCATTCCCATCCCTTCCCATTGCCTGTCCTCACCCGGCCAAAGTTGTAAAGTTCGTTTTTCAACATAACGACTTGTACACTCATTGTTGCAATGGGTCCACCTGTATCCCTATTTAAACGGTTTGTTTTTCTCCTTCCCCTCCACAAATTATATCAACATCAAATACAATAAAAGCAGGAGTTATACCGTGGAGGAGGGACATACAAAGCACCAAAGAAATCATCTTATAAATATGTTAGAGACAATCGCAAGAAAGAAAAAAAAAAAACACTTGAATACTTACATTGGGTTCATTTCATCTAACATCAACTTATCTGACCTTTTCTGCCCTATTTTTCTTTTCAAGGTTGCATCCCCAATTTAATGGTAAAAGTTGCTTGCTCCTTGGAAAATAAGTTGGGAGAATAACCAAAGTTCATAGACAGAAAAACAATCTTTTATGCATTTTATGTTTATGGATTTTGAATGATTTCACTTTTCCTTTTCACTCTAAAAATTTACTTTTTTAAAACTCCCAGCTGGATGAAAAGATATTTTAAAAAGTAAATGGCAACACATTTGCCTAGTTTTTTTTCCCAGTAAGAATATTGTCTACAACACTAGGTTGAAAATGAAGTTTATTTGTACAAGAATGTTACAAGTTTATGTGTACAAGAATGTAACTACAACTTTAGGATCTTGAAAGTTAGGAATTTGGAAATCTTTCCATGTTATCAAGATAAATGAATTGTTAGTAAAAAAAAGTCACCATTAAATTTAGTGCTTATGATACCTCCAAGTATGTAAACTATGATAGGTTTATATATAATGATTTCAGGTTTTACATAGCTGAAATCATAATATATATGATTTCTAGGTGTCTTATATAGGTTTCTTAGTTTTAGGTATCTTATATAGGTTTGAGATTGACTGCCCAACTAATATGGATGGTACTATCACAAATTAAGGTGTTATATATTCTTGAATCATAAATACATTCATTTAAATGAATATATAAATATATGTACATATAAAATACATTTGAATATATACTATATATGGATACATAAATATGTTCATACATAAGGCACAGTATTTTTGAGGATCCCTACTCTTGTGTGTATTTTTATGTAAGTTTTTTTGTGTAAAGATCCCTAATCTTGTATATGAGGGAATTATTAAGTAGTGTATACTATGGGACATTTTTGCTATAATGGAATAGAGTGTGGTTAAGACACAGGGACAGCTAAAGTTTTATGTGTATCATTATTGTATAAAGGAGTTGATTTCATTGTGTTATTTCCATACAAGCATAGCATGTAGTTGGATCAAATTCAGTCCTATTGATCTTTTTTTTTAAAATTAAATTAAATTTTATTTTATTTGTGAACATACTGTACAGAGGGGTTACAATTACATGGGCAGGTTAATGCATACATTTCTTACCAAGCATTGCAGCCTCCTCCTTTGTTTTACCCTTCACATCCCTTCCCAGCCTCCCTCCCATCCCCCCCCCCCACCGACGTTGTAAAGCTCGTTTTTGACATGACAACTTGTACTTCTCATTGTTGCAACAGGTCCACCTGTATCCTTAAACGACTTGTTTTTCCCCATCTCCTCCACAAGTTATACTGACATCAAATATAGTGAAAGCAGGGGTATACTGTGGGGGAAGGACATACAAAGCAACAAAGAAATAATCTTATAAATGCGTTAGAAACACATGCATGAAAGAAAACTAAGGGTTCATTTTCCTAACATCACATTATCTGACCTTTTCCGCTTGACTCATACATATACTAGATATTGCAAATAAGGGAAACCATGGGACCTTTGTTTCTTTGGGCCTGGCTTACCCTATTGATCTTTCTTATCCCCTTTCCCTTTTAGAGACAATTTTACCATGCTTCATTACTTGTTTTTATACATGCAGATGAAATGCTTTGATCACATATATACTCCTTCCATTCTTTCCTCTATTCTTCCACACTCCATCTGGTTTCTCCCAATTCAAACACTCCTCCTATTTGATACTCTTGTCATCATCATCATCATTTTTACAGATCTAGATTCCAAAATACAAGGAAACATGATATATATATATATATATATATATATATATATGTGTGTGTGTGTGTGTGTGTGTGTGTGTGTGTATTTCTTCAGATATATGCCTAAGAATTGTGAAGCAGGACCATATGTTAGTTCTATGAATTTTTGGAGGAAATTTCAGGCTAATTTCCATGTTGGTTTGCATTAATTTACATTCCTACCAACAGTGTATAAGGGTCCTATCAGCATTTGTTGTTTTTTTCTTTGTGATTGCTGTTCTAACTAGGTTGAGATGGAATCTCAATGTAGTTTTGATTTGCATTTCCTATATAACTCAAGACATTGAATATTTCTTTATGTATTTATTGGGTTATTTATATTTCTTTTGAGAACTGTTTATTCAATTAATTTGCCCATTTATTAATTGATTGTTCCCTTGGTGTTTAATATTTGGAGCTCTTTATTTATTCTAGACATTAATTCTTTTTTTGGGGGGGGTCCAGTCGTGGGGCCTGAACTCTGGGCTGGGCGCTGTAGCTGTCCCTCAGCTCTTCTGCTCAAGACTAGCACTCTACCACTTGAGCCACAGCTCCATTTCCAGCTTTTTTTTCTTCTTTTTGCTTATGTGGTGCTGAGGAATCGAACCCAGGGCCTCATGCATGCAAGGCAAGTGCTCTACCACTGAGCTACCTTCCCAGCCCCCTCGACATTAATTCTTTATCTGTGTATAGTTGGTAAAGATTTTCTTCCATTTTGTAGTTATCTCTTGATTATGGAAATGTTTGCTTTGCTAAGAAGAAGCTCTTAAAACTGAAATGACCCAATCTGTTAATTTTTGCTCATTTTTTTTTTGTCTCTTATTTCCTGAGCAATTGGAGTTCTAGTCAGGAAGGTATTTCCTATGCCTATATCTTCTAGGTTCTTACCTATGTTTCTTTTAGTAGTTTCAAAGTTTTAGGCCTCCTTTTTAGATATTAAATTCATTTTTTATTCAGCTTTTATACAGACTCAGAGGAAGAGGAGACATCTGAGTTTTGAAAATGATTAGAATTTTTACTTATAAGGAAGAACATTGCTTGGAGAGATAAAGAACCTATGCAAAATCTATGGTCATGTAAAAAAAATGTTGCCCAGGTTTATGGAACTGGAGAACAATTGAGATATGTGGCATTTTATAGTTCCCACTAGGCCTTAATTTATAATATACGCTAATGCGAAACAAGGAGTGTGGCTGAGGTAGTGAGAAAGCCTTGAAATTTTATTAAATGAAAACTACTGAAGAGTTCTGGAGGATGGATAAGATGAAATAAACCTTGGAAGATACATGGGATAAATTTGAATATTTGAATTTGTGCACTAAATAACAATTTAGTTCACGTAGTTCTGAGGATACAAATATGACGTTGGAAGTACTTGTAAGTGTGGAGCTGTCTAGTGATGAAGCAGTTCACCAGACACCATATCCTTTCTCAGATTGTTTTGTAAAGGGACTCAGGGATGATGTGACTGTTAAATTTTGGAAATATTACAGCATGTACTTTTAAATTAGAACATATGGTTTTGTATCTTTGTTTTTCCACTAATGGGTGTGACCATTAGTTAGTAAATTGCTTAAACTTCCTATTATCTTTAAACAATAATAGAACTGTTCTCAAGGAGTGTTTATGTAGGCTAAATGAGGTGATCTCTATTATTAACTGTACTTAGCACAGTTTCTCACAAATAATAAAGATCACATCATTCCTTATCTTTATTATTGTCATTATCAAATACTAGGTACATCACCTTCACTTACGATATGTAGTGTGTAATACTGCATATAGAAAGATGTGTACATTTTCTGTAATAAGTCAAGTGGCAAATATCTTAGACTTTGTAGACTACATGATTCCTGTTCCATTTTCCTTATTTCTGTTTGTATTTCTTAAATACTTTTGAAATGTAAAGACCATGCTTAACTCAAAGGTCATGTGAATACAGGCTGTGGGGAAGATTTAGTCTATGGGCTACAGCTTGCACACCTCTGATACACACAAAGAGGGAAATTAACCAAATAAATAGCAATGTGGAATCATTAGTAGTCAATGTGCTAAGATGGTATGATGAAAAAATGCAAATGTTTACAGAGCCTACATGTATGAGTAACATTTCAGGTTGAGAATTGGAAAAAAAAGAGTGCTTGCATGTCAGAGACACTCAGAAGAGGAAAGTAGGATCACAAAAATGCCTATTATAGCATCAGATATAAATGTTATGTAAGAACACCCAGAATAGCACGATGGCTGTAAACATGTCAGATATAAAAGCCAAGAGCCTAATTACAGTTCCCATCTAGTCTAATCCTGTTTCCATTAGCAACAAGGACAGCATCTGGGTTTGCTATCCTATCAGTCTGAATTTTCTAGTTTTTCTCTCCTAAAGCAGTTGCTACCTTCATAGAGAACTATTAGGAAATAGATTTCCAAAGACATCTGCTGGTTCTTTTTAAACCAGGCCTCCTGGGGTGAAGGGAATGTCCTTTGGTGAACTTTTTATAAGTCAGGATTTAGCCCTAGTTTTGGAAATCCTACAATTAATTTTAAGTTCATTCAAAAGAGATTAACTTCTCAAAATAGATTTATTTTAACCTACTTCTTTAAAGTATGGTTGGCTTTAGAATAAGGGCTTGTCTTCACTATTTTCTCCAAATCAATATAACTTCTACTCAGTAAATGAACTTTGCCAGCATGAGAGTGCTTAGTGAGCAAAGAACTAGACAAAGGAAGTGAGATATCTTCAAGGAGTATGTACCTCATACTATGGTACATAACCTAAGGACATTGATGTCAAGAGCCAGGAATCAGTGTACCTTCCCTTCTACATAGTGCTTCTTTAGGACTGACAGATTCTTACTACTCAATTCCTTCTTCTATCAATCATCAAAACAGCATTTCCTGGGCAAATTGGTAGTTGATAACTTCACAAATTATTTTGTCAAAATTTCTGTGCCAATCAACGTGTTTTCTTGTAGAAACAGGGTAATAAACAGATGATTTTGAAGTCCTAGTCCTCAAGGAACTCATAGTTAAAATACAGTGATATAATAGTGGCTGCAAGACCGGTAAGGTTAGGTAATTACTAATGTACAATAATAGTAGCAGCCCCAGACTGGGAATCATGTAAGATGATACCAGAGGCAAGTAAGGGATAAGAGACAGAAATCTTTACAGGCAGAAACAATATGTGTAAGGCAACAGATTTGAGAGAATGCACAAACCAATTGCTACTGGTAAATTTGGGTAGATCTGGTGATTGGGAAGAGCAGGGAGAATATGGAGTAAGAGTATAAAAATCTAGTCAGGTTATAAAGGACGTGACTATAAAGTTATGAGGATATTTTTCATCTAAATCTCAATTGGGAATCTTCTACTAGGATAAGTAGTTTCTACAAATTACTACTATATAATTTGGTTTTAATAGGAGAGAAAAACATTTTTATTGTCTTTATTTATTTTGGCTATCGTGGGGTTTGAACTCTGGGCCAGCTCTTAAGCTCAAGGCTAGTGCTCTACCACTTGAGCCACAGTGCCACTTCTGGTTTTCTAGTGGCTAATTGGAGATGAGTCTCATGGATGTTCCTGCATGGGCTGGCTTTGTACTGGGATCCTCAAGCTCAGCCTTCTGAGTAGCTAGGATTACAGGAATGGGCCACTGAAGGCCAGCTGCTTATTTATTGATAGACAACTGTGCAGAGTATATGGCCAAGTATATGTAAAAAGGAATTTTGTTAGTTTGCTGTTACTATTAATTTGCCTCAAATCAGTGGTTTAAAGCAGTGGTTTTTAAAAAAATTCATATAGATTTATGAGTTAGTTTGCGATTGTCTTAAAGGTTTTAGATTAAGTTCTGTGTTCATGAAAACGTTCTCTGGGATAGAAGTATATTTGTTGTGTCTCAGTGATATGGCTCCTTTTTTTTTTTTGGGTCGGGTAGTGGGGCCTGAACTCTGGGCCTGGGCGCTGTCCCTCAGTTTTTTTTGGGGGGGGGTCGGGTAGTGGGGCCTGAACTCTGGGCCTGGGTGCTGTCCCTCAGTTCTTCAGCTCAAGGCTAGCGCTCTACCACTTGAGCCACAGCACCACCTCCGGCTGTTTTCTTTTTTGCTTATGTGGTGCTGAGGAAACGAACCCAGGGCCTCAGGCCTGCAAGGCAAGCACTCTACCACTGAGCCATCTTCCCAGCCCCGATATGGCTCTGTTATACCTTCTGTTGGCAGGACTCCGTCTGTGACTAGTAGGTTAACCTGGGCATGTCCCTTGTTTGAGACTGGAAAACCCACTTAATGCCTAGGCTCACAATTTACTTATTTACTTCTTCCATTTTCTATAATCTAAGGAAGGTCATGCTAAGGACATGAGGCAGATAAGAGAATGCTGCAATAAAGTTACTTGCTATAGGGAAACTAATAACAATGATATTTTTGTGTGAGGTAAATAATGAATAATCCATCTAAAGTCTCAGTTCAGCCTACCAAATAGAATGGGTCACACAAGTGCTATAATAATAATAATTATTATTATTATTAATATAGTGAAACAAAAGAAATAATTAAACAAAATAAATATTTTTAAAATTTTTTTTATTGTGAAAATACCATACAGATGAGTTACAATTACATGGGCAAGATAAAGAGTACATTTCTTATCAAGCATTGTTGCCTCCTCCTTTGTTTCCCCTTCCCATCCCTTCTCATACTCCCCCCACCTGTCCCCATCCGATCCTCCCCCGCCAAAGTTAAAAAGTTCGTTTATTTATTTATTTATATTGTGAAAATACTATACTGTACAGAGGGGTTAAAATTACATGGGCAAGATAATGAGTACATTTCTTATCAAGCATTGTAGCCTCCTCCTTTGTTTCCCCTTCCCATCCCTTCCCATCCTCCCCCCCTCCCCCCAACCAAAGTTGTAAATTTCATTTTAGACATAAGGACTTTTACATTTCATCGTTGCAATGGGTCCACCTGTAACCCTATTTAAAAGATTTGTTTTTTCCCTTCTCCTAAAGTTCGTTTTTCAATATATTGACTTGTACATCTCATTGTTGCAATGGGTCCACCTGTATCCCTAGTTAAACAATTTGCTTTTGCCCTTCCCCTCCACAAATTATACCCACATCAAATACTGTGGAGGAAGGACATACAAAGCAACATAGAAATCATCTTATAAATATGTTAGAAACAATTGCATGAAAGAAAATAAAACATTTGAATACTTATCTTGGGGTTCATTCCCCTAACATCAACTTATCTGACCTTTTCTGCTTGACTCAGACATATACTAGATATTGCAAATAAGGGAAACCATGGGACCTATGTTTCTTTAGGCCTGGCTTACTTCACTTAATACCATTTTTTCCAAGTCTTTCCATTTCCTAAATGGGGCAATGTCATTCTTTCTGATGGAGGCATAGAATTCCATTGTGTATACATACCACATTTTCTTGATCCATTCATCTACTGAAGGGTATCTGGGTTGGTTCTATATCTTAGCTATGGTAAATAATGCTGCAATAAACATAGTTGTGCTGGTAGCTTTACTATGTCTTGTTTGTGATCATTTGGGTAAATGCCCAAAAGTGGGATTGCTGGGTCATAGAGGAGCTCTATGTGGAGTCTTTTTTTTTTTTTTTGAAGACTAAAGAAAACATCTACTTTATTTAGTTTGGTACAAGTATGAGTAATGACATGAAACTAAAAGGGAAAGAAGTATCAGGAATTAGACCAAGAAAAATCCAGGGACTAAATGAGACCTAGTATTTTTTATAAGAGTTATGAAAGAAGTTCTGTGAAAACAAGTCTAAATGTTATTTCCATCTATAAATTAAAAAATAAGAAAATGTGACTGCAGAAATATTTGAAATACCAACTTAGCACTAAGCTTTTTGATATCCTTGAAATAAGGACATTAATACAGATGTTTGCGTCTTATTTAGGCATAAAGTATTTAAATCAGTAATTTAAGTCTTCATATTATACTGAGAAACTGTGAGAGAGTTGATGCCACTGTTTACCTTGCCAGGACTTTTTGCAGTACTGGAATTACCTCTTTTAACCAAGTGGAAATACCTGACTCATAGATTTTATGTTGACTTTGCACTTTACCAAAAGCTGGTCATTTTTTGAAAAAAATCTCTTTTATAAGATGATTTCTATGTTGCTTTGTATGTCCCTCTCCCACAGTATAACCCCTGCTTTCACTGTATTTGATGTTGGTATAATTTGTGGAGGGGAAGGGCAAAAACAAATCATTTAACTAGGGATACAGGTGGACCCATTGCAACAATGAGATGTAAACAAGTCCTTATGTCAAAAACCGAACTTTACAACTTTGGGGGGCGGGGAGGATCCCTGGAAGGGGGACGTGGGGGGAATATGGGAAGGGATGGGAAGGGGAAACAAAGAGGAAGCAACAATGTTTGATAAGAAATGTACTCGTTATCTTGCCCATGTAATTGTAACCATGTAATTGTATGGTATTCTCACAATTAAAAAACAAAAAAACAAAAAAAACAATTTCTCTTAACATTCAGATCACCAGCACTACACACCTCTACCTCATATGTCGCCTTTTCTTCTCTATACATTACTTCTCTAGACTAAATTCTCCCCTGTGAAAGCAAATGTCCCATGACAATTGAAAAGCCAGTTGTAGTCCCAAGAATTAAAAGTAATATGAGTATATACTCTGCTTCTCAGAGTGGTTTTGAGAATGGAACTGATAAAATGAATATGAAATATCTTTAATATATCATATCACTTTATAACAGAAATTATAAACAATAATCCTTCTACCTAGAAATGAAATGGTCATAAAATCTTTGCAACTAATAGTATAGAAACTTAACATACATGGTTAAAACATAAGCAATAACAAAAATCAAACTCTAAACTGATGCAGTTTAATATAATAGCCATACATATGAAGACAAAAAAACACTCACTAGAATTAAAGAATGTGCAACAAAAATAAAATGTATTGTGTTTGCTTTCTAAATATTCCATATTTTTGCTTACATTACATTTCTGACGAACATGCTAGTCTAAATCAAATAATAAAACTGATACTTTTATTAATATAAACAACATTATCATCTTCCCCTATTAAGATAGTAAAGGATGTACACTCACTTCCTTAGTGAGTTCTCCAAATACGGTAATGACATCTATTAAAAGGCTTGCAGTATAGAAGGACTTGATCATGTTTTTGTGAAATCGCCCAGCCCGATCTTCATTGTCTGCATACAAAAACATTTTCAAAGCGTAATTCTCCAAATGGGCACAACCAACTATTTCTTGAGTTATAGCTTCATTATCACCCAGCTGTTTCTTAAGAGCTTCTAACTGGTTCATGAATTTTGATAAAAATTTACGACATTCAGGAGTTTTACTGTCAATCTTCATCCCAGTTTGCATAGCATATAGTCGACAGTAATAGGCCACCACTGGGTCCTGCTTGTGGTGCTCCTGGGCCGTCCTCAGGTGATGTTGAATGCTCTTAAAGGGTGGCGCGAGCGGAGGGAGCAGAGCCAGCACGGCCATTGCCACTCACGGAAGTAGGACTTCTCACTCCGAGGACACCGGAATTTCTGCTTCCCTATGTGGACTCTTTTGAGGAGCCTCCATACTGCTTTCCAAAGTGGTTGAACAAGTTTACACTCCCACCAACAACGTAGTAAGGTTCCCTTCTGTCCACATCCCCTCCAGCATCTGTTGTTATTCGAGTTCTTGATTATAGCCATTCTAACTGGGGTGAGGTGGTATCTCAATGTTGTTTTGGTTTGCATTTCTTTTATGGCTAGGGAGGTTGAGCATTTCTTCATGTGTCTATGGCCATCCTTCTTTCCTCTTCAGCGAAGTTTCTCTTTAAGGCTTTAGCCCACTTATTTATTGGGCAGTTGTTTCTTTGAAGATTTGTTGTTGGGGGATTTAATTTTTTGAGTTCAAGGTATATTTTACATATGAAACCCTTGTTCATTGTATGGCTAGTGAAGATCTTCTCCCAATTTTAAATCACAATCCTGGAGAGAAATGAATGGTTTGATTAAAGATAATTTATTGGCAAGATTATTTATGAAGATGTAATGGTTAGGGGAAACAAAAAGCATGAGAGACATCATTACTGTTAAGCTGAGAAATGAGAGATTTGTTGAGGATTTGATAAGAGCTTTGGCACAGCCATCACTGGCAAAATATTGTTTGGTGAAAAGGAAGCTGGTTGGTATTTACTCTCATACTCTGGTTTTTCTACCAGGGCTTCACATTAATTGATCCCAACCAGAAGCCAAAAGGTAAAGAATCTTACTATCTATAGAGTTCAACATCCAGGGACATAGATCAGGGAAGACAAAAGTGAGCAATAGTTGTGAAGAGTCAAACAGAATAACTAGTATATTTTGTGAGTCAGTGAAGTTTTTTTTTAATCATCCTTTTTTTTCTCCTCTTTTAGTATTTTTAAGATTTGGAATTCAGCCAAATTATTTTCCTTTCTTGTTTTGTTTTTTTTTTTGATACAAGTACATGTTGCTACCAAAAAATACTATAAATCTAAAATGTTTAACATTCATTATCCAATTAAACACAGTGAAATGAACTCAATAGGACACTAAACAAGAGAACCCATGGATAGAGGATGGCGTCAGCATTCTTAGAAGGGAGTCTATTTTCAGTTTTGAAATTGGTTCCATGATGTAGCACCTCTTCTAAATTTCCCTTGGAAATTATATTTTTACTCTGAGGTAATTCAATATTCCTGTGAAACTGAGGAAAGAGATCATTGTGGTTTAGAGAAAAATGACCTCCTCCTGACTCTGTCAGCTAGTTAGTCAAAATCTTCTAAAAGGTACTAGAAAAATTGTTCCCATATAAAGTAGTTCTCTTCATAATTAAATTCCATACTTACTAAAAAAAGATCTTTCCACATGCTTAGAATTTGGGTAGTAATTTTGGCTTTCTCTTTCTGTATCTCTCTCTTCTCCACCCTCTACAGTCTGTCAAATTACATTTTTAATATAACTTGTACAAACTTTATTTTAATATTTTATAAGACATTCTTCTTTTCCATACTTAGATTTCTCTTTCATACTTTAAGTTTTTCCCTTGATTTTCCTCTGTTCTACTTTTGGGGTTATTCTGACATACCTCAGCCATTCATTCACTTCACAGATGCTTGTGGAACACACAGCTCATGCACTGAGGACAGGTCAGCCTCTCCTTTCATTACATCATGTAGTTGACCAACCTGCCATTGCCTTCTGTGGTTTATTCAGTTTTGGGTTTTCTCATTTCTTGTATATTGTTCATTGACTACCCTTTATGGTCTCTGCCTTACTTCTGGTATTCACTTTGTCCTAAATCCCCAAATTTATTGTTTTCATACCATTTCTTTACTTAATAGTATTGAGAGCTAGGAAAGCTTTGACTTTCCAGAATACATTGAAACAGGATCACCTACAGGCCAAGTCTCTGTTCACATTTCTTAAAGTGTTAGAAGAGCTAGAAACAGGTAAATTCAGACAGATTATAGCTAGGTTGAAAGCCTGGAGCCTGGGAACTCAATTCATTTGCCAGGTACATTTCTTTAATAGTCTTAAATATTTCTGTCCAGTGTTCCTACTTGGATCAGGCAGTTTTTAGAAGGTAAGCATGGAGTATTCATTTTTCTCCTCATCATTCACTCTCAATGCACAGAGAAGAAATAGACATATAGAAATTACTTGTGGAATAAATATATTTTGAATATTAATAACCCAAGAAAGACTTACAGGGGATATTGGAAACAGGAAAGCAAAATCATATTTAATGTGTTTTCTTTATAGGCCGAGTATGAATTTCTATATGAATTAATTTTGTATTCTAATGCATTTTGTCATTTTATATGTTTTGTTTGCAGAAACTAAATCTTATAGAAGTAACTTGTCCAAAGTTACACATCTAGTTGGTAGTAGAACTACAACTTCAACCTATATGATACTAATGTATCTTTTTTCCTCTCTGTATTTCTTACTAGTGAACAAGAAACTCTAAAAAAAACTGGTTTATGGGAAGAGTTAGATATATACCTTGAGCTGTGTATTTTGCCTGGCATTAGAAACATCTTTTGTGTCTGGGTAAGGCTCAACTGACAAAGTATTTGCCCAGCACACACAAAGTCCTAGTTTCAGTCTCTAATACCTTAAAAATAAACAAAGAACAAACCATTTTTTTGTTTTCTGCCAAATAACAAAATATATATGTAAATCTAAAGTTTATTTGGGATCCTCTGGAGAACCACTTTATAACATAGCTCTGCTGCAGAATTTCCCAGAGGCCTATACTTGCACATGTGCTTACAACAATTTTAGAGACAAATGGTACTCTTGAATGTCAGGCTATTGCAAAGAGACCAAGGTAGACTTAACCTATAATAAACATTTTATATCAAGCCAAGGGCAAGTGAAATTAAAGCATGGATAACACAAAAGCCATCAGTATCCTTTATGTTGGAAGTAGCAGCTTACTTTTAGCCATACATCATTTAGAACATTGATTAATGCCAATTTGAAGTTTATTGGTTTTCTAGCTTTAATATAATCACTTGCTATATTTAATATATTCAGTTTATAGATTTCAGTTTTAGGAAACATAAGTAATTTTTGCATAGTTTTTGTGTTTTACATTCCTCAAATATTATGAAGTTGAATGTTTTGCAAACATGAGATTATTTTCTATTTCTGATTTTTTTCTTTAAAAATAAGCACACTTCAAGTTTGAGAAACATTGGTGTGTAGGTGCTTGTTCATTAGTATATGAACCTCATTAGATCACAAACTTCTTGCAAACAAGAATTCTTACATACCATTTTGCAATTTATGATTCTCCCAATGCCCAGCACAATATGCTCAATTTTAGGCTCTAGTAAGGATAGTGAGTATAACTATCAAGGTCTGCCTCCTCCTTTGTTTTACCCCTACCATCCCTTCCCTCCCACCTCCTCAGGTACAACCCTCCCTCCCCACTTCCGCCCTTCCCCTTCCTCCCCCTCGCCTAAATTGTAAAGTTTGTTTTTTGACATAATGTCTTGAACATCTTAATCTGTATCCCTATTTAAGCAGTTTGTTTTTTCCCTTCCCCTCCCCAAATTATACCAACATCAAATATAGTGAAAACAGGGGTTATACTGTGGGAGAGGGACATACAAAGCAACAAAAAGGTCACCTTATAAATACGTTAGAAACAATAGTAAGGAATGAAAAAACAACGTGTATCCCTATCTTGGGTTCATTTTGCTTAACGTCATCTTATCTAACCTTTTCTGCTTCTCCCAAACACATTCTAGTTATTGCAAATAAGGGAAACCATGGGACCTATGTTTCTTTGAGCCTGGCTTACTTCACTTAATATCATTTTTTTCCAAGTCTTTTCATTTCCTAACAAATGGGGCAATGTCATTCTTTCTGATGGAGGCATAGAATTCCATTTTATATGCACACACACACACACACACACACACACACACACACACACACATCACATCACATCACATCACATTTTCTTGATCCATTCATCTACTTAGGGGCATCTGGTTAGTTCCATATCTTAGTTATGGTAAATACTACTGCAATAAACATAGTTGTGCTGGTAGCTTTAGTGTGGTCTTGTTTGTGATCATTTGGGTAAGTGCCCAAATGTGGCTAGCTGGGTCATAGGGGAGCTCTATGTGGAATCTTTTGAGGAACTTCCATACTACTTTCCAAAATGATTGAACAAGTGTACACTCCCAAAACAATACAGTAGGGTTCACTTCTGGCCACATCCCCTCCAGCATCTGTTGTTATTTGAGTTCTTGATTATAGCCATTCTAACTGGGGTGAGGTGGAATCTCAATGTTGTTTTGATTTGTATTTCTTTTATGGATGGAGAGGTTGAGTATTTCTTCATGTGTCTGATATTGGCCATTCTTATTTCCTCTTCAGAGAAGTTTCAGGCAGTTCTTTTCTGGAGGATTTGGTTGTTGGGGGATTTAATTTTTTGAGTTTCAAGTATATTTTAGATATGAGACCCTTGACCATTGTATGGCTAGTGAAGATCTCCCAATCCGTGGGCTTTCTTGCTAGCTATGCCCTTTGCCATGCAGAAGGTCTGCAATTTCATGCAATCCTATTTGTCCAACCTTTCTTTGATTTGTTGTCTTTGACCACATGGAGCTAGGGACATAGATAATACAAAAAATGAAAATTTCACAATAAAATTCACACTGAGTATTTACTATGAGGAAATAAACTTCATTTTCAGCAGTCCACTGATGATGTAGTTGGTAAGGTCAGGAATGATTTCCATTTTGTAAATCCTTTGGTTGCTTTACTATCCTTTTCTGTTCTGCTCAATAGGTATTCTTAATCCAAATTTTAAATTTTCTTTTAGATTTTTATTGTAAAGGTGATGAATAGGGGAGTTACAGTTATATAACTAAGGTAATGAATACATTTCTTTTTTTATTTTAATTTTTACTTTTATTGTGAAAATACTGCACAGAGGGGTTACAATTACATAGGCAAGACAATGAGTACATTTCTTACCAAGCATTGTAGGCTCCTCCTTTGTTTCCACATACATTTCTTTTAAAATATTATCCCCTCCCTCATTTTCTCCCGCTCACCCCGACCTGATTTCCTCCTCTCCAAGTTATATAGTTCATTTCAACATAATGTCAAGTGAGAATCATTGTTGCTTCTGTCATTTCCTTTTCCTTATATATAAGACAAAGCATACAGAAAACTAGAACAGAAAAAATAGAAACAACTGCATACAGGATGTAATAAAAACCTCTTGTTTCCAATTCTTGGAATTCATGTTGATATGCTTCATTACATATGGTCCTATGCACTTAGCAATTGGTCTATTGTGATCCTCTGTTAAGAATATAACAGACATATTCTAGTTATTACAAAGGAGGGAAACCATGCAACCTACTTTTTTTGGGCTTGACTTACTTTGCTTAATATAATTTTTTCCAGGTCTTTCCATTTCCTTATGAATGGGGCAAAGCCATTCTTTCTGATGGAAGCATGGAAATTCATAGTGTGTGTGTGTGTGTGTGTGTATACATCATATCTTCTTGATCCATTTCTCTACAAGGGGCATCAAGGTTAGTTCCATATCTTAGCTATGGTAAATAATGTTTCAATGAGCATGTCTGGGCTGGTAGCTTTAATATGGCCTTGTTTGTAGTCATTTGGGTAAATGCCCAGAAATGGGATTGCTGAGTCATAGGGGAGCTCTCTGTTTAGTCTTTTGAGGAACCTCCATACTGCTTTCTAGAGTGGCTAAACAAGTTTACACTCCCACCAACTATGTAGTAGTGTTCCCTTTTGGCCACATTCCTGTCCACATCTATTGTTACTAGATTTCTTGATAATGGCCATTCTAAGTGGGGTAAAGCGAATCTCAGTTGTGTGTGTGTGTGTGTGTGTGTGTGTGTGTGAATGTTTTTGTTATTATAAAGGTGATGTACCTCTGTATTAGTTACAGTTGCATAAGTCTGATAATGATTACATTACTTTTTTGGACAATGTCACCTCTTCCTTTGCTCTCTCCCAGTTTTTCCTTCCAATCTCCACCTACATGTTGTATACAGTAGTTCATTTCAACATAGTAGATCATCCATTTTTTATTGAGACTATGATTACATAAATTTCACAGATTTCACTGTATTGTGGGATAGTGACAAAGTCACAAACACATTTTAACCTTCACAAAGCAAATTTCCATTATCATGGTCTATAAATTTTGTGAATTCCATAAGCTGACAATACAAATGTTTCTTCCACATTGGGTAATATGTACATTTCTTTCCTTTCACTTAGTATAAGCTATTCCCTCTTTCCCTCTCATTCTCTCCCTCCTTTTTTGCCTTTTATTTGCTTAGTTCATTTTCATCAATGTCCAGTTTAGCTGATGGACCCCTCTGTTGTATTTTTTCCCCATTTCCCTTTGATTCTGTGCCCTCCTCCTAGCTTCCCTCAGATGTGAATATATATATATATATATATATATATGTATAGATAGATATACACACATACATATATACATGTATATATGTATATATATCATATATCAGGTCAAGAATATGGAGTTATTTACAAATTATATGACAAATTAAGTAGATGTCTTTTTTTCTTGAGTTCTGTTAACTATGTCATATCTCCTTGCATTTTGGCTTTAACATCCACATATCAGGGAGTCATGTGCCATTTGTCTCTCTGATCTTGGCTTACCCACTTAAAAAATTCTATCCATTTCCCTGTGAATGCCATTATTTTGTTCTTTCTAATGGCTGTGTAATATTCCATTGTATCCAAATTTTTGGATCCATTAGTCTGTACTGAAATATCTGGGTTGTTTCTGTAACTTGGCTATCGTGAACAGTGCAGCAATGAACATGGAGGTTCATGTGTCTTTGTGTCCTGGTTCCTGTTGCTCAGGGTAGATGCCTAGGACTAGTATTGCTGGGTCATAGATTTCTGAGGTAGCTTCAGACTGTTTCCAAAGTGGTGGTATTAGTGTTCATTCCCACCAGCAGTTCAATAGCGTTCCTCTTTCTCTGTATCCCCAACATCATTTGTCATTGGCTGACTTTAGGATGTGGGTCTTTCTGACTGGCTAGGGTGGTTTCTCAGGGTTGTTTTTATTTGCATTTCCTTTATGGCCAGGGATGATGAACATTTCCTCATGTGTTTCTTTGCCATTTTTATCTCTTCTTCTGAGAAATCTCTCTTTAGTTTCCTTGCCCATTTAATGATTGGTTTGTTAGATTTGGGAGGGATTACTTTCTTGAGTTTCTTGTATATAATGAATATTAGGTCTTTGTCTCATATATTGCTGGTAAGTATTTTTTTTCCAATTAGTTGGTTATCTTTCTAGTTTTGTAGCTATGTCTTTTAGCTGTGCAGAAACTTTTTTATTTTAAAATAATCCCATTTGTTGAGTCCCTCTCCAATTTGTTGTGACTGTGGAACTCTGTTCAGGAAGTTCCTGCCTGTGCCTATAAGTTCAAGTGTCTCTCCTACTCTGTACTGCAGTAGTTTCAGAGTTTCAGGTTTGATATTAAGGTCTCTAATCCATTTTGAGTTGATGTTAGTGCGTGGTGACAGTCTGGGGTCCACTTTTAGTTTTCTGTATGTGGCTGCTCGATTTCCCCAGCACCAATAGTTGAAGAAGCTATACTTCTTCTACTGTATGTCTTGGGCTCAAATATCAGCTGACTGTAGGTATGTGATTTTATTTCTTGATCTTCTAATCTGTTCCATTGGTCTTCAGATCTGCTTTTGTGCCAATACCAAGCTATCTTTGTTGTTATGGCTCTATAGTAGAGCTTGAAATCTGGTATCATAATCCCTCTTGCATTGTTTCTTTTGCCTAGAATTGCTTTGGCTATTCTTGGTCTTTTGTTGTTCCATATGAATTTTTGGGTTGTTTCTCTATTTCAGTAAAGAGCATCAATGGGATTTTGAGGAGTATTACATTGAATTTGTATATCCTTTTTGGCAGTATGGCCATTTTCACAATATTGATTCTGTCTATCCAAGAACATGGAAGGCCCTTCCATTTCCTAGTATCCTCTTTGATTTCTTTTAGATTTTTGTAGTTTTCATGAAATAGGTCCTTTACCTCTTTGGTTAGGTTAATTCCTAGATATTTTATTTTTGACATTATTATGAATGGCGTCATTTTCCTGATTTCCCTTTCTGCTTGTACGTTGTTGGTGTACATAAGTGCAACTGATTTTTTGTGGGTTAATTTTGTATCCTGTATCCTGCTACTTTGCTGAAGTGGTTTATAAGTTCTAGGAGTTTGGAAGTGGAGTTTTGGGGGTACTTAAGGTATATGTCATCTGCAAATAGGGATAGTTTAATTTCTTCCTTCCCTGTGTGGATCCACTTAAGGTCCTTTTCTTGCCTTATTGTTCTGTCTAAGCATTCCAGAACTATATTGAAGAGGAGTGGAGAGAGTGGGCATCTTTACCATGTTCCTGATTTTAGGAGAATTGGTCATAGTTTTTCCCTGTTTAGCATAATATTGGCTATTGGTCTATCATATATGCTTTTATTGTTTTAAGGTATGTTCCTTTATTCCTATTTTCATCAGAGCTTTTAACATGAATGGGTATTGTACTTTATCAAAAAAGCCTTTTCCACATCAATGGAGATAATCTTGTAGTTCTTGACCTTGGATCTCTTGATGTGATGCATTACATTAATTGATTTACACATGTTAACCCAGCCCTGCATCTCTGGGATGTAGCCTACTTGATCATAATGTATGATTTTTTTTGATATGTTTCTGCATTCTGTTGGCTAAAATCTTACGGAGGAGCTTTGCATCTGTGTTCTTCAAAGAGATTGGTCTGTAGCTCTCTTTTTTGTTGGATCTTTGCCTGGTTTGGGGGATGAGTGTGATATTGGCTTCATAGAATGAGTTTGGGATTTCTCCTTTCCTTCTATTTCATGAAAGAGCTTGAGGAGTATGGGTATTAGCTCCTCTCTAAAGGTCTTATAGAATTCCGTAGTGAATCAATCTGGGCCTGGGCTTTTCCTTACTGTTAGACTTCTGATTGCTTCCTCTATCTCATTGTAACTTATTAGCTTAGTTAATTGATTTATTTCTTCTTGGTGTACTTTGGTTGATTTATATTTCTGTAAAAATCCATTTGTGCTAGGTTTTCCTTCCTTAGTGATTATAGATTTTGGAAATAGTTCTTTATGATTGTTTGGCTGTCTTGGATGTTTGTTGTAATTTTTCTTGTGGCATCCCTGATCTTATTGATTTGGATCTTCTGTCTTCTAGTTTTAGTTAATTTTGCCAGCTGTCTGTCAATTTTATTAATTTTTTAAAAAAATCTCAGCTTTTTAATTAATTTTATTTGTAGTTTTCTTTGTCTCTATCATTAATTTTAGCTCTTATTTTGGTTATCTCTCCATCTAGTAACTTTGGGTTCAAATTTTTCTTGATTTTCTAGTTTTAGTTGCATCATGAGATTCTTTACTTGGTCAGTCTCTTATTTTCTTGGTGTGTACACTGAGAGCAATAAATTTGCCTCTCAGGATTGCTTTTGCCATCTCCCATAGATTTCTTTGTGATGTGTATTCATTTTCATTGAATTGTAGGAACTTTTTAAGTTCTCCTTTAATTTCTTCTGTGACCCAAGTGTTACTCAGATGTGTACTGTTCAATTTGAGTATTTTCTATGGTATGTTTTGTTATTGAGAACTAGCTTGGCTCCACTATGGTCGGAGAGAATACAAGGGATTGTGTCGAACCTCTTGTGTGTGCTTAAATTCTTTGTATGAACTATTTGATCTATTTTGGAGAAAGTTCCATAGGCTGCTGAGAAGAATGTGAACTAGGTTGTTGTTTGGTGGAAAACTATGTAGATGTCTATTAAGTACATTTGAGATATGGCATCATTTAATTCAGAGGCTTCTTTGCCAATCCTCTGGTTGGTAGACATGTCATTTGGTGACAGTTGAGTATTAAAGTCACCTAGTGTTATTCTATTTGGATCTATTTTCCCTTTCAGTCTGAGAGTATTTGCTTAGTGTATTTGGATACTCCAGTGTTTGGAGAGTGTAAATTGATAACGGCGATATCCTCTTCTTGGATTGTTCCCTGTATTAATATGTAGTGTCCACCTTGGTCTTGTATTGATTTTAGTGAAAAGTTTATTTTGTCAGATGTCAGGATGGCAACTCCTGCCTTCTTACTGGGAGCATTTGTGTGGTAGATCTTCCTCCATGCCTTAACTCAGAGTTTGTTTTTATCTTTGGCTTTGAGATGGTTCTCTTGAAGACAACAAATGGATGGCTCTTGTTTTCTGATTCAATCTGCAGTACTTTTTCTTTTGATTGATGAATTAGATCCATTATAAAGAAGTGCATTATTATAGAGAAGTGCATTGTTTTTCCTGTCATTTTACTGGTTCTAAGTCTTTCTTTTTTCCTTTCCTCCTGTGCTTACTAAGTTGGTATTCTAGTGATGTCTGTTTTCTTCAGACTGTGTCCCCCCTCTTAATATTCTTTGTAGTGCTGGCTTGGTTATGAATTTGTTTGGTTTTCTTTACTATTAAAATTTTTAGTTTTTCCTTGAGTATGAATTCTAGCTTCACTGGATATGCCAGTTTGCATTGGCAGTTATTGGTTCTCAGGGCTCTGAGGTCCTTTTCCAGGATTTCCTTAGATTCAGTGTCTGTGTGGAGAGATCTACAGTGATTCTGATTTTTTTCCCATTATAATATAGCTCCTTCTTTGCTATCTTTATTATTCAGTTCTAACATTTTTATTATGATGTGCCTAGAAATGTTCCTCCTGGTATCCTGTTTGCTTTGTATACTTCTGTTATGTGGGTGAGATTTTTCTCTTTTACAAGGGGAAATTTTTGGTGATGATTTTATTAAGTGTTGCATCCCTCTATTCAGGTATTCTTCACTTTCATCCTCCCCTATTATATGAAGGTTAAATTTCGTGACATTATCTGCTTGTTCTTGGACTTCCTTTGGCATATTTTGTGTGTTTTTTCCCATATCTGATTTTTTCTCAGTTGCTGCATTTTATCTTCAGAATCTGAAATTCTATTTACCATTTCTTTCAGTCTATTAACTATGGCTTCCATTGTGGTTTGCATGGAGGAATTTGAACCATTTTTTAATTTCTGTGTCAGTTCAAAGTGTTAATTTCATCTTTTAAGTAGGTGTATACTGCATCTATTCTTAGAGTGCATTTTTTTTTTGAAATACTGGATCTCTTTAAATAATTTGTGTCTTCCTTACATTTTGGATCCATTTCTCACTTTAATTCTTGAGTCATTGCCTCTATCAACTCTTGGATGTAACGTTTGTTTTCCATTCCTTTTTCGTTTTCCTTGGAGTTCTTCCTTGGGTGGCTGCTGGCCTTTGGGGATGGTTTACTCTCTTGGCTGTTGATGAATCTTGTAATTTTTCACTGTGATTTTTGCATGAGGATTCAGGAATTATCAGAGTCAAATCTAATCCAAGATCTGTCTGTTTTGGACAGTAGTTGGCTGCCTTTGCTTGGTTCTGGGTTCGTTCCTAGGTCAGTAGCACCCTCCCAGAGCACACAGGTGGGCTCCTTCTACCACAGGAGCCTCTAAGCACAGTTCCTGACTTCAGACAGAAACTGTCAGTGCAGCTCTGCTTGGACTCCTGTCTGTAGGGGAGTGGAGTGGTGATGTAGGTGGGGGCTTGTTCTGCTGTTAGCTGCTGGAACCTGCTTGTGGTTCACAAATACAGCCAGGGACCCTTGGTTTAAGTTGTTAGAGCACTCTCCGGGGACACACAGGTAGGACTCCTTCTGTGCTGGCTGCTGGAGCCTTCAATGTTGTTTTGATTTGCATTTCTTTTATGGCCAGAATCAATTCCAAATGGTAGAAAGACCTCGAGGTAAAAGTAGATACCTTGAAAATATTACAGGAATGAATAGAGCAAACACCAGGGCTCCTTGGAACAGGTTGAAACTTTCTTAATAAAGACCCAGAAACACAACAATTCAAAGTAAGGTTGGATAAATGGGATTTCATTAAACTGTAGAGCTTCTGCATGGCAAAGGACATAGCTAGCAAGATAGAAAGCCCACAGATTGGCAGATCTTCACTAGCCATACAATAGATAAGGGCCTCATATCTAAAATATACAGAGCTCAAAAATTAAATCCCTCCAAAATAAATCCCCACTAACAAGTAGGTTAAAGACTTAAAGAGTGACTTCTTAAGAGGAACTAAAAATGCCTAATAGACCCATGAAAAAATGTTGTTTTGTTTGTCTTGAGTTGTATAAAATAATTTTCTTGCACTTTGACCCATTCATTTCTGTCCATTTGCCCAATTATTTCCCACGTTTATGCCCAATATATCTCCCTCTGCTTTCCCTTTCCTTCTCCCTCTTTCTCTTCCTTTTCCTCTCTGTCTCCCTATCTCTTTTTTTGACTAGGTTTGGACTTCAGGCTTGGTATTTGCTAGGCTGATTTTCTATCACCTTAACCACACCTCCAGTCCTGCTTTATTCTGGTTGTTTTTGAGATAGGATCTTGTGAACTTTCTGTCTGAGTTGACCTAAAATTGTGATCCTTCTGCACTCAGCCTCTTGACTATCCAGGGGGCTACTCAATCATCATGAGGCACTGGTAGCTGGCTAATGCTCAATCTCTTTATGAAGACTAGAAATTCCTTGACTGAAAGGAATATTTTCCACTTCTCTGTTTTCTAATTTCTTTATACATTTCCCAGTGAATAAAAAGTGATTAATTGATCTCCTCTCTCTGGCTGGTTATAGTTTTTCAAATTTATTGCCTAGAAACAGAGGGTTCTAATAGTTTAACCTTTTCAGGACTTGTTGGAGTCTGATACCTAGGCTATTTCTGTCTTTTCTGCAACAAGATAGATTTATTTGTTTAATTTTTAGCTTTATATATTTTCCTTAGTCTAAGTGTTTGTTTGAAAATGGTCTGGTTCCAAACCTCCACAAACTTGTTTTTGAAGCCTATGAGTAAGTTAGTTTGCATATTGTTTTTACTAAGTCCTAAAAAGTTACCAGAATATACTTGGAAAGTACATTTGCTTCTATCTTGTCAAAGAAAAAAACTGCTAATTTTATCTTTTGGTTAATAAAAGTAAAATAAAACTGCTCAAACTTCATACTTAAAAGCTTCCTTGAATTTGTTTTTTGGGGTCCGGTCCTGGGGCCTGAACTCTGGGCCTGGGTGCTGTCCCTCAGCTCTTCAGCTCAAGGCTAGTGCTCTACCACTTGAGCCACAGTACCTTCTGGCTTTTTTTTTGCTTTTGTGGTGCTGAGGAATTGAACCCAGGGCCTCATGCATGCAAGACAAGCAGTCTACCACTGAGCCACCTTCCCAGCCCCAAAAGCCTCCTAAATTTATATTGCTCAATTATCCAGGTTTTCAGATGACAAAACTGAGGGTCAGAGGGGTGATATGATCTTTGTAAGGCAGATAGTTCATGGCCATGGGGCTAGAATTCAGATCTGTGAATCTATTACCCTTTGTTTTATATTTAAATATAGAATTTCTGACTTTACTATCAATTCTGATGCATGGCATCAGAAAAGTTAAAAGGTAAAAGATATTTGGAGATATAAACACAACAAAGTTATAATGATTACATTTTTATCAATCTGTGTAATAAGGAATAATAATTGATAAATATTTAGATGGCAGACACACATAGGTAATGAGTATAGTTGTATACAGATAGCACTTATTTATTGGATTGCATATAACAAGGTATCTGTTCTTATATTTGAATATTCTTATCTCTTCTCTCAACCATTTTTATCACTATGGTCTTAATTAAGAATGCTTATGAAATTTATTGAAAAATAAAATCCCAGAGATAAATCTGGGATTTATACACTGGGATTTATAAACACTGAAAATAATAACTCTTGGTCTGGTATTCAAAAGCCAATCCTGGGTATACTTTTTAGGTCCAGATTTCTACCTTTCCTGTGTTCAGTTTTACTTATGTGATGGGGATTTGCTGTGTAAACTCAGTGGAAGAAGCCAGGGAACTCAAACACTGTCTTGAGCTTGCTTGACCTAAAATAAGCTTTAACTTAGAATAGTGGGTAAAAGTAGGGATTGTGACATCAAACACAGCTGGTTTGGAATTCTTGTTCTAGAACTCTACTAGAGGAGTGACTTTGATACTTCCTTTTTCATTTATGCTTCATTTTCTTATCTGTAAAATGAAGATAACATACTCTCTACTTCACAGGTAACTGAAAAGTTTAGGTGGATTAAGACATGAATTTCACATAGTATGGGCTCAATAAATGCAAGCCTTTATTAGGATTTTTTGTTTCTGTTATTGTATAGTTGTTGTTTGGTAGTTATCCACTAAATTACTCTGATGTGTGTTTTTGATATGTTAATTCATTTTATTTGAATATTTTTACTATTTTAAGTAGTTGTACAAAGGAGTTGCCATTCACCAAAGCAGTTTCTGAATATAGTACATCTTGATCAGTGCCACCCCTTTCGCCATTCTAACTCACTCTGCCCAACCCACCCCTTCCCTCACTTTTCTTAATGTGTAAGTTATGCGTGATTTTTTTTTTTACCACAAACTGCCAAAGCAGTTTTTGTATACAATGCATCTTCAACATCTTCACCCTCTTCTACCCATTCTTTCCTTATATGTCTCAATTATGTGGTGTATACAATGAATTATTGCCTGTGTTTTTCTTCCTTCCCCCTATTATCCTTTTACCCTACACCCTTTGACCTCACCCTCCTCTCTTGAAAGTACCCATTTCCTGATACTTTATTTTTGTTGGACTTTGATTTAATCTTTTAATAATTAGACTCTCCATAGAGTCTATTATACTTCAGCTAATTTAGACTTGGAAAAAATTATGTTAAGGGAAGTAACCAGAACCAGAGAAACACAGATTGCATAGTTTCCTTCATTTGTGGTAGCTAGAATGTACCTATTCCGTGATATCTTTAATAAACATGTTCCAACTCTAATCTCTACTTCCATACTAAATATGTTATTCTTTCAGCTTTTGTTTCTACCACTATCAGTTAGCTGGCTGCCTGCTTTTTTTATATATAAACTTTTCATCTGAAAGTATCCAATTGATTTAGCCTATTACTTTCTTTTTAGAGCAGATTAATCTATAGCTTATTTGATGGTTGACAGAAACTGGTCAGACTGGGATAGTTTGTGTGTAGCATTCTTTCAAATGGTGACTAGAGGCACAGAAGGTATTCTTATGCTACCTAAAATAGGGTAGTATAGTTCATGCCAATCAACTGTTTTTTATGATTAATAGATGCTTAGATGAATCAAATGTGTGTAGCTTACTTACATAATAATATTGTTAGCCATTTTTGGCAGTAAAAGAAAAAGAAACTTGGAAATAAAACAACAGACCCCCAAAAGGTTACTAAGGGCAAACTCAGTATCTATGAGTAGAATATGTCCAAGGTTCTGATGAACAGAAGTTACCTAAAGAGGAACAGAATGCAGAGTCAGACTTTCAGAATTGTATTTACTCTAACCTCTTGTGAATTATATGTATTTGTGTACCTGGGGAGATTTCTTCTCACATACTCTCATGATAATTTTATGGTGAGGGTTGCCTCAGATTTTTGCATTAGTTCCTTTAGGCTAAAGGTAGAAAGAGAAATACAAACACTGAAAGAATAGCATGAATTAAGAACAAAAGACTAAATTTTATGGCAAACAAGGATGAGTGAATGTTTTGTATCATCCCAAGCTAACTCCTGAAGGTTCAACTGGAAAAATTGTGTCAGCCGCTGCTGTTATGCATCCTTTAGGGATAAAGTTCCCATGTGGTTGCTATCTTCTTGCAGAATGACTGTTAGAGACTTATTTTGGTATCTTAGGCTCAGAATGAGCTATGACTATAGTGGAAAGCTTCTTGGGTTAGTAACAAGGTGATTCAAGTCCTGGTTCAATCATAGTAGTTGCAAATTCTTGGATAAGTCATCTTAATTCATCATCCAGTTTCATCTATACTCAAGGGGACTGAGAAAACGATTCTCAGCCTTCTCAGAGTTCTAGCACTATGTGATTCAGACTGACAGGTTTGTCTTTCATGTTGGCCATTTAGTGTTTTCTTTCTAGATAATTTATTTAACTCTGGTATTCTGTCTTTTACTATACATATAAACCATGCACATACTTTTTTCATTCATCCAATCATCTATCCAGTCATTTCACTAATTTTATATTTATTGAATATGTTATCTTTCTAGCAATGATGACACAAAATTCACTAACATGATCTCTAATCACAAGATGTTAAATGTCTAGTATGGGATGCGACAGTGCCCCTAGGTGTATTTCCAGCTTCATATACTTTTTCTTCTGCATTATTGAGTTGTTGCTATGCTTGATTCTCCTTCAGGGTTTTGTGCATTTTCCATCTCTGATACTTTCCTGTCCTCAAATCCCCAGGATTGAAACAAACAAACAAATAAAAATAGCTACTCATCTTTAGGTGTCAGTTGAAAATTCTCTCTCCTTTGGCAAACAAACTTCCCAGAACAATAGGATTTTGAAATCATTTGTTTTTAATGTCTCCTATACTTCTAGCAGATATTTATTGATACTATAAGTTGCTTCAACCATTGTATATAATCACAATGTATCTAGAATGAAAATTTCACTACACATCTGTGAAGGTTAGTTTTTATCCTTAGGTCAATAGAGTGAAAAAACTATGAGAAAAACAAACTTTTCTCTGCCTATTCTTTTATAGTATACATTTGTTCTGTTACTTTAATTGACATTTGCTCCCATTTATTCTTCCAAAAGGAATTAGAGGTAACAGTAGAGAACACAGTCCTTTATTAATAATTGTCCTTTATATCCTGATGGATGGTTAATATTTTATCACTGCTCTGTGATTTTTTTATTCACTGCTATGTTTTAGTGAGGCACCTAACATATGCTTAATAAATATTTGTATTAAAACTGAGAATCAATGAAAGGAGGAAAACACAGACCAACAAACTGTTAATGTAGAATATGAGACAATTTATAGCCTAAATAAATTTTATCTTTTTTTTCTGTCCCTTTGTTTTTTTTAATTTATTTATTTATTTTTTATTTGTGAACATACTGTACAGAGGGGTTACAATTACATGGGCAGGATAATGCGTACATTTCTTACCAAGCATTGCAGCCTCCTCCTTTGGTTTACCCTTCACATCCCTTCCCAGCTTCCCCCCTCCCCCCCAATCCCAACCCTTCTCCTCCCCCCACTCCCCCCCCGGGCCGTAAATTTTATCTTTAATTAGATATATTATGTGAAAAGCAATGTGTTTTCATTTAATAAATCCCTAAAACATTGCTCAGCTACTTTGGTCAGTCACTGGTCAACTCTATGGTGTAATAGTTCTCAAAGTCAGTATTGAATAGGAATTTACTGGAAAATAAATTTAGGATCCACTTGAGACTCCCGTGTCATAACTCTGGTGGTATGGACTAGCATTTTGTTTTGTAACAAGCTCTTTTTGTGTTTTTGGTATAGGATACAATTTGACAACCATTATTTATGAGGGATATAAGGTGTGATTTGTCCTCTAACTGTACAAAGCTTACATGTATGGAGATAAAAATATGCATACCATTGACATGGGCTAGAAGGATCACAAAAAACACAAAGGCAAATAAAGAAAGGAAGAAAGAAATGAGTTTTGGTGAAAGAGGCTAACTTCTGAGTCATAGTTCATAAAACTTTCCAGATGAAAAAAGTAAACAAGCAAAATTCCTATAAACTCAAAACAAAGCAAAGAAAATCTAATTATTACTATAGATCTAACATGGCATTTTGTAATAGTTAAGACCATAGACTTTGGAGTTAGGCATACTTGGTTTCTATCCTGGTCCAATCGTTATGAGCCATGTAAGCTGATCAGTTTCTTTTTTTCCTGATCAAAGTGGATAAAAAAATAGAATCTATCGCACAGGATTATTGAAAGCAGTAAAGGAGATAATCTAAGTATAAATGCAGGGCTTGCTTGTTGTAACTGAAACATTATTGACTTCCATTATCTTCATTTTACTTACTTATTTTATCAATCCTCCTGTATATAAGCTATCTTCCATTGCTACTGCTACCCTAGCAGATACTCTCTTCACCAAAGCCAGGCCACCTTTTACATAGAAGATTTTCTCACTCTATTGAGCTGTGTTACAATGCACCACACAAGTGCCCTTTTGAACCAATGAGTAACAATCAAACCTTTGCTCCGCTTCTCTTATTTCAGTTCTACAGCCCACAGCAGGTTACCTTTTCTGAAGCCCATCTCCTGTCATGTTCTGTAACTCTCCTGTGACCACTTTGACTATTGGATGCCCTCTTCTCTCTGGTTGGTCAATGACACCCTGTTCTGACCTCCCATAACTCTTTTCCCCAACTTATTCTACCACCAGAATAGACCTTGCTCTACTTCACCTAGTGACTGGGGTTGAGTTGTTAAGGGAGGGCAGGAAAAGAAAAAGACGAGGGGGAATGCAATGAGAAGGGGAAGGATAGGAAGAGAAACTAGCTGAAATGGTGCATTTTTCAATAATGCAAAGGAAAACTGCTATTAAAAATGTCAGTGGAACTATTAGCATGCAATTTTTCTTTGTCTTTGGGAATTGAATTGGTTTGCCATATGTTTGTAGATTACTTTGCAACATTAGAAGTCTAAGGGAGAACAGCAAAGCTTTCAGTCACATTTGAGGACTGTGTGGATTAGATTGTTGTAAAGCTATTCATCTGCTTTCTACTCTCACTTCAGAACAAACTTTAGTATATCAGCCAATAAAAAAAGTAAGCTAATGGGCTGGGAAAGTGACTCAGTGGTAGAGTGCTTTCCTTGCATGTATAAGGCCCTGGGTTTGATTCCTCAGCACCACATAAGCAGAAAAAGCTTGAAGTGTGCTGTGGCTCAATTGGTTGAGCGCTTGCCTTGAGTTGAAGAGCTGAGGGACAGCACCCAGGCCCAGAGTTCAGGACCCATAACCGACAAAAAAAAAGTAAGCTAATAATAGCTTAAATGTGTAAAGTAGCGTATTTATTAATATTTTTTGTGGTCATGGGGCTAGAAATCTGCACATAGGTGCTGTCCCTTAGCTCTTCAGCTCAAAGCAAGTGCTCTACCACTTGAGTAACAGCATCACTTCTGGTTTTCTGGTGGTTTATTGGAGATAAGAGTCTCATGGACTTTTGTGCCCAGGCTGACTTTGAACTGCAATCCTCAGATCTCAGTTTCTTGAGTAGTTAGAATTCCAGGTGTGAGCCACTGGCACCAGTGAGTAGCATATTTTCTACTCTGTAATTTTATATTTGGGCAAGTCATGTTTTCAAGTAAATTCTTAATCTATTAAGGGAAATTGGGAATTGTTAATGGTTCTATATTTTATTTTTCTGTTCAATTAAGCAATGCATTTTAATTATATTGCCTAGAATAGTAAGTAATAATAATATATAATATTATAAAATATAATATGTAATATTATAAAATATAATATCTGCCTGAAATATGAACTATCTAACATATAATTTGTATCTTATAGCACTTTTAAAATTAAAAATATGCAATGATATAGTTATATAATGAAAATAATGTCATGGGTTATAAAATTGTATCATTTTATAGGAGTGTATTTTAAATCATTTCAAGACTCTAAATCAATCTTTCTTTCAATGAAGATTTATCTTTCATATAAATTCTGATATTCATTTTGAGATTAACCATCAGCTGTCACTTACTGGGCCAATTTCAAATGAAATGATTACACTGTTGTTTAAATTAATCCTTTTGGAGCAGTAAAATGTGACACTTTTCTCACGTGCTAGTTGACATTAGTTGTTTCAACCTGTGAAGAAACATCTTTCATTCCATGGTACATGTAAGAAGGGAATTAAGCTTCTGACATTTGCAAATAGGGGTCAGTTTGGTGTTATGATTTAGAACAGTTTGTTCTAAATAAGAAAAAAAAGAAAAGTGAAACAAATGAAAACCAAAATGATCTTGCCATTTTGGAAAGTGGTAATAACTCCCTCTTTAGCAGATTTTGGGAAATGAGTTGAGCCTGTCTTTTGACAAAAATATGTCAAAAACAGAATTTTATTTTTCTACTTAACATGTGTCTCTAGAAAAAATAATGTCTCCCTATAGACAGGATGTTATTCCGGTCTTATTTGACTTGGTTCATTATATTGATTATGAAATTACCATTAAATAGAACATTAAGCAAATTTATACTTTCTATACCTGATGGTAAAATTTCTTCCAAGGTCTAATTTCTATTTAATATTTATCATGCTATCTTTTTCTTCTTTGCTGTTCCTTTTCTGTTACAGATAGCTTTAATTCTTCAGGCAAAATTGTTACGATATTGTTATATATCTAATATTTATACATGCTACCTACTGTAGCATGCATGAAACAATTTGCAGAAATCAGTAATCCATAATAACATTTTAAAAAGTTTAGTTATTTCCAAAGCTAGCTAAACTGACAATCTGCAGCTTCCTCTGTACAAATGTCTCCCCTTTCCTCCCCCTGACACTCATCAGCTAGGAAGATGTGGTCCCTGAAGTCAAAATTCTCATTCTGTTTGAGATTTTGCTGATGGAGAGAGAAACAAAATAGCTTTACCTAAGCACTGTGTAGTTGAGATTAGTCAAAATATTCTAGGTGTCAGGCTTTGGAAAGTTTTTGAAAATGTTCTTAAAGTTTGATTTAGGTTTAATTTTTCCTTCATCTGAAGGGTTTCCTAAATGATATTGCAGTCATGCATTTGATAATGACATATTCTTTAGCACCTATTCATTTAACCCTTGAAATGTTATTCTGTGTGTCACTATAGCATATTGTAGCAATTTTCATATCATGTGTATTCCATTCTAGCTTTGTCAATATTCAGCCTGGTGACCTTGTATATGTTTCAGCTTCTCTATTTCAAAATTAGATGACATAATATATACCTCAGAAAATGATTGAAAGGATTAAATGAGATGCATGATGTTTTAAGTGGTTGATTGCCTAGCATATGGTAGATGTGTCTGTTGGACATTATCTTACTGTGATGAATTACCTGATATAATCAAGTTTTCCATCCATGGGCAGCTACATTCATTACTTTGTGACCAAGTCAGGCAGCACATCATGGTAGAGGGAGCATGCGAAGGAGGAAGCTGTTCACTTCATGGTAGCCAGAAAGCAAAGTGAAAGGATCCCTGTGCTAATGGGCTTCCTCTTCCCTTTTCATTCTATCTGGCTCAGTCATTGCAAGGTGCTGTCCATATACACAGTGTGTTTTCCCCACCTTAGTTAATCCTCTTGAAAATTCTCTCACAAAAACACTGACAAGTATGCTTTGCTATTCTAGGCATCTCTCAATTCAATCAAGTTTTGATAGTCAAGATTCAGCATCAAAGTGGATAGATGGCAAATGCTAATTCATTATCTCTCCTTTTCCTTTAGAATTAATATTAACATCCAATCACAGGCTGGGGAATATTTAGGAATTTTTGAGGGGAGGGGAACAAGAATGAAAATGGAATTTAAAGCTAGTCTGATGCAAGTTTATGAATACTTACCTTTCCAAGATTTATATTATTTCAGTGGTAAGTTTTTGTAAGATAAAAAGGATTTATAATATTTTCTATCTTGGATGATTGATGAGAAAATAAAAGATAATTATTTTTTAGATAAAGAGACACACCTGGTGGTAGTTTCTAAGTACTGATAAAAAGTAGCGGATTTACATTTATAATATCTTGAATTTATTTAGTGCCTGCTTTTAAGCAACTTGAAGTATTGCACTTATTCCTTAAATAGACATTTTGAATTAAGATGTATTTTAGAAATTATGTTTTTAAAACACTTATTTGGGGTTTCCACATACTGTATTACTCTATGTACATATTATTGCATTCCTGTTAAATTTAAATTTAGTTGGCTGCTTTTTTACTTGGAAATAAGTTCTTTTCTTTTCAAATTAATTCTGCTTTATTGCTCTACATATCTGTATTCTTGTTTCTTCTAAAACAATGATCTTTTAGCACATGCAAAGTTCATTTATCCAATGAATTAGAGACTACTTGTGTGCACACTATTGTTCAAAGGTGATGCCTTAATCAAACAATAATAGTTGACATTTATCAAGTGCATTTTATATACTGGCTCTACTTTGTGGAATATTTATATATGTAAATTTTATAGGTGGAAAACTGAGGCTTAGGGAAGCTAAATAATTTGATAAAGGTCTTATATTTAGTAAATAGCAGAGCATTGAACTAATTTCAAAGTTGTGTTTTGACATGACACAATTGAAAATTCTCCCTGACATCATATTATGGGCTGTAATCAAAATGCAGATGACAAGGGCTACTCAGTGGCAAAGTGCTTGCCCAGTATGTATGAGAACCTATATCAGTTCCCATCAGTTCCTCTCCCCAATATAACTTTCTTAGGGTGGTGACTTTGATGTATAATTTTAGCATTTGAGAAGAAGTGGAGTCAAGGAGATTTTTAAGTTCAAGGTCAGCCTGGGTGACACAGTGAATTCTATGCAAGCCTGGGCTACATTGTGAGATCCTGTCTCCAAGACCTAACCAAATTAAAACATGAATAACAGAAAACTAAAGAGAAGAGAAAGAAAACCACTCAAGTCCCATCTCTACATAGGGATATGGAAATACTTTAAAAGTATGAAAAAAATTTAAAGTACCTTCTTACTTTCTGGTGCCAAAGGATAACCTAGGTACATAATTTTCTTGCTATAATCCTGTAATAAACCTTTTCTCCATAAATCCCTGTTCCTCATAGTAGAGGAAATTATTTTGTGATCAACATCTCCTCTGCCCATTTGGTCTCTCATTTCCTCCCTTCTTTCCTTCCTGTCTTTCAGTTCATGCTTGTTTGGGCAAAGAAGAAGCTCAGACATATCACAATACTGTGGACATTTGCTTGAACCTTTTGTATATAAGCATTTCTATTCCCAGATCTTGCCATTTTTAGCATTTATTGAGTTCTGTCATGTATTAGTTTTAGATTCTGGGTTTTACACTAATCACTGCTTGCCTTTATCCCTTAGTTAGTACTTGTATTCATCAGCAAACTTGCTTTCACTCTTGATTCTTGACTGTGAATTTCAGATTGTATTCTTGGCTGTGAATTTCAGATTGTATTCTTGGCTGTGAATTTCAGATTGTATTTTCTTTTTATCCACACTCAGTTTCAACTCATGCCTCTTATTCAGGTTTATTTCTAGACTTAGGTAGCCACAAAGTATAAAAATAGGACCTTTAGCACACTGATAATGCTTTCATAATGAATTCAACTTCTGTGCTCTGTTTATGGAAGTGCTGGACTCAAATGAACCAGCACAATGATAATATTTTATTTTGTAAATGAAAGTGTGGTTATGTGGATGCAGTTAAAGAAATCATATATAATCATTTCTTTGGTTCTCCAAACTGCACCAAATATTCAAGAAAAATGATCAGAACCTCCAACACTAATTTGTCACATCATTAAACACAGCAAAATCAATTGTGCTTAATTGATAATCGTGTCTAGCTGAATTCATAATCATATGTGCTGTATAGAAATCTCTATAGAGAACAAGGCCTACTGAAAGAAGCATAGGACATTGTGTTAAAAGAAACCCCATCTTGGGCTGGGAAGGTGGCTCAGTGGTAGAGCGTTTGCCTTGCATGCATGAGGTCCTGGGTTCGATTCCTCAGCACCACATAAGCAAAAAGAAAAAAGCCGAAAGTAGCGTTGAGGGACAGCACCCAGGCCCAGAGTTCAGGTCCCATGACCAGACCCCCCTCCCCCCAAAAAAAGAAACCCCATCTTGAAGCTGTAAAGAGAAAATACTCAGGTAATTTCAGTGAATTCTTGGCTTTAAACATGTTTGCTGAGGGACAATATGTTAATCACACACCATACACACAAAACCCAAAACAACAACAACAAAACAACATTAACAACCTCCATAGAAGTTTCCAGTTGGTGGAGATAGGAGGTGGTTGAAATTATACCCATGATACTATGCCTTATAACATGAATTCCTTCTGTATCACTTTTTTTAAATCTATGATACAATACATGAGAAAAGTATGAAAATACATTATACACTCTACAGTCTGGTTATTTTTTGTTTTACTGTGGTTAACTAGATAATGGAGAACAATTTATGAGTCATAAAAGAGTGTCATATTTTTGCCAATCGACTTCAAAAATTCATCCAAAAAATCATACACAATGATCAAACAAGATTCATTTCAGGGATGCAAAGCTGGTTCAATATATGCAAATCAATTAACATAATTCATCACATCAACAAGAGCAAGGATAAGAACCACATGGTTATCTCAATAGATGCAGAAAAAGCATTCGACAAGATCCAACACCCTTTTATGATGAAGGTTCTGGAAAAACTAGGAATCCATCGAACCTTTCTCAATACAATAAAGGCTGTATATGACAAACCTACTGCCAGTATTATTCTCAATGGTGAAAAACTAAAGCCATTTCCTCTAAACTCAGGAATGAGACAAGGATGCCCACTCTCTCCACTGCTGTTTAATCTAGTATTAGAATGCCTAGCTACAGCAATAAGATAAGATGCAAACATAAAGGGGATCCAAATAGGGAAAGAAGTAAAACTCTTCCTCTTTGCAGATTACATTGTCTTGGATTTAAAGGATCCCATGGACTCCACTCAAGGTGATTCAAAACTTTCACAAGGTAGCAAGGTACAAAATTAACCCTCAAAAATCATGGCTTTTCTATATGCCAATAATGAGAAAAGTGTGGCTGAAATCAGGAAAGCAACTCCATTTGTAATAGCCCCATAAAAAACAAAATAGCTAGGAATTAACTTAACCTAAGAAGTGAAGGACTTCTATGATGAAAACTTTAAAAACTTGAAAAAGGAAATGAAAACAGAACTTAGAAATTGGCAAAAACTACCATGATCCTGGATTGGAAAGATCAACATCGTGAAAATGGCAATACTGCCCAAGGCTATCTACAAATTCAATGTGAAACCTATCAATATTCCAACCTCATTCTTCAAGGAAATAGAAGAAGCAATCTAAAAATTCATTTGGAACAATAAAAGACCCCAAATAGCAAAAACCATCCTAAACAGAAAAAACAGTGCTGGAGGAATATCAATACCAAATTTCAAACTCTACTACAAAGTTATAGTAATCAAAACAGCTTGGTACTGGCACAAGAACAGACCCCAGGACCAAAGGAATAGACTTGAAAACCTAGAAATGAACCTACAGACCTATAGCCATCTAATCTTTGATAAGAAGCTAAAAAATAGAATGGAAGAAAGACAGCCTCTTCAGTAAATGGTGCTGGCAAAATTGGTTAACTACATGTAGAAAACTAAAGCTAGCTCCTTATATATCACCTTGCACCAGAATCAACTCCAAATTGATCAAAGACCTTGAACTCAAAGCAGACACTCTGAAAACATTACAGGATGGAATAGGAGAAACCCTAGTCTCCATGGCACAGGCAGAAATTTTCTTAATACAGACCCAGAAACACAACAAATCAAAGGTTTGACAAATAGAATTACATGAAATTGCAGAGATTCTGCATGGCAAAGTAAGATCAATAGAAAGCCCATGGATTGGGAGAAGATCTTCACTAGCCATACAACAGACAAGGTCTCATATCTAAAATATACCTGGAACTTAAAAAATTAAATCCCCTAAAAACAAATCTTCAAAGAAACAACAGCCCAATAAATAAGTGGGCTAAAGACTTAAAGAGAAACTTGTCTGAAGAGGAAAGAAGGATGACCAATAGACACATGAAGAAATGCTCAACCTCTCTGACCATAAAAGAAATGCAAATCAAAACAACATTGAGATCCCACCTCACCCCAGTTAGAATGGCTATAATCAAGAACTTGAATAACAACAGATGCTGGAGGGAATGTGGACAGAAGGGAACCCTCCTCTTTGGAAAGCAGTATGGAGGTTCCTCAAAAGATTCCACATAGAGCTCCCCTATGACCCAGCAATCCCACTTTTGGGCATTTACCCAAATGCTCACAAACAAGACCACACTAAAGCTACCAGCACAACTATGTTTATTGCAGCATTAATTACCATAGCTAAGATATTGAACCAACCCAGATGCCCCCTCAGTAGATGAATGGATCAAGAAAACGTGGTATATATACACAATGGAATTCTATGCCTCCATCAGAAAGAATGACATTGCCCCATTTGTTAGGAAATGGAAAAACTTGGAAAAAATGATATTAAGTGAAGTAAGCCAGGCCCAAAGAAACATAGGTCCCATGGTTTCCCTTATTTGCAATAACTAGTATATGTCTGAGTCAAGCAGAAAATGTCAGATAAGTTGATGTTAGGGAATGAACCCCAAGATAAGTATTCAAATGTTTTTTGTTTTTTTCATTCATGCAATTGTTTTTATCATATTTATAAGATGATTTCTATGTTGCTTTGTATGTCCCTCCCCCACAGTATAACTCATACTTTCACTGTATTTGATGTTGGTATAATTTGTGGAGGGGAAGGGAAAAAATAAATCATTTAACTAGGAATACAGGTGGACCCATTGCAACAATGAGATGTACAAGTCGTTATGTGGAAAAACGAACTTAACAATTTTGGTGGGGTGTGGGGAGAGGATCCGGTGGAGGGTGGGGAGGAGTATGGGAATGGATGGGAAGGGGAAACAAAGAGGAGGCAACAATGCTTGATAAGAAATGTATTCGTTATCTTGCCCATGTAATTGTAACTCCTTTGTATGGTATTCTCACAATAAAAAAAGATAAAAAAGAGTGTCATAATTTAAGAATCATATTTTCTTATTTTAATTCAAGTCATGTAAAATCCATTTTTATCAATCCATGCACATTATTCACAATTTGCCAGATGACTTCTGGTTATTTCAAAAAAATCAAATCTCCCCTCAAATTAAACAAGATTTGTCTCTTCAAAGTATATTCAAAATATATTCTTCAGATGCTTGAAGGTATATCTCAAAGAGGAGCTCTAGAGGTCTTTTGAGGAAGTAGGAGCACCATTTAAATAAATACATCATATCAGAGGTGTCTGCTTAGAGGAAGATGAAATATTGTAAATGTATTAGTTTTTAAGAGTATTCTTAAAAAGGCAATCCTATTTCTTAGGAATTCCCTTGAACATGGTATTTGATAAGTGGATACCTAACTGTGTCAGAATCATCATTACAGAGACCAGATTTCATTTTTAAGGGATTTGGGTTAAAACAAGAAAGAGAGCTTGGGTTGGATAGGGACTGTTTCAGATATCACTTTGAAGTAGATGTTTTGTTTTAATGTCCTAATGACAGCAAAATTAAATAATAATTCCTTTCAATTAAATGTGTAAATAATCTAACTGAATTCAATTTTATCCATAATATACGCTAAGGGTATGAGGCCCCCAAGTTCAGGTCCTAGTAACAACACCAAAAAAGAATGCAGATGTAGATTTTGATGATCAACTCCTGGGTGATTCTTGTATCTATCAAATTTGAAAAGGCTCCCATGTAAATTTGGAAATAATTTATAGACTTTTGAAAATGATATAGGCTCAAAATTGATATACCTTTAAGAACCTGAGGAATTTATTTTGAATATTCTGAGGTGATAAATCTTTTTGTGCAAAATAAAAAGTTCTAGCTTTTATAATCAAGTAGTCAAGTCACATAAAAACATAATCCAAATAATGTATGCAGGTTTCCTGCAGTCCTGGGAGAGAAGGGATTTGACTATTCAATGGCATTTCATCTGTTCTTAGACAGGCAATGCAAATAAACCAGAATTAGCAAATACATTGTGGGCTTAGTATAAAGATGATGCTTGATACCAGAGAATAGGATGTTGTCTTCATTTCTAAGCATTACTTATTTAGTTACTGATTTATTTAAGCATTTAGTTACTTATTTACTTAAGCATTATTTATTTAGTTGACATGTACACAGGTGGATAGATTTGCTGTCAGAAGTGGAGAAAAGTAGCAAGATTATTCCCTATCCTCTACCTTGTGTTACTTTCCAACATCTGTATCTTTCTTCTTTTTAAATTGTAGCTGCTTAGTTGTTCTTGCTCTCCACTCAATTAGACTTGGTTTAGTTAGGAATATTTAGACCTCTGATTTCAAAGCCTGCATATTGAAGGGGAAGGAAAGGGCATTTGGGCCTAGTAGAAGAATGTGTGCAGAAAATAGGGAGACTTGAACTCTGGCAGTGGAAATTCATGACAAAGTGATGGTGGTGGTAATGATTCAAGAGGGTGCCTAACAGATATGGTTGGAGAATGATAAACAGGTATAGACCAAGCATTAAAAATAACACTTGCTAACTGAAAGTGACATCTGGCAATGATTATGAAGTTATTTTCAAATTTAAGTAATTTTTGATCTAATTAAAATTTTCTTCTGTTGTAATTGTTTAATCAGTGAGAATATGTAGACAAAGGAGTAAAATACTTGGCTTTGGGCATCATATATTTGCGGGCATAAATTTATTAAGGTTTGCATATTAATTTTGAAGTATGGTTCCTAGGGTTTTTCTAAATATGATCAAGTCACTGTTACCTTCCATATTTCACACTGTAGTTTGTTGATAAGAGTTCTTAGCATGAGTATGATAAATATGCTTCCTCTCCCAAATAATTTATAAATACCTAATATTTCAAATTTTGGAAACTTGGAAATGCTGTGTATAAAACAATACCTTGAAAATAGGAAAAATGCCTTGAAATTTAATTATCTGCAAAGCTGTTTTATTCATACAAGTCATTATCTTTTAAAAAGACTATGTAGCTTCAGAAATCTTCACAGTAATTTTTCTTTTCATTTTAATTACTACTTGAAACCCGATGGTATGGACATACCTTGTTTTTGGATTTTATCTTTTATTTCTTTTCTTCTAGCTTTCATTAATTAATGATACTGAATTAATATCTTTTTTTTTTCTTTTTGATCGGTCGTGGGGCTTGAACTCTGGGCTTGGGCGCTGTCCCTGTGCTCTTCAGCTCAAGGTGAGCACTCTACCGCTTGAGCCACAGCGCTACTTCCGGTTTTCTAGTGGCTTTGTTGGAGATAAGAGTCTCACGGCCTTTGCTGCCCTGGATGGCTTTGAACCGCGATCCTCAGATCTCAGCCTCATGAGTAGCTAGGATTACAGGCATAAGCCACCAGCGCCCGGCTCAATTAATAGCTTGACAGCCTTTATAGTATTAAAAAGTCTGAGAAGGATTTAAAACAGAAGAGCTTTCCCCTTTTGTTCTTATACATTTTCTAAACATGATACTTTATTGCAAGTGGCTCAATTAAGTTATGAAATTTGAAGATTTTAACTTTTTTATGTAAATCTTTAATATTCATGAATACTTAAACATTTAACTTTTTACAAAAATTACTTTTTAATATATTAAACAAAGGGTATGGGCAATTTATATAGTTATATAAACAGCATAATGGAAAATAAGTAGTTATGAAACAGCAACTCAAATCTAGAACTAGATCATTATTATTCATTTGCCTCTACCTATATAATTTGTATTTAGCATGTAGTATGGATTTACCTCCATTATCTCTTTCCTTATATGTTCTGTCCACTGAATTAACTAGTAGGTGTCTTCTTCCTTATGGAATTGATCCTTAAATGTCTAGACAGCAATGTTGCCATTGCTTTCTGTACTCTGAACCCCACCCCGTGTCTAGCTTCTGTTTACTCAGGTTACCCTAACTTGTTCTGATCTATCATTTATTTGTGCTGGTACTGGGGCTTGAACCCAGTGTCTGAGTGCTGTCCTTTAGCTTTTTTGTTCAAAGGTGGCTCTCTACCACTTGAACCACACTTCAATTTCTGGATTTGTGGCTTAATTGGAGATAAAAGTCTCATGGACTTTGTTGTTTAGGTTGGCTTTAAATCATGATTCTTAGATCTTAGCCCAATTAGCTAGGATTATAGGTGTGAGCCAGTAATACCTGGCTCTTTTTTATTTTTTGAATAGTTTTATACTTACAGAAAGTTATGAAGATAGTACCCAAATTTTCCATTATCTCGCACTGTCTCCTTTAGTATGGAAATCTTACATTACTATTTCACAACTAATATATCAACATAATGTCATTATAACTAAAGTTCATATTTTATTTTATTTTATTCTCTTTATTGTAAAGGGGATGTCGAGAGGGGTTACAGTTACTTAAGGTAATGAGTACATTTCTTTTCAAGTAGTGTTACCTCCTCTCTCATTTTTACTCACTTTCCCTCCTCCCTTAATTTTTATCTTATATATTTTTCTGTTCCAACATCCCACTTTGGATTGAAGGTTACATTTATTTGCCATTTCTCCTTGGGCTATTCAGAGTGTGACAGTTTCTCAACTTTTTGACAAATGCTTTAGGCTACATGTCTACCATTGCTGTATCATTAGGGGATATTTATATCATCATTTTATGGTTTACCTGATTCCCCTGTCCTTTTCCAGAAATTCTGGCAATTACTGATCTTTTTACTTTCTTAGCTTTTCCCAAAGGTGATGTAAATGGATTCCTACTGTATATGTTATTTTGGAATAGTGCCTTTGACTTAAAATAAATCATGGGCTTACATGGTTCCTTCTTATCACTGAATAGTATTCCATACATGGATTTATTACAGTTTTTCTATTGAAAAACATTTTAATTACTTCCATTTTAAGCAATTACAAATAAATCTTCTACAAACATTCTCATGCAGGTGCAAATCAATTTTCTGGATTTCCTGAATTGTAGTTGGTGTACTTTGGAGTACATATTATTTTCATCACTTTTATTCAGTGAAGTTTTCCATATGCATATTGTATTTATGTATAAAAATATATATGCAGAAGCTATTTTGTGAGGCATTGTATGACACTTTAATTATTTCCTTACATTTTCCTTATAGATATTCAAGAGTTTTATGAGGTGACATTACTAAATTCTCAAAAGAGTTGTGAGCAAAAGATTGAAGAAGCCAATCAAGTTGTACAGAAGTGGGAGAAGACATCCATTCTTGCTCCATGTTATGATGGTGTTCAAAACTCTCCAGAGGTATGTTACTGAAACTTCCCAAAGGCTGAATAATACTAACAGCTATGCTAGTAAAAAAGTAGTTGTGATGATAGTAGTAATTGTTATTGGGGAATAACAACAATAGAAATAACAATATGTATAAGAAATATTCACATGTGTTTTGCCATGAGAAAAATTATGTAAAACCCATAATTCACATTATGCAAGTGAGTTCTGCTATGATTATTGTCATAGTTTCAGTAGAATCATGTTTACGCATTCTGGAATTTCAAAATATTGTTTCCCATGCCATGGAGAATGAATAGTAGAATGTGGTTTAAAGCCATGCTTTTCACAGAATAGGCACTTATCCTGAAAGATGAATAAAGTTATCTATTGATGTCTACAATAATAGAATTCCCATTTCCATTTATTTTAAAGTTTGTATTAGCTACATTTAAATTCTTTAAGCATTTTATATAGTTTCTAATGCATATTATATAATTGTTAATATACATATATTTTAAAAATGCATAAAGCTATTAGAGTTGTCTGTTCAATTTTTAAAGGTAGATTATGAGATCACAAGTTTGGAGACTATTGCTGATTTTGCAAATACTGAAAGATAAGGAAAGTAGAGCTATGTATCAGATTCATAGTTATAAATATGAAGTAGTTCACCCTACACTATTTCTGCCATGAGTATTATCATAATAGATATCAATTAATATCTAATATAATACAAACCATTTTTCTAAGTAGAGCTGATTGAGTCCAAAGATATTGGTATTCTTAAGTCTTATATTACAAATTGGCAGAGTATTTTTTCTTTTGTTTTAATTGCTTTGGTTGGTCCACTATTTTCACTGTATTTGATTTTGGTACCATGTGTTATATATACATATATGTGTGTGTGTGTGTGTGTGTGTGTTTATTTGACTTGGGGAAGGGAAAAGGAACAACAAAATGTGAGACAAAGGAAAAGAGGTGAAGCAATGCAACAGTGATACTCACATGACACTATGTTGGAAATGAACTTTACATCTTGTTGGGGAGGGAAAGACAGAGAAAATGTTGGATGAAGGTAATAATGCTGAACAAGAATTGTACTCATGTCACTTAGAATCATCTTATACAGTCATATGTACATAGCGTTTAACATTTTCTGCTTGTCTGTTAAGATTATCCTAAATGTATACTAGTCATTGCAAATAAGGGAAACCATGGGACCTATTTTCTTTGGGTCTGGCTTACATCACTTACTATAATTTTTCCAAGTCTTTCCATTTCCTAACAAATGGGGTGGTGTCATTCTTTCTGATGGAAGCCAAGATAGGTACACAGGGGGTTTTATCTTTGTCACTATGTTGTTTTTAGGCTACTATGTGATTTTTTTGGTTTCTTTTGTATGTTCTTCCTCTATGGTATAACACCTGTTTTCACTGTATTTAATTCCTGTGCCTTGCATCTCACACATACATTTTTCTAGTTTGGGGAGGGCAAAGGAAATAGCAAAATGCTGAAACAAGGATACAGGCTGACCCATTGTAACAATGAGATGTACAAGAAACATGTTGAAAATGAACTTTACAACATGGTAGGGGAAAACAAAGGAGAGGGTAACAATGCTCAATAGGAAGTGTACTCATTACCTTACTCATGTAACTGTAACCCCTCTGTACAGTATGTTTACAATAAAAATATATAAAACAAACAAAATATATATAATTGATCCCACATTCAAAAAAATTTCAGAGCAAATAAATATTTAGCTAAATGCATCTGATGACTTTTGGCTGTTAAATATCAGCGATATTTAATAGAAAGGAGGTTTCTGCCTCCACAAGGAGAAGCACTACTGTACATTCAGTGCCTGGTATAGTGTCTGGTGCAGAGTAATCTTAAAGAACTACAGTAGTACATCAGTTTTCAACTTTAGTTTTTTCTATAAATGAGCATGAAGTTAGTAGTAAGACTTAAATCTTCGTAGGGGCAGAAAATACAATTTGCCTCACCCTTGAGTTTTCTCAAAGCATGTCTGCTTTATACCTATTCACTTCCACTTCCCTATTTTCTCTTCATTATTCTTCTGTCTCAAAGGAAATCATTACCTCTGCATATATTGTGTAATTGTATCTCAGAGCAGAGATGTTCTATAGATTGCACCTTTGTGCTGAGGACAGCACCCAGCAGTGTAAGACTCAACAAGTAGTGGTGAATTATATAACCTTGGAGGGATGAGAGACCTCTAGGGAACTGTCCTAGCATCAACTATGAGATAATTCCGATTGAAGCATCTCCTTTCTAACTTTGGGGTATTGTAGTTTTTTATGTTGGTATTTGAAGCTCAGATTATGTATCTTCACCTAGATTTAAGGCACATTCCACTATTTCCTTCTCTTCATCATTCCTATCACAATATTTTTTTTTATTGTGAAAATACTGTACAGAGGGGTTACAATTACATGGGCAAGATAATGAGGACATTTCTTACCAAGCATTGTAGCCTCCTCCTTTGTTTCCCCTTCCTATCCCTTCCCATCCTCTCCCTGTCCCCCCACCCAATCCTCTCCGCTCCCCCTCACCCCCAAAGTTGTAAAGTTCGTTTTCGACATAATGACTTGTACATCTCATTGTTGCAATGGGTCCACCTACAATATTTTTTTTTTGGTGTTACTGTAGTGGGAGGGGATGGTAGGGGAAAAACAAAGGAGGAGGCAACAATGCTTAATAGGAAATGTACTCATTACCTTGCTCACCTAACTGTAACCCCTCTATACAGTATTTTTACAATAAAAATGTATTAAAAAGATGCTTTTGCTGATCCTTGTGGTCTAACTAAAATTCTCCCAACTTTGTATCTGTGCCCTTTGGTTTTAGCTATTTTCTGCTGTAGTTTTCAATTACCTTGAGATTCAGGAAAGAGCAAATTCTTGTGTGGAAGGAAAGTGTACCTCAGAAAGGCAATACCTTCTTCTTATCACCTTAATGGAAATAGACCCAAACTCACGAGATCGATCACCCACCAGGCAACCTGTTCGTGTTCCCATTCTGATAGTAAAATGGTAACAATTATTTGGAACTCCTCCAGAGACAAAGACTGAGCTAATGGTCAGACAGCCATATTGATTTGGAACTGTTTTAACAATATATGCCTTTCTCAACCCTGATCCCAATTCTTGCTATTTAACCTGAAGCCACTGCTTGTACTTCTGCAGAAGATCAAAGATGTATTGCAGTGCTGTTTTCCCATGGCTACTATGTGATAGATCTTCTTATTTGGCATCCCAGGGCAGTGGTCGGACCTCATTTGGGACTACTGGCCTGGGATCTAAAACCTTGGGTGCAGTGCTAGGTTTGAATTCAGAGACTTATGCTTGCTGGAGACTTGAGCTATTCACCAAGTCATTTTTATAATAGTTTGTTTTAGTTAAGTTTTTATGCTTCAGACTGGTTTGACTCTGACAATGATCCGTTTACCTCTATCTTTGAAGTAGCTAGAATTACAGGCAGCAAAATGAGCATTTGTTTCTTTATTTTCTTGTGGTACAATGGTCTTTGATTAAGTATACCTCGGTCCTTTTGCTTAGGTATTTCTTGGCCATCAGTTTATTCATCTGTCTTACATATGCCAAAGAGCTTCCCCAAATACCTGGAGTTTGGGGAAGATCCATATAGAAGTGATTTTTACGCAAGTTTTAATTTATTTTTTAATCTCCTGATCTTTTTGTTTTGCTCCTTAACATGAGGGAGTTGGGATACATACAGTCAGGGAGAAACATTCCATTAGACTGCATATTCTTTAAAAGCTTTCTAGGTCTCCACCATGATATGGCTTCTGTGTTTAAAAACCTCATATGACACTTGTGCTTGCTGTTTCTTTGAGCCTCTGAGATTGTTGAGTTCTCTCATAGAGCAGCTCAGATATACAATCATCAGGGTAAATAGGACATACAAAGAAAGCCTATTAGTATCAATAGAAACAAATATGATATAGAAGGAAAACACTATTTTTGGTAACGGATGCAGAAAGATTTTGCTGTTTTGAGAATAGCAAATGTCCTATAACTTCTAATTTCTAGCTTGCTATAGGAAAATGTGTTATAAAGATAACCCTTAATCTGGTTCTAAAAAATGCATAAAACAAAGCCTAAGTTTCACCAAAAGTTTTCTTTTTAATGATACTTTTAAAATTATAGTATATCATTTCTCCCAATCCAACTCAATAGCTCGTTAACATTTTTGACCTTGAGGTGTTGTCTCAGTCCCTTTGGTTTTGCTATAAAGTCAGAAATGATGGAGAATTGAGGTTAGAATTTTGTAGCATGTACTATGACCCTGTGTACTATTTGAGATAATTTAAAATGATTGATTTTCTGTTCTATTTTCAGTATACATGCAACCTAGAAGTCTCCATAGTGGTAAAATCATTTGCATTTCTATTGGAACATGTGTCATGTTGTGTCACTGTTTTGTCAAGTCTTCTAGTATCTTTCCACAGAGAATAAATTTGATTTTCTTACAATGGCCTAGAGGGCTCTAAAAATTGCTGCTCCAGTTCCCTTTCTGATTTATATCCTATTACTTTATCCCTCATTTACACCTGCCCAGTTTTCCTAGTTTCTTCTCTGCTCCTCCAATCTGTGGAGTATTATATCTTTGTATTTGCTTTGTCCTTTGCCTATAGTGCTATGGGTTGAAGATTCACTCCTTCCAAGTCTTTGAGTTCGTTAATTCCCACCATGTTCTACTCTAGAATACTCCTACTCTTAAATTATCCCTTCCCTTGCTTAGCATTTCTATCACTGTTTCTTACTTTCTTTTTGTTTATAGGTCTTAACGCTATCTTACATAAGCATTAGGGACTATGCATAGGAGCAAGAACTGTAGTCAGACCATTTGGGTTTGAATTCAGGCTCCCTTAATTAACTTGTGACTTTAGGGAAATTACAAGGCCCTTACAGATCTGTTACTTCTTCTGAAATAGCATTCTCATGAGAATCAATGCTTGCTTTCCTTCTAAAGGAGATAAGTTTCAGGCCTGTTTTTTAATTTTTCTTTTACTTTTTGTTTTTAGTACATAAAACATTCTCTAATTTTGTCATTTGTTAGTTGAGAAGACTAGTTGTTTTTTATTTTGACTTAAAATAATTTTCCTAAAAATTACTAGTGTGAATTTTAGCTTTTGAGCTAGGGTATGTGCATAGTCCAAGTGAGTATTGATATCATGACTTACTCATTAATTCTTTCATGTAAGAGCCTCATACCTGCAAATCAGTTACTTTACCACTTGTCACATACCACTTAAGTCCCTATTACTTTGGTAATTTTTGAGTTAAAGTACTGAAATACTCCTACTTGTGCAGTCTCATGAGTCTGAGGTGATACAAATGTGCTATAGTGTTCAGTCATTGGTTGAGATGGAGTGGAAGAAATCTTGTTCAATCTGATCTCAACCCTGGTGATTTAAGCTACCACACTAGAATTCATTTAAATTTTCCTTGAGAGTATGAAACAGGGACTGTTTGAAGTTTGGAACCAGCAAGAGTGAAAAAGGAAAAGGTGGTAGGTTGACACATGAATGAAGTACTTCTTATACATGTATCAAAAATAATGAGATCTATTATATTGTTTAAAAAGGGACGGATAAGAAAGAACAGTGCAAAAAAGTAATAGTAACATTATATGCATGTAAGGTAATACTACCATGAAATCCCTTTGTACATTTTATATAAGCTAATAAAAATAAATTTGTTTAAATTACTACATTTTGTTAGTTTTAGGTTTTTAAAAAGAGGTAGCCGAGTAAGAACAGCACCACACACGTGGTATTCAGTTAAGGAGTAGGTTTATTCATCGTTCCAGCGGGCACCAGGGGAACGCAGTGGGGAAAGGACTGGGAAAGAGAGCTGGGAGATCTGGGAAAGAGAAAGAGCTGGGAAAGAGAGAAAGCAGAGCTAGAAAAGAAAGCATCTGGGAAAGAGGTGGGAAAAAGCAAGCTAGGAAAGAGAAGAGAGCTGGGAAAGAGAAGAGAAGGAAAGAGCTGAGAAAGGTAGAAAAGAGCAGAGAGAGAGAGAGCGCTAGAAAAGAGAAGGGAGCTGGGAAAGAGAAGAGAAGGAAAGAGCTGAGAAGGAGCTAGAAAAGAGCAGAGAGAGGGCTTGTGGGCCTGGGCTAGGCCTTATCTAGGATATGGGCAGAGAAAGGTGTGGCCACATCAAATTCAGATGTGACTCAGTGGATGCAGATGTGACCACTTCCAGGTATCCCAGTTGCCTAGGTAATGCAGGTACTGGGTAGAGACTTTGCTGCAAGGAGGGTGGAGTCTACTCTTCATCCAGAGGCGGACCTTACAGTTAGGGTCAATAATTAAAAACAAAAAAAAGTTAAAAACCTATTTTCCATGGGACATGGTAGTTTATGCCTATATCCTAGCTACTTGGGAGGCAAAGATTGAGAGGACTGTGGTTCAAAGCCAGCCTAGGCAAAAAGTCTGGAAGACACCATCTCAACTAATAAACTGGGTATCATGGTCCACACTTGTTATCCCAGCTACATTGGAGGATTCTACCCCAGCCTTGCCTGGGCTAATATTTGTGAACCTATTCCAAAAACCACTATTGCATTAAGAGCAAGGGGCATAGCTCTAATGGTAGTAATATCTTAGGCCGTGGTGTTACCCTCTGTCCTCATTTTTTTGTTGTTGTTTCTCTCCTTGGTCTTCTTGAGAGATTTCTTTTTAATTTATTTTTTATTGTGAAAATACTGTACAGAGGGGTTACAATTACATGGGCAAGATAAAGAGTACATTTCTTTTTTTTT
>NW_012267238.1:13627378-13632543 GCF_000151885.1 Dipodomys ordii | reverse complement strand
GGGAGGGGCAGCCTCTGGCTCTGGTTACCCAGTGAGGAAAGCCACTCCAATGGCTGGCGCCTGAGCTGGGTGACTTTTCCCTGGATGGAGCTGAGTCTGGCAGGTCACTTCGCTGTTAAGTTCTTGTGACCTGCTTAATGACTCGTTTTATTCCAAGGCCTGAGTTGGAGCTGGCAGCTCCTCCGAGCTTTGTCGGTATCCAAGATGGAGATCACCGGTGCTGGGGGGGTGGGGTGGCCTTCCCTCCTCTGCTCCCTGAGAAGGAGTGAAGATGTCGGGCTTCTACTCACACCGAGTCTTGGATCCTGGGTCGTCTCTGGTCTGCACACTGCAGGATGAAGATGTCCGCTCCTTGTCGGTTCTTGCTGGTGTTGAGTAGAATCCCCTCGCCCGCTGCGTCTGGCTCCTTCATCCCGGACTCTCTGTGTGAGCGCTCGGGTATGGCCCCGGCTGCATTCTCTGTCGTGACCCTGCTGCCGCTGCCGCCGTGGCTGCTGGCAGAGCTCAGATGTGTCTTCTTTTGCCTTGGCTTTCTCTCTCTAGTCTAACTCTCTGTCCTGTGATGGCACACTTGGTGTGATTCTCTGGCTTAGGACTGTTCATTGGAACTCTAAAACTGCTTTTTATGCGAGAGCTTGTTCAGATTCCAGCTTCTCCTCCGCCATCTTCCCAGAACCCTCCATGAGTACATTTCTTATCAAGCATTGCAGCCTCTCCTTTGTTTCCCCTTCCCATCCCTTCCCAGCCTCCTCCTGCCCCCCATCCACTCCTCCCCCCCACCAAAGTTGAGACATTTTTAAAATAATATAAAACACAAGAAAAACTTACTCTGAAATGTTCCTAAGAAAATCTGGCTCTTCATGTGCAAACTAAGTCTGGTGTGGTATTCCACCATTGCTTATTAGTTTGGATCCTCTGCCATTTCTGTAGTGTGCCTCCCAGTGATTACTTTTTCCCTGGAAATGTGTTCCCCAAATAAAGCTTTGCTGTAACACATAATTTAAACTAACCTGAAAGTCAAGGTTTTAGACATCTTCATCTTGAAGGAAAGGGCCATGTACATGTTTGCCTTTAGCCTAATAAGATCTTCAGTATAAGTTTCATCTACTAGTTCTTGAAGTTTTATCTCAGATGCCTGGTGGGAAAGGGCAAATCTGTGTTGTGTTGTTTATGATGATTGTTTGAAATAACATAACAATTATTCACTCAGTTTTTATTTTAGGAATATAAGAAATGCCCTGTTTTTAAAAATCTTCAAGGAAGCATTTAATTCAAAGTTTGATTTTTGTTGTTTCTTAGGTGTTTTGTTAAGTGTAAGCAACAAATGAGTCATCTCTGTGTTATATCTTTATCACCCCTCCTACGTACTAACACCTATTACCTATTTACTTTACCTTGATTTTTTAGCTCCCAATTATGGTTAATTGTCTGCTATCCTTTGTTTTTATATAAAAGAAGTAGAACTTACTCCCTCCTAACTTCTCTTTTGGTATTAGATATGTCTATTTCTTCTCCACTGAGCTTGAGCTGCTGATCTGAAGTCTGCAGTTCTAACTTAGTAACAAGAAGAGTTTTTATGTTACTGAGAAATTACAGCATTATAGTAAGAGCACTGGGCCCCAAATGAGACATTTTGGCAGAACAGAATAATCAAGTCATCTGAGAGCCTTGTGTTTGTATTTTGCTGTGTCCCTTTTTCCAGTTATGTGTCCATGGATAAATTAGTTAATCTCTTTGAGTCTTTGTCAAATGTTAAAATAATAATAGTATCTACCTCATAAGGTTGCTGTGAAAAATGAATAAAATATAAGGAATCCAACATACTTAGTATAATTCCTGGGCCTAGTAAACCCCCCATAAATAGCACATACATAAATATAATTATACAATGTAAATACAAATACAAAACACATATATAAATACAAATACACAATAAATAGGAAATGCCCCATATATATATGAAAGCTTTGAGCCTGCATTGTATTACAATATATGTTAAAAATGGAATTTTCCCCTCAATCATCATTTCTGCTTATGAGTTCAGATCAAATAGTGAGCAAGAAAGTATTCTGTCAAGCAAAAGCATAATGTGAATATAAGAAAATCTCATAATCATTTCTACACAGTGTAGTAATCTTCTCACTGCAAATTGCTGATACTTGAAATTCTTTCCATGAATATTTTGGTAGGGAGTTTAGGTAGTCCTTGTTAAATATGCTTGCTTCTGTAGAGCAGCACGGCATTCTGTCAGTAGCCTTGAAAAGCGTGTCTCAGCTTCAGATTGATATTTAAGTAAGATCAGTGTTTTTACTTTATATTTTAGCCTGCTTATTTGCTTAAGAGAGTGGGTGGAAAGGCATAATTATTTATGTGTGGATTAGCCACAAATTTGGAGTACCTAGATAATTGTAGAGGGGAGTAAATGCTAGTAAATGGGAGTTAGGAGAGGTAAGAAATAGAGAAAAGTGACACACTTAGAGGAAGGGATACTTGAAAGTAAAGTGAATGTTCTCAAATATGAGCTTTAGCTACTGATATTTTTTATTAGTATTTACAAATTATATAAAGTAAGGACTTTCTGACATTTCTATACACACACACACACACACACACACACACACACACACACATATATAATTGAATATACCCCTCTTATAGTCTTTCTTATCCCCTTTCCATACTTCCCTTACCCTAATAGTCTCCCTTTATCTTTTTTTTTGTCAGTGATGGGGGCTGAACTCTGGGCCTGGGCCTGGGTGCTGTCCCTTAGCTCAAAGCTAGCACCCTAGTGGCCACAGCACTACTTACAGCTTTTTTCTGCTTATATGGTGCCCAGGAATCAAACCCAGGGCCTCATGCATGTGAGGCAAGCACTCTACCACTAAGCCAACTTCCCAGCCCCTCTCCCTTTATCTTTAATATTATTCCCACAACTAAGTTTACACATCAGAATAAAAGCAATGACACTTGTCACTGTTTATCCCAGTTAACATGATAAACCCAAGGTTCACCTGTTTTCCTGAAAAGAATAAAATTTTACTTTCCTTTATGGCTGAATCAAACTCCATTGTATATAAATACCATGTTTTCTTTATCTGTTCACCCACTGGTGTGCATCTAGGCTGATTCTATAACTTGGCTATTGTGAATAGTAAAACAAAAATACCAGTGTTCAGGTGCCTATGAAGCAAGCTGACTTTATTCTTTGGGTATACATATAGATGTGATAGATCCATGTCATAGCTCTATTTTTATTTTTTTTGGGGGGGTCCGGTTGTTGGGCCTGAACTCTGGGCCTGGGCGCTGTCCCTCAGCTCTTCAGCTCAAGGCTAACGCTCTACCACTTGAACCACAGCACCACTTCCGGCTCTTTTCTTTTTGCTTATGTGGTGCTGAGGAATCGAACCCAGGACCTCAGAGGCATGCAAGGCAAATGCTCTCCCACTGAGCCATCTTCCCAGCCTATCTATTTTTAATTTTTAGAGTAGCTTTTATAGTGAGTTCCATAGTGCTAGACTAATTTACCATCCCGCCAGCAGTGTATTTATGAAGTCAAGCAGAGATTAGTTTTTCCAAGACAGGATGAGATTGTCTTTCCTCTGCTTCCCTTCCCTCCCCATCTTCCCTTTTCATTCTTCTGCCTCACTCCATCTATCCTTGCTCCTTATCACTCACTGAACATCTGCTATATGTATTTTAATTTGTGTGGTTTAAGTTCCCAGTTAGTTTGTACCATTAGTTGCTTTGCAAAAGTGGACCTCAGGAACACATTCTTGTTTCAGAGAGTCAGTTCTGTCCACGTCACCTATCATTTATGTGACTCCTTCTTATTTATAATCTAGTAGATTATAAATGGATCATAACTATTTCTTCTTCTTATGGACTTGAAGTTATTTTTTATGTTACAAAGATAAAGAGAAAACCTCTTTTTTGAATCCTATATATTTTCTGAGATAAGTTATGCATATTCATAAATCATTTTATAGCCAGAATTGTGACTTTTTTTTATTCTTACAATGGCTAGTAAACCGGACAGATTTGTTGCCAGTATCCAAAGGAAACTTTGGGTGGGAATTTGCGGAAGATCATATTTTTAGAATTTGATGGAATCAGGAATCTGACTTGGAATTACTGATGTTTCCATTATAAGAAAGAAATGACTAGCTTTAGAACTGGGCCTTGTGTGAGGCTTAAGAATTAGGTTGTCTAGTGGAGAAAACTAAGAAGAGACTCAGAAGAAGAATAAAACTTGTTTCCTATAAAGAAAGCCTAGATTATACTTTATATATTATCTTCTAATTTCTATAGCAATCTAGCTAGGGAGATATTTTGTTGATTGATTACTTATTATTTTGAGTAGGATTTGCAGTAGTAGATAAATTATTATTTGTAATTACTGAAGTTGAAACTAAGCCTTGGAGAAGCTAATGGATTTGATCAAGGTCACATAGTAAATTGTAATGTAGTTCGCAATAATGAACATGGGCTTGACATTTCATGACCTTTCTCAGAAGGAAGTGTGCAAGGTTTTTGAATACTAGTGAAGAGTTAGCCTTAGAAGATTAGGAAGCTGAGACTGGAAGATAATTCTAACTGAGAGCTTTAATTGTGGAGAGCTATAATAATCAGTACATAATAAGTACAAAATGGCATAAATAAAGCCAATACAGTTTAGTCTCTCTAGGTAGCTTTGAGCCATAGATTTTTTTTTATTGTGAAAACACCTTACAGAGGAGTTACAATTACATGGGCAAGATAATGACTACATTTCTTATCAAGCATTGTTGCCTCCTCTTTATTTCCCCTTCCCATGCCTTCCCATACTCCCCCCACCTCCCCCCAGCAAGCCTCCCCCACCCCCCACCAAAGTTGTAAAGTTCATTTTTCGACATAATGACTTGTACATCTCCTTGTTGCAATGGGTCCAACTGTATCCCTATTTAAACAATTTGTTTTTTTCCCTTCCTTTCCACAAATTATACCAACATCAAATAGAGTGAAAGCAGGGCTTATACCGTGGGGGAGGGACATACAAAGCAACAGAGAAATCATTTATAATTATGTTAGAAACAATTGCATTAAAGGAAAAATAAACAAAAAAAATTTGAATACTTATCTTGGGGTTCATTTCACCTAGCATCAACTTATCTGACCTTTTCTGCTTG
>NW_012267238.1:13592137-13626952 GCF_000151885.1 Dipodomys ordii | reverse complement strand
TTTCCAAAGTGGTTGAACAAGTTTACACTCCCACCAACAATGCAGTAAGGTTCCCTTCTGTCCACATCCCCTCCAACATCTGTTGTTATTAGAGTTCTTGATTATAGCCATTCTAACTGGAGTGAGGTGGAATCTCAATGTTGTTTTGATTTGCATTTCTTTTATTGCTAGGGAGGTTGAGCATTTCTTCATGTGTCTATTAGCCATCCTTCTTTCCTCTTCAGAGAAGTTTCTCTTTAAGGCTTTAGCCCATTTATTAATTGGGCAGTTGTTTCTTTGAGGATTTGTTGTTGGGGGATTTAATTTTTTGAGTTAAAGGTATATTGTAGATATGAGACCCTTGTCCATTGTATGGCTAGTGAAGATCTTCTCCCAATCCATGGGCTTTCTATTGATCTTGCTAGCTATGTCCTTTGCCATGCAGAAGCTCTGCAACTTCATGCAATCCCATTGGTCCAACCTTTCTTTGATTTGTTGTGTTTCTGGGTCTCTATTCAGAAAATTTCTGCCTGTGCCAAGGAGACTAGGGTTTCTCCTATCCCATCCTGTAATGTTTTCAGAGTGTCTGTTTTAACTCTAAGGTCTTTGATCCATTTGGAGTTGATTCTGGTGCAGGGTGATATATAAGGATCTAGCTTTAGTTTTCTACAAGTAGTTAACCAATTGTGCCAGTACCATTGATTGAAGAGGTTGTCTTTCTTCCATTCTATTTTTTTTAGGTCCCTTATCGAAGATTAGATGGCGATAGGTCTGTAGGTTCATTTCTGGCTTTTCAATTCCATTCCATTGGTCCTGATGTCTGTTCTTGTGCCAGTACTAAGATGTTTTGATTACTATGGCTTTGTAGTAGAGTTTGAAATTTGGTATTGTTATTCCTCCTGCACTGCTTTTTCTGTTGAGGATTGTTTTTGTTATTTGGGGTCTGTTATTGTTCCATATGAATTTTTGGATTGCCTCTTATATTTCCTTGAAGAATGAAGTTGGAATTTTGATGGGTATCGCATTGAATTTGTAGATAGCCTTAGGAAGTTTTGCCATTTTCACGCTGTTGATCTTTCCAATCCAGGAGCATGGGAGGTTTTTTACAATTTCTAAGTTCTGTTTTGATTTCCTTTTTCAGGTTTTTAGTTTTCATCATAGAGGTCCTTCACTTTTTTGGTTAAGTTAATTCCTAGGTATTTTATTTTTTGTGGGGCTATTACAAATGGAGTTGCTTTCCTAATTTTCCGCCACACTTTTCTCATTGTTGGCATACAGAAAAGCCATTGATTTTTGGGGGTTAATTTTATAACCTGCTACTTTGCCAAAGTTTTGAATCAGGTTGAGTAATTTGGGAGCGGAGTCTGTGGGATTCTTTAAATACAAGATCATTTCATTTGCAAAGAGGGAGAGTTTTACTTCTTCTTTCCCTATTTGGATACCCTTTATGTTTGCATCTTGTCTTATTGCTGTAGCTAGGCATTCTAATACTATATTGAAGAGAAGTGGAGAGAATGGGCATCCTAGTCTCATTCCTGAGTTCAGAGGAAATGGCTTTAGTTTTTCACCATTGAGTATAATGCTGACTGTAGGTTTATCATATACAGCCTTTTTTGTATTGAAGATTTTTCCATGGAATCCTAATTTTTCGAGAACCTTCAGCATAAAGGGTTGTTGGATCTTGTTGAGTGCTTTTTCTGCATCTATTGAGATAACCATGTGGTTCTTATCCTTGCTCCTGTTGATGTGATGAATAATATTAATTGATTTGCGTATATTGAACCAGCTTTGCATCCCTGAAATGAATTCTGTTTGATCACGGTGTATGATTTTTTTGGATGAATTGTTGAAGTCGATTGACCAAAATTTTGTTGAGAAGTTTTGCATCAATGTTCATCAAAGAAATGGGTTTATAGTTCTCTTTCTTTGATGAGTCCTAGCCTGGTTTTGGAATGAGGGTTATGATGGCTTCATAGAATGAGTTCAGTACTGAACTTTCAATTACATTGAAGAGTGGAAGGAGTATTGGTGTGAGCTCTGCTTTGAATGCCTTGTAGAATTCCTCTGTAAAACCATCTGGTCCTGGACTTTTCTTAGCTGGGAGGTCTTTTATTGCTGTTTCTATTTCTATGCTTGGTATGGGCCTGTTAAGATGGTTTAAATTTTGGTTTAGTTTCGGCATGTGCATATTTGCTAGGAAAAGGTCCATTTCTGCCAAGTTCTTAAACTTATTAGCATAAAGGTTTGAGAAGTATTCCCTTATAATGTTCTGAATCTTCGTTGTTTCTGTGGTGATGTTTCCATTCTCATCTCTGAGTTTATTTATTTGGGTGTGTTCTCTTCTTTTTCTGATAAGATTTGCTAAGGGTCTGTCAATTTTGTTAAGTTTTTCAAAGAACAACTCTTTGTTTTGTTGATTCTTTCTATTGTTTTTTTTGGATTCTAATTCATTTATTTCTGATTTAATTTTGATTACTTCTTTCCGTCTGCTGGAATGGGGTTTATCTTGCTGCTCTTTTTCAAGGTGGCTCAGATGTCTCATTAAATTGTTGGTTTCAGTTCTCTTCAATTTGTTGATGTAGGAATTCAGAGCTATAAATTTGCCTCTGAGTACTGACTTTGCTGTGTCCCAGAGGAGCTGGTGGTGTTTGTGTGTTCATTTTTTTTGAATATCATAAACACTTGAATTTCATTTCTAATCTCTTCCATGACCCACTGATGGTTCAACAGTGTGTTGTTCATCCTCCATGTGATACCAGACTTTCTTTGGTGTCTTTTGGTATTGAGGTCTAATTTTATTGCCTTTTGGTCTGAGAGAATGCAAGGTATAACTTTAATGTTTGTGAATTTGGACAAGTTTGCTTTGTGGCCTAAAATGTGGTATATTTTGGAAAATGTGCCATGTGCTGCTGAGAAGAAAGTGTGTTCTGATGCTGCTGGGTTAAATATTCGTTAGATGTCTGTTAAGTCTAGTTGATCTATGCAGTTGTTTAGGTCTGAGGTTTCTCTGTTGAGTTTTTGCTGAGTTGATCTATCTAGTGTGGATAGTGGTGTGTTAAAGCCCCAAACAATTAATGTGTTTGGATTTGAGAGAAAATAATGTTTCTTTGATAAATTTGGGTGCTCTGTTGTTTGGCGAATAGACATTTGGAATTGTAATATCCTCCTGAAGGAGAGATCCCTTAATTAGTATGTAGTGACTTTCTTTATCTCTTCTCACAAATTTTAATTTGAAGTCTATTTTATCTGATATTAGGATTGCAACTCCGGCCTGTTAATGGGGGCCATTTGCTTGGTAGATTTTGTTCCAGCCTTTCACGCTGAAAATGTGTTTGTTTTTATGGGCAAGATGTGACTCCTGAAGGCAGCAGATAGAAGGATCTTGCTTTTTAATCCAACTAGACAGTCTATGTCACTTAATTGGAGATTTATGTCCGTTAATGTTGAGAGATAGGACTGAGAGGTATTTGGGAGTTCCTGCCATTTTATCCACCTTCTTGGGGGCTGCGGCAACTGGGTTCTTCCTATGGTTCTTGGATTCTCAGTTTGGGTATGGTTTCTTGGCCTTTATTGTGGTCATGTTGGTTTTCTATGTGTAGGACTTCTTTAAGAATCTTTTTTAGGGTTGGTTTGGTGGAGATATATTGTTTCAATTTTTCTTTGCTAAGCCATAGATTTTTGTGCAAGAACATGGTATTACCAGCTTTGCTGAGGACGATTTAGCTGGCAGCATCATGCATGATAGACTACAAACAGGAAATACTGGTGGCACAGAGATCAATGAAGTAGGTATCAGGTCAGGAAATATTCAACAACTATTGGAAAACTATGTATTTTAATAGATGGTAGATTTTCTTTATGATAGTGTATAATTTCCCATGGAATAGTAACTTGATTTATGAATAAATGAACCACAATGACCAAGAAAATATTTTGAAACTAACATGTAAGAAAAAAATTAACTTGTAGGAAAATCCTGCAGGTCACTGGTTTATGGATGCAATCCTAACTATCCAGGAGGCTGAAATCTGAGGATCTCAGTTCTAAAGTAGCTGGGGCAGAAAAGTCCTGTTGGTGTTTACTTTGCTAGAGACTGAAGTTATTTCAGCATTTACATATGAGTAATTTACAATATGACTTTTCTTTGGAGTACTTTAGTCCTCCAATAAAATCTTCGAAAGCAGTGAGTACTGTAGCTTTCTTCCTCATATTATTCAGAAGTAAGAAGTTGTATTATATACATATTTTATTAGAAAAACAAGACCTCAAACAATACATGACTGGGGTTGTACAAAGTCATTTAATTGTAAGATACTATTGATATGAATAACTTTAGGATGTTTCTATGCTTGAGTCTCTTCCATTTGCAATGACACTGATCTAATTCAACTTCTTATAGAATTTTTCTAAGGATTTGGCCACAGGTTTCTACCTTGCCTTTATAATCTCATTTTTCCTCTTTTAATTTAACCTCTTCAAGTTAATAATCTTTAACAGTAAATAAGAAGTATCTATCAATCTTATTGTTTCCTGAGTATTGTTCTATCTCCCTAACATAGTTTTTACAGTCTTCACCTAATTCACAGGAAGCATTTCTTAAGTCTTTTCTTATTATTTCCTCTGTCTAGAACATGCATCCTTTGTTTGCACCTGAGCATTTCTTTATCTTTTAAGGCCTAACTATATATTGACAGTCTTCTAATAATTTGAAATATAAAAAATTCTTCTTTTTTCCCAAAGTACATATAGTATTGGATTAGGTTGCTCAAATGTTTTATCTATTAAGATTATGAGTGTCTTGTTAACAAATATTATATTTATTCATAGAATTACAATATGATCTAGAGCTTTTGTTAGGCAGTAAGGATTTAGGGAATGTTTATGGAAGGGGTAATTGGCCATAATTTTCCTTGATGTCAGAGCGTGATATGCTTGTTTTATATATATATGTGTGTGCGTACATATATATATATATATATATATATATATATTTGTAGAAATATGTCTTAAAAATCTCCTGATTGACTTAGAATGGATGCTTAGGTAAGATTTTGAAAAAAATTGTTAAAACTAAATAAGTGAGTTATATGTGATCACAACTCACTAATACAAAGAAAATACTTAGTTATCAGAAAAATAGGTAATAACGGACCTAAAACAAGGCTGTGTAGTTCCATATCCTGTGCTGCATGTGAACGTAGAGCAGCAAATTGCATTACTCTCAGAAATGTTAGTCTGCAAGACTAGGTAACTGGAGATCTCAGAGGCACAGAAAGGATGCAGAAACTGTCTTTCCTGTTTCAGAATTAATTTTTGTTTATTGTTTACGCTTTAGTAATTTAGTATTTTTTAAAATTTATTTCTGAGGTTTGTAATTGTATCTCATATATCCTATTGAAGAGATACAGTGTCTATAGTCCTAAATTTTTACTCCAATAGAGAAAGGAGCTGCTAATCCAGGAGAGGCTAATCCAGCTTTGAAAAATATGGAGAGAGAGTGAGATTTCTTCAGGAGGTTGAACTACTAATAACTATAATCAGATGTAGCACTGAAAAAGATGTTCAAAATATTTTTACTCTTTACTTAATGATGGCTTTATATCACTGCAGTGGGTCTAAAAACCACTACCATAGAATATGCCCACGGAGACATTATATGGAAACTTCAAAAGGGTTTTATGAACTCTACTGTTCTTGCTTGGATTCCACACAATATTTTTCCTTTATGGAAGTTAGTATTTTCTACATTGAATAATAGTTCTTGTGAACTGTCTACAACTCTTGGCAATACTATGGAGTCCGGACTTGTGTCTTGTGATTAAGGTTTGCATACACTAGCACGAGTGAATTAGGTGGGTTATATTAATATAGTGTATAAAATACCATTGTTTTCAAATAACATCATTGAATGGAAACAGGTAAAATCCAAATTTAATTTTTGAATATCCTTGATGCATTAGATATAATTATCTGACTTAATATTGTTAGAGAGCAGAATCTGGTTATGATTTTTCTCTATGGCCTAATGAAAAATTATTGTAAATAATATAATGCCAGATATTACAATAGCAGGAAATTCTAAGGAGTTGTCTTTTGTAGAATGTGCAAGAGTGAGCCATAAATCTAAAGAAGGTAATACCTTTAGGTGTTTGCTAAACATGTTTCTTAAAAAATAGTCTGGACATAAAATATACTTTATGAGACATCTGTATAGTACTGTCATAGTTAATCTTACATGTAAACTTGTCTAGGATATAATATCTAGTTATTTAAGAAGACAATTTAAGAGTTGCTATGAAGTTATGGTATAGATGTCGATAACATTTACAATCAGACAAGATTTATTAAAGACACGATCTGATATAGGTAGGCTTCATACAGTCAGTTAAGCCTTAAGAACAAATATAGTTTTCCTAGAAAAGGAATGCTGCCTTAGGACTAAAACATCATTTCTTCCCGAGTTCTTAGATTACTAGTCAACAACTGCAAAAGCCAATTCCTTAAAATATCTATCAATCTATCTATGTATCTATCTTTCTATTATCTATTTGTATTCATCCATCAATCTATCCATCCATCCAAATATCCCAATACCTCTGTTTTTCTGGAGAACAATGACTTGCATAAATCCTAATACATTTTAAGATAATGGCTACCACTTATTTAGGCTTCCAGAATGTTGTCTAAGCATTGTGCATATGTTAACTCATTTAATTCTTATAATAATTGTTATAATAGTCATACAGGGTATTATTGCTGTCATTTTACAGATGAAGAAATTAGACTACAGGGAATATAATTTTTTTCAAGGTCAGACAACTAGTCAGTGCTACACACTTCTCAAAATGATCATGTTCCTGGAAACACATTTCAAACTAAAATAGAACAAGAATAGATTTTCATTGAATTCTTTCTCTTCTTTGTTATAGATTTTGTGTTGGAATCAATACTATTATACTTGCAAGTATCTTAATATTAACACTCCTATAAGCAGTTACTATAGATTAAACATTTTAATTGCTCTCTACCTACAGAGTCTCATTTATTTATTTCAATAATCTTGTGAAGTTGTTCCTATTTATTACAATTTACAATGCAATAGAATTTACACTTAGTTTCCCCTGATCCATCTGTACTCTTTATTTCTCTGCCTCTTAGAATATCATAGAATCCTAAGACTATTAAGAGGTATTACTTTTTAAAAAGTGCAATGCATGATGACTGATGCTGCTATCTATCTGATCTTCATCCATTTTCATTGAGAGTCTGAGAGAATCTGTCCACCCTTGCCTGATCAGAGAAGTAAGATGTTATCTATTGTGTAAAGGCCAAAGTCAGATGAAGTGCAGAGTGGGAGATGACATCCAAAGTGGAATTTATGGGTATAAAATTGAAAATGAAAGCACTGAGAAACACTGGAAACTGCAAATGATAATTCTAACAAAGAAAGAGTAGGCTTCCAAAGAAAGAATCTTGGTAAGATCCAGATTGAAAGTGGATACTTGCCTGGGATATATTAACAAGGCGGCAGCTACATAAATAGAGTATCAGGCTACTTTTAAAATATAGGACTGAGATAGTGAATTTGCTATTTCTACTATGGGAATATATTTGTTATTAGATAGTTCTCTCATAGATAAAATAAAAACCTATATTTTCTTAAAATTCTGTTAGCTGCAATTCTGAGACACAGAGCAAATATACTTTCTTTTTCATTGCTTTAAAAACCAACAATTATTCCTTTGTTCTTCTTTTAACCTTTTTTTCCCAAGCATTTATCTGATACAGGCATCATAGAGAGCTTTTTGAGAGGCATTTTAGAAGTCCCAATTATGTGTTATTTTAAACATTAAGTTAGAAAATGGGGTGAGAATAAAGTATTTATCCTAATTGTAATGGTACTGTCTGAAATAAAATCATTGAGATGAAATTTTCTGAAAAAAATAGGTAACAATTCAGCTACATGTAGTTTTATAAAAGATATTCAGAACAAATATCAAGCTTTTTCCATGAAGAACAAGTAAGTAAAAACAAGAAGAGTATTCTGAGGAGCAAAACCAATTCTATACTCTCAAGAAATCTGTCAGACTTTAGTAAACTAACACAAATGCACAAAAGTGCTAGGAATAGTCATGTCAGTAAACTTTCAATAAGGGAAAGTTATTAACTATAAGTAGCAATTGTTATCTGCAGACATCTTCATGTTCCAAGGAGTGAAATTGAGAGCTTGATAAAAAGGAAAATGCACGTGTGTGTGCACGCACACACATGCATGCACATACTCCAAACACAAAAACAAAATCCACCACAGCTTAAGACTATCTTGTGTATGACTAACCATTTAAAGCAACTATTCCATTATAGAATAGGTAGTTAAATCAAAATATTTTAAATTATTGTGTGTAGTTTTTCCTTAAGAAGAAAGGAATGTGTATTTTGGAACAGTTTCCATATAAAATAAAAATGAAAATTTTATTTTAGAGGACCAACATTTAAGATATTTGGAAAACTACTTTTTAAAAAATGTCTTAATCTACACAGTTTCAGTCTGTCAGGTCTTTGTTTGGCTTTGATTGACTGGATTTATGTGTTAGATTATTTTATATTCTTAATACATAAAATAATTAAGAACTTTGTATGAGCGTATCAGTTGTTGTGATAGGTTATATTCAAGGAAGTAATAATCTAGAAAAAAGGCATATACTTAATTATTTTAATATCAAATGTATAGTTCCAGTTTGGGCAGGTCTAACAGAATACCATAAACTGGATGGTTTAAACAGCAAACATTTTGAGTGTGGAAGTGTGAAGTCAAGGTACTAGGCTTTCCTGGTTTCTTGGTGAAAATCTTAGTTGATAGGTGACTGATTTCTTGATCCTCACATAAAGCACAGAGAGAAAGAAAATAAACTCTCTGTGGTCTTATTTACTTATTTTTCATTATTCTTAAGTAATTATACAAAAGAGATGCTATTTAACAGAGTAGTTTATGAATATAATGCATCTTGATCACCCCTTCAACATTCTTACCCACTTTGACCCACTCCTTCCCTTCTTGTGTCTTGTTGTAAGAGAATTTCTGCCATTTGTAAGCCCCAATCTGTGACTTAATTACCTCCAAAAGTCCCTAAGTTATAAATTCATTAGGAGCTAAGATCTGAAGGTATGGATTTTCGGGGGACACAAAGATTCAGTCCAAAGCAATGTAGTGAAATAGAGATGCAAAGGCTCATGGGAACACAGTGAAGGTCTATTGAAAGTGAATTATGTAATTGATTCTGAAGGAAGTCTAAAAATAAAATCCTCCAAGTTTCTGAACTTTTAGTTCTCCAGAACTTGTAGTGCAACACTATATAGCTTTGGTTTCTAACAGTTTGCTGGAACTGTGGTAAAATGATTCCCCGTGAAGCAAATATTTGTTCATCAGATTTGACTACTTCTAAGAAAATAAAGGCAAAGTGGTCATACAAAACACTCAAGCAACCATGCTTTTACTCTTTCAGCACATTTTTATTGAGTACTCAAATAAGAAGTGCATAGTCCAGTGGAGTCATGGAGATTTCCTGTTTGTAATGCAATATAAAGTCACAAATAGAGCATATGTAACTGTGAGGCAGAAAAGAAAGGGATTCTCTTGGGAAACTTTAAAGAATGTAGTTGGGAATTTCTAGCTGAATGAATAACATTTGTTAAGGCAGGCATAATACATGAAAGTGAGCATCTTTTCTTTATCTAGGAACAGCAAGTAGCTTTTCATGGCTAGAATAAGCTCAGCACTTGAGGCATGTCAGGAGTTAATGCAAGATCATAGATAGACAGGATTGACAAGAACCTCGCATAGTTTTAAGGATTTAGGGAGAAAAGAAAATGAGATTTTATGCATAAATTAAAGCAGAACTTTATTGTCTGTTGAAAAGCTACATTCATGGCAAAATGGTAGTCTATCAATAAAAATCATCATCAATAGCTCTGATTTTAGGTTTCTAATGATACATCAAATCTGATTATTAATCACTTTCTTTTATACTAGCATATATTAATTGCAAAATGGATTTTCATTGTGATATTTCCATTCACACACACACACACACACACACACACACACTGTATTTTGATTTAATTCACCTGCTACACCATTCTTCTTCCTATTCTTTTCCTCCACTTTTAATACATTTTGATAGGTTTCATTATTCTATTCACATGCAGATGAGTAAAGTGCTCCAATCATATTAACCCTCAATATGCTCTCATTTGCCCTCTCCCTTCCTAATGGATATTCCCAAGCAATCTTCATTTCACATTCATGTAATACTTTTCTTTTCTATTTTTTATGTGAGAGAGAACATGAGGTGTTTGACTTTCTTCATCTGGTTTTCTTTGCATAACACGATAATCTTTAGCTTCATCCATTTTCCTGTCAATGACATAATTTATTCTTCTTTATAACCAAATAATACTCCGTTGTGTATACATACAATGTTTCCTTTATTCATCAGTTTTTGGACACCTAGTCTGATTCCACAGTTGGGCAACTGCTGTTCTAAACATGGTATCTTTATTCTGAGTTGATTTATATTCCTTTAAATATGTGTCCAAGAGTAGTATAAACAGGATTTCATGGTATTTCTATTTTTTCCTTTTTTTGAAGAGCCTTGATACTGATTTCCACAATGGCTATACTAATGTATGCTACCACTAACAGTGTATCAGTGTTCCTTCCTTGCCTATAACATCCAAGTCACAATTTGTGGTTGGTTGTTTCCTTGATGATAATCACTCTGACTGTGATGAGGTGGAATCTCTATGAAATGTTGATTTACATTTTTTTTGATGGCTAAAGATGTTGAACATTGCTTCATATATTTATCAGCTTTTTCTACTTCTTTTGAGAGCTATTGAATTCATTTGCCCATTTATTAATTGTATTAGTTTTTCTTTAGGTGTTTAATATTTGGAGCTCTTTATATATTCTAGATATTAGTTCTTTATCATATGAATAACTGGCAAACATAGTCTTTCATTCTGTATTTTTCCCTCTTAGTTTTGGTGTTGTTTAAGCTGTGTAGAAACTTTTTTAATTTGAAGCACTCCCATTTTCCAAGTCTTGCTCTTATTTTCTGAGCAATTGTAGCCCAATTCAGAAAACCGTTACTTATGCCTTTCTTGAAATATTTCCCCTATGTTTTCCAACAGTAGCTTCAAAGTTGCAGATCTTTGAACCATTTTTGAACTGGTTTTTGTACTGGGTGAAAAAGATCTGGTTTTAGTTTTCTACTTGTGGAAGTCTATAGCTGTTAAAGTGGCTGTGCTTTTTCCAGTGTCTACAATTTTCCATTTTTTATATATCTGTTAAAGAGCCTGCATTTTTGTCAAAATAATCAGATGGCTGTAGCTAATATGGGCCTATTTCCAGATCTTAAAATTCTATTTATGAGTCTATATGTCTGTTTTTGTGCTAATATTGTCTTTTCCTTTTTTGGTGTTAGGCTTAAACTCAGTGCCTAAGTATTGTCCCTGATTGAGCCCTGTCACTCAAGGCTAGCAGTCTACTACCACTTTGAGCTACAGATCAACTTCCCGTTTTCTAGTGGTTAATTGTAAATGAGTTGCAGATTTTCCTGACCAGGCAGGCCTTGAACCGTGATCCTCAGATTTTAGCCTCCTGAGTATCTAGGACTACAGGAATGAGCCACCAGTGCCTGGTTTATTGTCCTATTTTTATACCATTACTCTGTAATGTAACTAGAAATCAGGTTTTGTACCTCCTCCTAAAAATGGTGGAGATTTCATTGTTCTTTTTGTGTTAATCACTTTCAAATAAAAAATGAGCTCCAAGACATGGAAGCAAGAGGTTTTTCTTTGTTGCTGGCATTTATTTATTTAGTCAGTCATGAGGCTTGAACTCTGGGCCTGACTCAAGGCCAGCCCTCTAACACTTTGAGCCACAGTGCCACTTCTGTTTTTCTGGTTTTCTGGCTTTGAACTGCAATCCTCAGATCTCAGCCTCCTGAGTAGCTGGGATTACAGGTGTGAGCCACTGGTGCTTGTCTTGTTATTTTATTTAAAAAATATACTATGTGATTTCTTTTTTCTTTCATGCTTTCCCCCTTTATGGTTTATTCCCTGTTGTCATTGTATTTTATTTTGGTACCCTGGGTATTTTGTATATAGATTTTTATCTGAATTAGGGAAGGGAAGGAGAACAACAAAATGGTGAGACAAAGGACAAAGTGCAAACCAAGGCAACAGTGATACGCACAAGACAGTGTATTGGAAATGAATTGTACAACTTGGCAGGAAGGGACTTGGTGGGGGAGGGAAAGTGGGAGAAAAATGAGTAAGGGGGTAACAAGTTCCACAAGAAATGTACTCACTACCTTATGTATGTAACTGTAATCCCTCTGTACATCACCTTGACAATAATTTTTTTAAAAAACATACATAATGACAAAATATGACTGGCATGCTAAACACATCTTAATTTTTTGGCTACTTCTTGTGGCACCTGACTCACTTTAAAGCTTCTTTGAAACAGAGAAATGTACAAAGGAAAAGAACAGAAAAATTGTTACTTATTATTAATGGTGCTTGGGCTCCATTCTCTATGAGGTATGTAGTTCCAAGCAGAGTTTGGAGGTCTTGTTTTAACTAGATCTGCGGTCCCCACAAAGGTAGAGGTATCTGCTCAGTACCTTTACTTAAAGCCTACATTCTTACCTCAGCCCTTGAAATATTACAGCTTTGATGGTGAAGAGAGGCAGATTACTATTACCTAAGGGAAGAGATGCCAAAGCAAAGGAAAATATTTCTCCATAAGATTTAGAGACAAAGGCTGAAATTAAACGTGTACTTCCATTTTCCTGAGAGTTAATCCTAGCTTATATTTGGTTTCTATGGCCAAGGAGTTAGAAGAGGATATTTTCCTTAAAATGGTAGAGATCACAGGTTTTTCTACTGCTCTGAATACACTAGGTAAATACAAAAACCTCCAAAGCAGCAAATTCCTCCAAAAAGGAGTTTTTTTTAAGAGACTATAAATAATATATAATCAATGACTTGGATCCAACAGCTCTTTGCCTTTACCACCTCTATCATGGCCCCACATGGAGCATAAACATGTCTAGAATGGGGAGATTGCTGCTTCCCATTTTCTTTGGCTTCCTCCCATTTAGAAATCAATAAAACAAAAAATGATGATCTTGTTCTCCTCATTGATGTCCAGCTGTATTCCTTTTTGGAACTCTTGAAGAAGATAAATACAGGACTGAGAATGACCAAGAGACTTGAAACTTTGGCCATCTCTCATGTAAATGTTCTATTTTATTTGTCTCTGCTTTGATTTTCTGGCAGAGTGCCTGGCACATTGAAGAGACTTTAACAGATCTTACTTAATGAATGAAACAATTGACTCAGTGAATTGACTACACTTGAAGGGCTTTCAACTTTAAATTAGTAGGGATATACAAACCACCAATTAGGCTTTCATATGGAAGATCTCAAAAGATCTACAACAAAAAGAGGCTGATATAGGCCCATTGGAATAAGTAATTGTTTAAAAATCAATTTCATCTTATTACATATATATTCTATGCAAAAAAATTAAAAGTCAAGAAGTGGAGCTCTATTGATATTTCCTAATCATATGGTATGTAAGGTAAATAAAGATGTACTTTATAGCCTATAGATTGTCAAGATTTATTAAGGGTATAAAATTAATTTTATCCTGTTATCCTCACAACTATCTGTGAGATAGTCTGTCATTGTCTCTTTTTAGTAATAATGTATCTGAAGCAGACATTAATTAACTTGACAAAAGTTGTACAGATGGTTCTTACAAATCTATGATTCCTAACATAGAAATTACGGGGCTTGCACCCAAATAGTAATAGCAGGAAAACCGGAGAATTCTCCCCAGGCTCCTTAGCCCAATGTTCTGTGAAATATTCCTTCAGTCATTACTTATTTATCAGTTAAAAGAACATATCCCAGTGCACACTTGTGCCAGATATTTGAATTAGATACAGAGACTACAGAAATGAGTACAAAACAATTTTTACCCTCAAGGTGCTCATGTTCTCAATAGCTCTGAATTGCCTCCAATATGCCTGAAAAAGTAATGAAGATGTAGTCTCACATGGATTTATGAAATAATTCACAGTCTGGCCAGGAATTTAAGGTGCAGTAAATCAGAATGTTTGCAGAGAGAAACTGAAATTGGGAACTACATAGAAATACAAATGGATGGTGAGATAGACCGGTCATACAAGCAGAACTGAAGCTGAAGCCAAATGAGATTTCATAGCATCCCAAGCAAGCAGAAAAGTGTGTGTGTGTGTGTGTGTGTGTGTGTGTGTGTGTGTGAAATCTACACTAGGATCCAAGAAATGCAGGAAGGTTGCTAGCAATGGTCAACTGAATTTTCCATGTTTAATATCACAGAAATTGTCATAAAAAGAATACAAGGATATGACAGCTCCTCAAAAAGGACAATCAGCCACCTGATTTTGAATTTCAGATTCGTCATTTATTAGGTTTATAATCCTTCTCTATGAAGCTCAGTCTCACAAGACAATATATTGGAAATGAACGTTACAACTTCAGGTTGATTGTGCGGGAGGAAAAGTGGGAGAAAAACAAGGGAGGGGTAACAATGTTCAATAAGAAATGCACTTATTACCTTATGTATGTTACTGTAATCCCTCTGTACATCACTTTGACAGTAATTACATTAAAAAGATAATTTTAAGGATTAAATCAGATTAAAAAACAGGAAAAACACTAGACTTTGCCAAAACAAAGTAGGTATTTATAGGTTCACTCCTCAGCTTTAAGAAGGCAGAGTTGGAGCCTTTTGTACCCCTAGTGATCCTTCCTCATCCTAAAAAGCTTCTGTCCTGTTGTTAACTCAGCTGTTTTATGGGTTCCATAAAAATCTGAATGGAACACAAAGGCCTATTGTGGAGGGTTTTAGAGAAAAGAGTTTATTGATCTTTTAATCATTTTCTCTTAGAAACCTTTTTTCATGACTATTGCCTGGTATAGAGTTATAAACCTTTAAAGTATACAGTGAATGCCTACTTGATTTTTAAATCAATTCAGTAAAGATGTGTTGTACTGAACTGAGTTCTTCAAGGGTTAGCATTTTCGCAGCAAGTCGCATATTCAAAGAAGTAATATTTCAGTTCTTTGAATTTAATCTTTAAGCAGAATGCTAGATCTGACATTTTGAGTTGAATATTTTCTTGCGAATCTGTTTGAGATGGTGCCCAAACCATATCTTGATTTGTTGGTCCCCATCACTTAAATATTACTTACAAAATTACAGGAAGTACTCTATTATGCTTTTCAAGGGACAAGAAATAGTATAGAGGGACATATTGAAGAGATATGTCAAAATAATCTGTTTCCAATATTTCTACAGCAGAAAAAGATTTTTAGGAAATTTATTTGCTATGAAAGGAGTTATAGAAAACCACAAATTACATATTACTCTAAATTTAGTCATCTGGCTTAAGGCATACATTTTAAAAGGAGAAAAGCCACATAGTGAATGTAGCTGTTTCCAAGATCAGCACAGAATCAGTTCCCGGATCCTTGAGTTTAAAGGGTATTAGAGCCTTCCACAAAGTCAGGTTCTAGCTCTTTAAAAGCTCATTTGATTTCAACTCCACAATACATCATCTTGAGACCTTCTGTGAATTTCTCTATCTTTTCAAGCTTCAATTTCCTCATTTGCAAACCTTTTTAGAGGGTGGTAATATTATATATGAATGAAACCATAAATTAACATTTTCTTTTTTTGTTATAGTTTTACTCTTCTGGTATAGTTCTGATAAAGTAAACTCAACACAGATTTAAGAGTCATTGTATAACAAAAATGAGATCAGTTTATTAGTATACAGTAGGCTTAGGAAAATATTACATACATAATTCCATAATCATTTCTCACAATTTCATATGCACAAAATATCAATCTCCACCTGAAACTTTATTTAATAAAAATTACTGTATCTTACATAAAAGTTCAAGGCACATCACTATCAATGGTCATAGATATATGTGCATTGCATTCATCCAATTTATCTAGACATCCTCCAAACACAAAAATTTGACATAGACTCAAATGTCTGATACTTGGTGCTTAAAACAATAGCTGTGTTATGTTTTCTTTCTCCTTCGACTTCTGTTTGAGTGAGTGTCATTTGAAGTTCAGATCCTTCCATGTGACTTTGAGCAGATTTCATTTGATCCATGATTATTAACCCTTTTAGGCTATATTATGTGCCAATAATGGAAAATAATTTTTGTCTCATGGATATTTTCATAGCACTGATGATTTGGGAGATTTTACAACTAAGTAAATATAAGTAAGATGGCACAGGACCCATATTTCTTGTTAACAGGAATAATGTAATTGTTCAATCTTTGTAAGTGTAAATATAGCATGTATTCATTTTTATCTTGCATCAATAATAGTTGAGACAATTTTCCTTTCCTCTCTCATTTTCTAAATTTAGCTCACATATACATTGTTTCTAATTTTTTCAGCTGGAGCAATGAAAACTTTTAAGTTAGATTACTATAACCAGTCATGTGATTATAATAAATACATTTTAAGTAGTTCATCTAAACAATTATTTGTTTTGATTATCTCTTGACCTATTGTAAATGTTGATATCAGTAATATACCAGAAATTTTTGTGAAGGTTTATAGATTTATTTTTAATGACCAAAGTATCTGATGCGCCTGCATATCCAGTCCCTTTGAGCTGAGGTATTGATAATATTTTGAAATGTCTTGTCTTTAACTGTTGTTCCTTTTGAGGGGACTTGTGGGAAGCTTGGTCAGATTGCCTGGTTTCATAGTTATTTGCAACATGTTTTAAGCTCCGAAGCTTCTTTTTGCTTTCTCTCATTCTTCCATCAGTGAAAAAATGTAATTTAATTTTGTCTTACAATGTGAAGATGATATGCATAGTAATTAGAAGTGTTCTTGAAATTTAGAAGTATGAAATATAACTGCATTCTGATCATTTGATATTGCTCATCATAGTGAAAGATGTAGTCAAGTAATTGAGGATCAGACTTGAAGTACCTCTAAATGAATAACAACTTTTTGACTTTTCTACTAAGCTAGCTGAAAATTAAATATTTGCACTTAAGTGAAATTAAAGTTTATGCATTTTAAAATGCTTATAATTAAATCGATAATATAGAGCATATCACATATATCCTTTATGTATATAATAATCTATGTACATATGACTCTGTGGGTATGATATCTATATGTACTTATATGTATATCTATATGTATATCTATGTATATATAGATATTTATATATCTATATGTATCTATATGTATTTAAGTATATGTGTGATGTCATTTCTGTGTAAGATTTAATATGATTAATGTCAAAGTAGAATTAAAGTATCAGTAAACATAGAAACTTAAGGAACTATTTAGAGTGTGAGATCAATGTACATAATGATAAACAGACAATATGAAGGAGCTGTGAACAATTTCATAGTTTTTTCCCAAAGGATTTATCCTTAAATTTAAGAACCTCTTTTTATCTGTAGCTTACTAAATACATTTTTCATTCTAAATAAGGTTTATATTTTTACCTGGTTTGACTGGTAATTTTATATTATTTACCTTAAAGAGAAGCTCCCAAATCATAAAAGCTCCAGGTCACAGAAAATCTAGATTTACTATAAAATTATTTCTTCTGCACAAATTTTGTTTTTATATAAGATAACAGCAAAAGTCAGTGTACATTAAATGATTAGATTGGCTGGTAGAACAAAAATTAATTATTTAATATAATTTGCTTTATTTTGATTTGATTAATTTTTTATTTTATTCTTATTATTTTATAGGCATTTATAATTATTATAAATAGGAATAGATTTGTCGGGGTAGATTTTCTCATTTATAAACAGTACCAAAACTCTTGTAAGTAGTGAAGATCTAAAGTTAAATATTTTCTAAACATTTAACTATTTCATTATGTTTTTCCTTATTTTCAGTTTATAACTATTTTTCTTAATTGTAAAGTAACACATACTTTATATAGAAAGGATATAGACAATATAAATGTGGCTAAATTAAAAGTAAAATAAAAAGCAAGAAATTAATTGAGTAAGTGAAGGAAAAGTATTAGGCTTTCTAGGGAAATAGCTACAATATTTTTCAGGTAAATTAGTGAATAGTGTTTTCCCCAAGGTATATACTATACAAAAATTTTTATAGTATGGTATTTGAACTCAGGGCTTCATACTTGCTCATCTATAACTCTACCACTTGATCTATGCTTCCATTCTTGCTTTTAACTGCTTATTTTGGAGGTGAAGCCTTGTTAACTTGTCTTTCCAGGCTAGCCTCCAGATTTCAGCTCTTCCTGAGTAGTTAGGATTATAAACATGAGCTACTAGTGCCTGGCAGCTTTATAGTTGTTGTTTTTTTTTTTTTAATGATAGAAATTTGTTTTTTCATGACTCAGCACCCGTAAGTCCAAGATCAAGATGTTGGAATTGTTTCTCCTAAGCCCTTCATACTGTCCTTGTAGGTGGCCACCTGCTTTCTAAGTCTTTATTGGTCTTTCTCTGTGTGTAGGTTTCCTGATTCCACCCTATTTTTAGCTTAACAATACATTATAGTGGTTCTTATTTTGTTATATATTTCCCCTTGATTTTTAATGAATTGTTGATAGTCATGATAGTGTATATCTTAGGTTGTTTGATAATTTTCTATCTTACAAGTATTTTATTCAGTCTTTTAAAATAATACAGCTGTAAGTTGTCTTGTGCACTTACTGCATTGATTAATTATTTAGGATATATTCCTGACAGGAATTGGTGAATCAATCACTTTTTAAAATTTTTATTTATATAAGCATGTGGATTGTGCCACTTCTTTTAAATACCTATAGAAAATGAGGCAATATATTTACTTTATATTTTTATTCTCCAGATATTGTTTTTAATATATTGTTTTACATATCTGCCTTTGTTACTATTATCCACTACTTTCTCTTGCAAATTCACTTCTAAGAATACATATCAGAAAAATATGTTAACATTAGCTTTAAAACATCCCTCCCTTACTTACTCCCTTACTTATGAGTTATGGAAGCTGTTTTGGGCCGTTAGAAAAGACTGGTTTTCTTTTGTGTCCTAGTTACTTGGTATTCCTGACTCTAAGCTGAGACTAAACCTTTAGCTGCTGTATCTATGTGTGAATGCTTTCTTTGAGTTGACTGCATAGTTATGTTCCCTTTCCTGGTTTAGTTATAAACTCAAATTCATTGCTTTTATTTGACATTTCTCCAACACTAAATTAAGTGTAACCTCTCCCTTAATGACTTTTGCTGTTATCTTATATAAAAACAAAATTTGTGTAGAAGAAATAATTGTTATAGTAAATCTAGGTTTTCTGTGACCTGGAGCTTTTATGATTTGGGAACTTCTCTTTAATGTAAATAATATAAAATTACCAGTCAAACCAGGTAAGAATATAAACCTTATTTAGAATGAAAAATGTATTTAGTAAGCTACAGATAAAAAGAGAAGATAGCTGTAAATATCACAAAACTATGTAATGTTTTATATGATTTTATATTTTAATTAATTAAACTTAGCACTATTATAAACTTCTTTTCTTAATGTTTTACTATATACTTACAAATGGCCTCTTAGATTGAAAAGGAGTAATATACTTTGTATTGAGAGAATTGGATTTAAAAATTTAAATTTAATTGATATATTAAAACAAAAATTATGCATATCTGTGATGCATGTGATATTTCAATACATACACACACTATGTAATGTCAATATGGGTAAGAATCTTTTTCCTTAAAACAGGCATCATTTATCTGTGGTGAAAATATCCCAAATCCTTTCTATTAGTGTTTCAAATCATATTATTATGCAGGTAATCACCCTACAGTGAAATAGTTCACCAGTATCTTTGCTTTGATTTTTTGACCCACTCTCCAGATTTGTTATTGATTGGCCTGGATTCTCACTGTGACACAGACATGGTGTCTTTAGGTGTTTGATAGATAAGAGATCATTAATCTTATCTTTGATGTCTTCAGTACATTGTTTCAAGCTTCTAGCTCCTGCTCACTTCTTTTTCTTATACTTGTCAACTCATAAAGAATCTACTGTGTAACATTCATGGATCAGTTAGATTTTTAAATACCAGGAGTGTGTTTGCATTAAAAGATGGTTTTTTTATATTTACAAAATGTGTATATATCATAAATATATTAACATATACAGGCTAAAAGTGTAACAAGATAAAAATATTGGTTATCCCTACTACATCTTCAACTATATAACCATGGGAAAATATTTCTCACGATTAAAGTAGTAGTGGATTAATAAGCCCTTGTAATTAGTTTCCAGTCTTAAGATACATGAATCAACTATAGCAGTTGATGAAACATTATAGATGGTCTCAAATGAACGTATTAGCCATGTAAGCAATAAGAAAAAAATTAGAATCTCCATGTTGCAACAATGAAAAGTACAAGTTGTCATGTCGAAAACGAGCTTTACAATGTCGGTGCGGGGTGGGGGGTGGGGGAAGGAGAAGGATTGGGATTGGGGGGGAGGGGGGAGGCTGGGAAGGGATGTGAAGGAGGAGGCTGCAATGCTTGGTAAGAAATGTACGCATTATCCTGCCCATGTAATTGTAACCCCTCTGTACAGTAGGTTCACAAATAAAATAAAATTAAAAATAAAATAAAATTTAAAAAAATTAGAATCTCCAATAGAATTTGTCAGGTTTGAGACACTCATAAACTATCGCTTATACCAAATTTAATACAATATTTAAAAGTATTTATAATTGCCACATTTTTAGATATAATTCCTAAATTTACATTATACCCTCCTAATTATACAATTTCACTGAGTAACTTAAAAATTTTGAAATGTCTTGCACAGTCATTGGGAAATTTTTGCACCTAAAAATGTCCCTAGTCAAAGATTTTTACATCAGAATTGAGGCACTCTTGCCTTTATGGTTTGAAAATGAGATGTGTCCACAGGTTCAGTGTTGAAGCTTGGTTGTCAGATGAGAGCATTATGTTGTAAGCCACAGAAACTGTAGGAGGTAAGGCTACCAGGAGGAAGTAGGTCACTAGGTGCTTGTTGTGAAAATGTATATCATATCCAGAACTCCTGTCTGTTTGTCTGACTGTCTGTCTGTCTTTGTCTCCCTCTTTCCCTCCCTCCCTCACTCCCTCCGCTTCCTGGCTGTCATGAGAGGAATCACTTTGCTGTATAACAGCTGATGCTCAGCTTCACCTTAGGCCCACAGTGATGAAACTAGCAGACCATGGACTGAAACCTCAAATTCTGAGCCAAGAAATTAGTTACAGCAATGAAATTCTGACTACCACACTTTGATTACCAGACTTTACATTTGGACCCACCAATAAGGCCATGAGAATGGTGTACAATGACACTATATCTTGGCTTTCAACATTCTCACATTTTAGCATTTTTCCTATCTTTCCTTATTTGGGCTTAGTAACTGCTCTAAGGTGTTTACTTTTAATGGAGTATTCATCTCCACTGAGCACTTTCACTAGGAAAGTTTTTTTTTTCTCACCACTGCTGCTATCTCCAGCCTTCCTACACTTCTACTCTTGGCTCTGTCTTTTGCACTCTGAAGCTGTGATTCTAGCTTCTATAGCTTACTTCATATTGGCTAGGCAGTAATGTCAGATATTTCCTCTTGACATTGAAGCAAATTTTTTGAATGTTCTTTTTAAAATTAAAAAAAAACTTCAAACTTAAAAGAAATTTTTACATATGAGCAGTTTGTATTGAATAATTTCAAGGATACTACAACTTCAAAATAATAATTTCAATACTCTGCAAGGCAGCAACATGGAAATGCATGAACACACTGGCATCAGAACTAAACAATGAGGCTATAAAACACTGACAGTGTCTATGGTATTACCAAGTCTCTGTTTCCTTGGTTGTAAAATGGCATAGTAGTGCTGTTTCAGTTAGATGCTGAGAATGAAAGTGCTTGGAAAAGCAAAACGTGCTACATAGACATGATTGATGATGACTGTGCATCTGGTCTACATTTCTAGGGTGGATTGACAGGAAAGTACATTGGCAGTAATATATTAAAGGTTTGCCTTTGAGATCAGAGTGCTGAAATAAGTAAGATCTTAAGCTTCTTCAGGGTGGCAATTTACAGAAAATGATTAATGTTGTCAAGACAATTGAATTTAGAAGAAGACCAAAGCAATAATTGGAAAATGTGGTTCTGAGTTGCTGAGACATTGAAATAGAAGGACAAACAAATACCTTATATAATATATAGTTCTGTGATTTAGGAAGATGATGAGCTAGTTTCTATATTAATGTTCACACTTAGGATGTCAAATGAAGCCTTCCTTAGTTCCTTCTTTTCTCTGTAATTAGAGTAGCTAGCCAGTGGGTAGAAATAGGAAGTTCACGTTCCCCTGGAAAATTTGCAAACTTTCTCTAGTACCTATAGTTGGGGGCTTAAGGATTACAGACAATAAGAAAACAGAATAAATAAATCATATATTTAGTGATGAGTATTGAGGAAATAATAATGAAAGAGATATTATAATACATCTCTGGGTAGAGAAATTGTAATTTAGGGCAGAATGGCCAGGAGAGACTTGCTGAGAAGGTATCTCCCCAAACCTGGGAAGAGGTAAATGGGCTGCAGCACCCTAGTTACCAGTCATCCACATAGGCTCATAAATAAACAGTTTCTTGATAGTACTAACATAAAGCTACCCTTATATCCAGGATAAATGAAATCAACTTATATGCCATATTCTTTAAAACTACATGTTGAAAGTAAAGTTCTTTTTGTAAATGGAGATGTAAGAAAGCATAGAAAAAACTATTTGATTTGAACATTAGTTTTTAATAGTATCTAATGTATACTTTGCTCTTTCAGTGATAGACATATTTAAAATAAAGTTCAGAATGATTTTCAGTTTAACATATGTTTAGAAGAGTTTCTGGATTCTTGTTCTAGTAGATTACCCAGCAAAAATACTGATGTTCTTATATTAGTATAAGTTATTTATTTTGCTCAGTACATTCTTTTTATTTATTTATGTTTTTTCTTCCTTTCTTATTATCTTTAAGTCATTGTACAAAGGGGTTGCCATTCAGCAAAGTAGATTATGAATATAATTTGTGTTTGTTAATGTCACCCCTGGAACAACCTCACCACTCCCTGCCAACCTCCTTCCCTCACTCTTTTTTAATGTTGTAGGATATGCATTGAATATTTTTTACTGCATTTCCACCCTTTTCCTCAATGCATAGGTTAGTGATTGTTGTCTTGCATTGCTTCTATCTTTAGATTGGAGATAGACATGTTATCATTATATAACTATATAAATACAAAAATACAACTTATAACTATAGTACAATCATGAATCCATATGCTATTATATGTTTGTTACCAAATACTAACCACTATTCTCATAAAGTTATATTATATAATTACTGAAAATGAATCTTCCTTGTTCTATCTGATATTTGGATAAGTTGTGTATTTACTCTGCTTGTGTGTGTGTGTGTGTGTGTGTGTGTATGTGTGTGAGGGAGAGAGAGAGGAGAGAGAGAAGGGGGGATGAGAAGAAGGGAAGGAAAGAGAGTGAGATAGAACGAAGCATACTAGTGTTAAAATTTGAGAAATTGACGTGCAGGTTATGGAAGAATATTTTTTGATATTTGTTGAAAAATTTCTGGGGGCACATAAAGCATAAAACTTTAAATAAATCTGTCTTGCCTTTATCTTTTATGCAATAATAAATAGGATTAATCTGGATCTGAAGTTTTTCCCTAAAAAATTAATGACTTTGCTACATTACCTTCTAGTATTAATTGAATGTAGTTTAATATATTTTTGTGCGTAAATTTGAATTCTATATGAATTTTATTATTTATTTCTTGAATTCTTACATCTTTGTTACCTGTTTGTTGACTTTTTATTTGTTGGTGCTATTGTAGGCACTAAGTACATGCATAAGCATGGAAATAAACATTATTGTCATTTTGAAGTTCATGATCTAGAAGAGTGGACGGCCCTATTTGGCCAGATAATTAAAAATAGATGTATAAATATTATATAGTATTTTAGAAAATACAAAAAGCAGAGAGGTTGAAGGTAATCAAGACTGAAGTAAGAGAGGCTAGCCATATTAAATATTATAGCCTCAGTAGGTATCCTAGAGAATAGACCTTGAAGCAGGTCTTAAAACAGACAAAAAATATTACTGTTTGAATATTTTAGGGAATAGAATGTCAAGCACAGAGAAAAACCAGTGTGTAAGTACTAAAGGAATGTGCCTACATGTTTAGGACAAGCACAGGGGGTGGAAAATATGGCTTCTTCCAGTTGACAAACTCTCTGGTTGATATTTTCTGATACTGGATTCAAGTGTTTTGGTTTCATAGTCTGGAGTGAAGCACAGAGATCAGTAGTATATGGAGTTAGAGGTGAAATTAGAGAAAGAATGGGTTCTTGTTGACAATTTAACAATTTCAACTTTTACTCTGACTACAAGAGATATTTATTTATAGAGAACTGAGCAAATAATTGGAGTAATCTGCTGTGACTTTGAAGTATTACTCTGGATATGGTATAGAGAATAGTTTATTAAGGTGAAAGGTGAAAGCAAAGCAGAGTCCACTACTGCATAAACTCTACTATTGCATTTAGTTTATAATAAATTGGAAGATGTGGGTCTGACCAAGGTAGCTGTAGAAATGGTGAGAAGGTTTAGAATTCTCTCTATACTTTACTATTCTTTTTTTTTGGGGGGGGTCCGGTCGTGGGACCTGAACTCTGGGCCTTGGCTCTATCCCTCAGCTCTTCAGCTCAAGGCTAGCACTCTACCACTTGATCCACAGCGCCACTTCCAGCTTTTTTTCTTTTTGCTTATGTGGTGCTGAGGAATCGAACCCAGGGTCTCATGCATGCAAGGCAAATGCTCTACCACTGAGCCACCTCCCAGCCCTCTCTCTATACTTTAAAGGTAAAACCACAATGTGTAATTTAGCTCTAGCATGCAGAAAAAAGCAAGAAGTCAAGAATGTTTGCATTATGATCAAAGGCAAGAATAAATGAGCACCAGTGACTATGGAGGATGCCCAAAGTTACACATTTAGTATACAAACAGAACAAGTCTGCTAATGGGAAAGATCTGGCATTCAAGTCTTTTCAGGATGTTCATCATTTCTATGAGATATCCAAGTGGAGATGTTAAAAATAAAGTCAGATATATCTATGAAGTTACTATTCAAGAATAATAGGAAATAATGTGAAGTAATATCTGTATGGAAAGACCTATTTAGGATGATGTGCTGTCCATTTTTCAAGATAAATGGTAGTAGAGTACATGTATTGGATTGGGTCTTCAGGGATATCTTCATAAAGATCCTTTGTGATAATTAAGATTTTTTTTCTATAATCAACATTTGAATCACCAGGAAGAGTACTAATTATACTTATTCTGGAACAATGTAATTCCTACGATACAGTGTTTAATTTCACAGGAGCCATTGAACCATATCCCTTATTTGATAGCTGTGTTATATGAATAGTTCAACAAAGACTTCCTGGTATACATGAATTTATTTCTCATATTGGCATTTATAATAATTTAATAGACCTATCTGTTTCTTTAGTGTATCACTGAACATAGCATTTTAGTACAAGTATTAGATGTTTATTTTTGTTGCTAAAGACAGTGATCTCAGTATGAGTGCCATTTCCTGGTTCTTTTGTCAAATTTATTATAACATCACATTATAGTTGCCCATTCATTCACAGCTAGAATCAGTATCCTATACAATTTTAAATCAGAAATATTCATTTTCATTTTGTTTCTCCAAATGCATAAACATTTCTGATTATGTGATTTCACCAGTGAAATTACTAATGCTTAAAGTATAAATGAAATATGCACATCACTTTGCTCTTCACCTTCTTGCATAAACTTTCACCACTAGCCAACGATAAATGAATATTTAGCACACCAAAGTACTGAAGCACATCTCATTAACTTCTAAATTATTTATCTCTAAAGGTTGACATCTAAAAGAAAATTTTTATCTCTCAGGAGAAATAATACTGTGGAAAGTTTGGTAGACATCGTATTGGATTAGAAAAGTAGAGTCAGTTCTCAATAAATCATCTAGTTTAATGACTTATATAAAGATTTAAAGATACTTCAGAAAACATGGAGGAAAAATGCTATCACTTGTGGAACTCTCAGTATGTAGCTTATGTTATGTGAAGTACTTTATGCATCTTATTTCAGTGAAATTTCATAGAAACAAGAAGACAACAATGGCTTTAGTTGCAAGATAAGAACATCAAAATAAAAAAATGTTAACATAAAATCATAAAAATGGGAAATCTAATAGTCAGACCCAATTTGTCTTTCATGTCATCTCAGTTCTCAATTTTCTCAATTTATAGTTGAAGAAAATAGGTATCTTTAATGGGTTACTCAAGGCCAGGCAGAGCTGAGATTAGAACTCCCAGTGTCTGAAGGCTTTCCTTCTGTCTTCTACAGCAGTTTTTCTACCTGAAAATGTCTGAAGTTTACATCACTTAAAATTTGATCTTGTTTTGAAATTATAAGATGTTTTACCATCTTTTATTTCACTGGAAAAATGGTTCTGGATGCTGAAAATAGATGGAATTTTTGAACAACTCTTAATTTTTGTGGACACATGGTTCTTTTCTTTTTGACTTTGAAGTAGGATGTCTCATGTTGTTGAGGGATTCTGCTATACTAAGCCCTGTAGAAAGCCCATTCTAGTCTTGAAAGCTAGTCAGCAGCTTAATTATTGATATAACCATGAAAAAGACCAGTGGCAACTTGTGATCGCAAGAGAAATATTCCCAAATTTAAATATTTAGAGAATTTATTAAGAATTAATTTATTAATTCCTAGTACTATTAAATGTCTACCACAGGCTAGATATTATATAGGTCTAAAGATGTAAAACTGAGTAAATTAAAACCTGTAGATTTAAGAAGTTTTGTGTCTAATCATAGTGAAAAAGAGAAAATTAAATTAGCAATTATAATGTCGAATCCTGTTTCTGACAAAATGCAAAAATAGTGTAGGATTTTAGTTTCTTCTCGAAAAGTTAACTCCGTGCAAACTCAAGAAATAGCAAAACATTTAAAAATAATCTGTGAGGAGACAGAGGGCAGTTTGTACTGTTGAGAGTGGCTGTAGTCAGGTATTGCCACTGAGGCTATGAGAGAGAAAGTCAGAGAAAGAAAAGCAATTTGGCTTTTGCTCTTGATTTTTCTCTACAAAAAGCACAGGGACAGTGCCCAGGCCCTGAGTTCAAGGCTCACTACTGACCAAACAAAAATAATTACAATTGACTGGGCACTAGTGGCTCACATCTGTAATCCTAGCTACACAAGAGGCTGAGATCTGAGGATCATGGTTCAAAGCCAGCCTGGGCAGGAAAGTCTGTGAAACTCTTATCTCCAATAAACCACCAGAAAACCAGAAGTGGTGTTGTGGCTCATGTGGTAGAGCACTAGCCTTGAGCTGAAGAGCTCAGGGACAGCTCCCAGGCCCAGAGTTCAAGCCCCACGACCGACAAAAAAAAATACAATTGACAAAGGAGGCAGCAAGATAACCATTATTTTATTGTCAAGGTGATGTACAGAGGGGTTACAATTGCATGCATAAGGTAGTGAGTACATTTCTTGTTGAACTTTTTAGTCCCTCCCTCACATCACACTTTTGATTAGCAATAGATGGAGGGCTTCCTGTTAACAAACGAATTTATTTACTAAGAATAGGAAAAAAGAGACCTCCCCACATTTTGGAGAGAAAATATGAGTAAAACTATTAATCCCCCAAACCCTACAAATAAACTAGTAAAAATAATCGATAGAGTCAAGAGCCAGATACAAAATTATGAAAGAAAAATAGAATCATATATATATATATATATATATATATATATATATATATGACATACTGTTAAATAATTCAATTTTTATAATGGCATTAAAAGTCCAGATATCTATCAGAGATATATAAGAATTTTAATAAAACTTTAATCCCTTTTTGGTGGATGGGAAGAAACTATATGAAACATTTCTGTTTGTAAGCAGCATGCAAGATCTTAGAGCAGAATTATTCCTGAACAGATGATGGAGGATGAGAAATAAAACCTTCACCAGAAAAAAAAAACGTTAAAAGTTCAAAATGTATTAATTAAACCTAAAGAAATAAATAGAAATGTTCATGAATAATGTCAATTTGCTCTCAAATAGATCTGTATATAATAACATTTGTAAAATGTCAATGGGATTTGTTTGAAGCTTGGAACCTGATTAAAATTAAATTTTTTAAATAAAATATGGATGTCAAATTTTTGATAAAGAATACAGATGTGATATCACCAAGAGCGAACATTTGTATAGTTACCGTAATTACATATACTACTAGTTTTGGAATCTACAAATATGTATGTGAAAGTTTGATTTGTGAAAATTTTTTTTATTACAGATAGATGGAGAAAGGAAAAGCTATTTAATATATTTTTGATACAGATAGAAAAATAATCTTGGATCTTCATCTTCAACTTTTACCAAGTACAGAATCAATTTCAGATAAATGAAAGACTTCATTCATGAAGAGGCCTTTAAACCCCTAAGAGAAAATTTGAATATTGCTCTACTGTTGGTAGTAGGGAATGATTTCTTAAAATACCAAAAGGCTAGCCATAAGGAAAGAAATGATAAATTTCCTTTAAGTGATAACTGTTTACCAAGTTATTTGAAGAAAGTAAAAACTAAGATATAAACAGTGAGATGTAACATTGCTTGGTGCAATTTTTTTTTTTTTTGGTACCAGGGCTGGGGCTTGAACTCAGAGCCTGGGCACTGTCCTTTAGGTTTTTCGCTCAAGTCTGGCACTCTACCTTTGAGCCACAGTTCTACTTGCAGCCTTTTGCTGGTTAATTGAAGATAAGAGCTTGAAGGTCTTTCTTACCTGGACTAGCTTGAAGCATGATCCTAAGGTTTCAGCCTCCTAAATATCTGGGATTACAAGTGGGAGCCTGTATATGACAAGTGGCTCCACACATTGCTTAGGGAACAGCATATTAATAAAAGGCAACTGACCCCAAATAAAAACAGCCTGTTCACAGGTGACAAATCATATATGACCAATATAAGTATATTCATTAGTAATCAGGCAAAAAGTAAGGACTAGGATGAAACACTATTTTATGTTTATTTAGATGAGAAAAATAAAAAATCCTGACAATACCAAATGGAGAAGATATAGAGCAACAAGTTTTCTTGTATTGTTGGTGAAAGTGTGAATTTGCAGAAAGTTAGTTTGGTATTGTCTCGAAAATAGATAGTCTATAGCATACTTCTAGTTGGTTTATCTATATTCTATGTTCTCTATATATCTTATAGTCTTGGATATTGTGTGAGCCAACAAACTAATTTCAGGTGTATACCCTAGAGAAACATCTTGCTGAACTGAATGAGAAAAAAAATGGATAAGAATACTCATAGTATGTCCATAGAACTTGCATGTATTTTTTGTTTTTATAGAACTAGGGACTAAACCCAGAGCCTGACACTTGGTAGATAAGTAATCTGACACTTAAGCTAAACCTGAACTATTTGTTTTTGTTTTGAGATAAGATCTTGTTAAATTTACCCCAGTTAACCTCAAACTCACCATCTCCTGAGTATCTGGAGTAGGTGTGATTATAAACCTAAACTACCATGGCCCATCTAAAACTTGGAAGTAATTTGTGTCCATAGAAAACTTGTGCCAAGATTATTTCTTTGTTGCTTTGTATGTCTCTCTCCCACAGTATAACCCCTGCTTTCAATGTATTTGATATTGGTATAATTTGTGGAGGGGAAGGGGAAAAACAAATCGTTTAAATAGGGATACAGGTGGACCCATTGAACAATGAGATGTACAAGTCATTATGTCGAAAAACGAACTTTACAACTTTGGTGGGGGGGGGAGCGGGAAGGATGGGGGGGGAGGATAGGAAGGGATGGGAAGGGGAAACAAAGGAGGCTACAATACTTGATAAGAAATGTACTCATTATCTTGCCCATGTAATTGTAACCCCTCTGTACAGTATTTTCACAATTAAAAAAAGAAAAAAAGAAAACATTGTGTTATGGTCATATGTTGAAAGGTTTTGTAGTATATAACTACAAGCAAAATACATATTAAATTTAGCAATGTAATATTGAGTGAAAAGGGAAGGCCCAAAAGATTATATAAATAGAATTTTATAAAGTTAAAAATAGTGAATCTAAACTATATTTTTTTCTCAGAATGTCTATGAATCTAACTAAATTTTGTAAATATGAATATGTATATGCATCTTTATATTTGAACACTAGGTTTTACATTTTATTAATTTGAAAAGATTTCATTGGCATTATATGAGGCATCTGGATTATAAAATGAACCTTCTATCATAGAACTTACTTTGCTTCACTGTAGCCAGTGGTTTCTCTATTTAATCCTACTAGAAGATAAACTCTGTAAGGGCAGAGGGACATATATCTCCCCTGTTCATTTCTGCACCCTTATTATCCAACACATGTAGTAAGAGTCAATTAATATTGTAATTTCCAAGCCAGGCACCCGTGGCTCATACTTGTAATCCTAGTTGTTCAGGAGGCTGAGATCTGAGGATCACAGTTCAAAGCCAGGCCAGGCAGGAAAGTCTGTGAGCCTCTTATCTCCAATAAACCACTAGAAAATCAGAAGTAGCCCTGTGGCTCAAGTGGTAGAGCATTAGCCTTGAGCTGAAGAGCGCAGGGAGAGCACCCAAGCTGAGTTCAAGCCCCATGACTGACAAAAATATGAATAAATAAAATAAATAAAAATTGCCAATTTTGCAATCCTATTTAATCTTCTCATTAGTACTTGAAGGCAGTTTGTTCCTTCACATGGCAAAGTAATACCCATGAGGGTTGTTTGGAAAATTAAAGATACTTCCAAATGAAGGTAGGAAATTAAACCTTCTACATATATTTTAACTTTCCTAATAATTTCATGAACAAAACAATTAAAACTTGCTCCTTACTACCCACTCTTCATACACACATATAACACAACATACACTCACAACAATAACCACCACCACCAGACAAGGAAAAGGTTACAATCTACTGCCATAGCTTTGATAATCTAGTGGCAAGGAAGACAATAAAGAATCCAGCACGGTCAGGCTGAGAAGGTGGCTCAGTGGTAGAGCGCTTACCTCGCATGCCTGAGGCCCTGGGTTCGATTCCTCAGCACCACATAAGCAGAAAAAAAAAGCCGGAAGTGGTGCTATGGCTCAAGTGGTAAAGCGCTAACCTTGAGCTGAAGAGCTGAAGGACAGCACCCAGGCCCAGAATTCAGACCCCACGACCGGACCCAAAAAAAAAAAAATCCAGGAACACAATTTAGTAGTGGTTCATATTATTCTGCCCACACTGTGCCTCTTGTTGCTGCTGAGATTAAATTAGTCAATTGACATAGCCTTTAGAATTCTGACCAATATTCCCAAACCTGGAGTACTCACAAACTGATGGCTAGCCTTGTGTTTAACTCCTTCCTATTTAGAACTACTAGAAGTAGCTACCTGGGAAATACAGTTGAAATAATAAAGTGGTGAGGCTGGATCTCTGTGAAAGTGCGGAATTCTAGAGAAAACATATTTACAAGTTGAGACAGTCTTTCCTTGGACAGTATGCTAAACAAAATCTCTGAAGACAATGATTATTTCTCCTCTCTTACTTTTACTACATTTGATTAATCTAGTTTGCCTCCTGTCCCTTTTATTACTGTCAGAACAAGGAATATCCAGACTTCAAAAGTAGGAATGGATGGGAAATTGCCTCAAGAAATCTTGAATAACATATTAGGGCAAAGAGAATTCTCAGAAAAAGATTGACATTTTAATGAAGAAAGGAAAAAATGTAAACTAAGACAGTAAAATACTCCAAAATTTATTATAGAATTAAATATATCTCACAAAAAGACATTATGCTTATAGAATCAAGATTTTTCAACTATTATTTCTGTTTTACTATTCATCTATCTAGAGACTTATTATGATAACATTTCTTAAGTATAAAATCCATATTGGACACCAAATAAAAATACATTTGGAAATATTGATGCCCATAGGGCACACTTAATACTTTAGCCTCATGAACTGGTGGCAAGGATGTCTGTCTTTCCATGCCTTAAACATACTTTTGTTTTGAAAATAAAGGTAATGAAACTAGTATTTTAATCACACAACATGTTCTATGTTCAGATATGCTTCAGAATGAATCAGAGAGAGTGATGTTACTTTGTTTAATGACCTTGTTACTTCCTTCTTGTGAGTATTTTTAAAAGTAAATTGTTATTGTATGAGCAAAACGAAGAAAGAATCCATAGGAACTACTGAAGATATTTGTACTTAGCTTGTCCAGGTGACCATCATGGAAATGTTCTTTTATAGATAGTTCCATCCATCTATTCATCCATCTGCCCACTCATCCATCTGTCCATCTGTCTGTCCATCCATTCATCCATTTTGAACAAAAACACAGGTTTGTTTCTTGGAAAGCTGTATTAATACCTTTATTTGAATTAAAAAGTAAAATCAAATCTTTTTGAGGGCAGAAAGAAGTAAATTATAATGTTTTGACAGTAATAGATCAGTCATTTAGAGAATTTTGTATTTCCTACAAAATAAAATGAACTTATTCAACTCCAAAATACTGACGAAGAATGACCTATTCATTAACAAAGAATGTTAATGTTGTTCAGATAGAACAATGGATGTCCGCCTTTTTCCCATATAAACTGTGACAAGGTATAAATCACAAGCAACTATTTCAGGGCATTAGAGAACAGAAAACACAAGACTACAAGACTATGACATTTCAGACAGGTAACATACACAAGGTGAGGTTTTTTGGTATCCTATCTTTTTGCTTGGCAAACAGTGGAAGTCTCAATGGGTAGATGAAAGAGACATTGGATGGAGCTTATTGATGCTGAGGTGGGTGGAACTTGGGCGGTAAAATACTAGAGATGAGTGATCTGCACAAAGGAGAAATCCAGTAAGAAGTCTTGTTAAATAACAAGGTGCTTGAATGAAGAATGAAATTCAGTGAGGTGTGGAAGAGAGCATCAATTAAGTTATCTGTGAACTATACGGACATTTAGGAGTTTACATAATTCTGGATGACACTGGAGTTGTAAAAAGCTGGAGAGAGACCTTGCTATAATACTTAGTTATTGGGCTGAACTCCAAAAGGTAATAGTTTGGAGGAGAGCTACTCTAGTCTTAGATTATGGCTACATTAAATGTCCTTTAGCAAAACCTTTAAAGAAGTTTTAATAAGATAAAACAAATCTGCTAATAAATTAGCTGTCTGCCAGAAGAAAACACATCACTCTCTTGAAAATCTGATGCCAACAATGCATCATCTACAATGACAACTTAAAAAAAAACACTATTTTAGCTTTATTTCACTGTTAGAAAATACCTGAGAAAGTCATCTTAAAAAAAAGAGAGATTTATTTGGGTTCACGGTTTTGGTTTCAATCTATGTTTGGCTCCGTTTCCAGACCTTTGGTCAAGCAGTGCCTTATAGCAGAAGGGTAGCGTATAAGAAAGCTGTTCACATAATGGTAGCTGAGAGAGAGGGGGGAGAGATGGAGAGAGAGAGAGAGAGGGATAGAAGAAGAGAAAGAGGGAGGGAGGGAGAGAGAGAGGTAGAAGTAGAAGGAGAGAAAGAGTCAGAGAGAAAAAGAGAGAGAGAAACAAAAGGAAGAGAAGAAGGAGAAAGAACAGTAGAAGGGAGAGAGAAGAGAGGAGGGTAGGAAAATAACAATATTCCTTCTAAGGCAACACTCAATATTTTCTACTTTTTAAAATACATTTTTATTGTAAAAATATTATACAGAAAGGTACAGTTATATGAGTAAGATAATAAGTACATTTCCTATTGAGCATTATTACCTCCTCCGTTGTTTTTTCCCTACCACCCCTTCCCTTCCCACTTCCCCAACTCCTTTCTCCCTCCCCCCACAAGTTGTAAAGTTCATTTTCAACGTGGTGTCTTGTACATCTCATTGTTACAATGGGTCAACATGTATCCCTATTTAAGCATTTTGTTTTTTCCTTTCCCTCCCCAGATTTGAAAAGTATATATACAAGATGCAGGGCACCTGAATCAAATAGTGAAAATAGGGGTTATACCATGGAGGAGGAACATACCAAAGAAACAAAAAAATTATACAGCACATTATAAGTACGTTAAAAACAATAATATTATAAGTACGTTAAAAACAATAGCCAGAAAGAACAAAAAACACTTGTGTCTTGGAGTTCATTTCACTTAACATCATCTTATATGGTTGTATGTACATAGCATTTGACGTTTTCTGCTTGTCCTAGACATATACTAGTTATTACAAATAAGGAAACCATGGGACCTATGTTTCTTTAGGCCTGGCTTACTTTACTTCATATACATTTTTCCAAGTCTTTCCATTTCCTAACAAATGGGATGATGTCATTCTTTCTGATGGAGACATTGAATTCCATTCTCTCTCCCTCTCCCTCTCTCCCTCTCTCTCTCTCTCTCTCTCTCTCTCTTTCTCTCTACCTGTCTACCACATTTTCTTGATCCATTCATCTACTGAGGGGCATCTGGGTTGGTTCCATATCTTAGCTATGGTAAATAATGCTGCAATAAACATAGTTGTG
>NW_012267238.1:13576175-13589392 GCF_000151885.1 Dipodomys ordii | reverse complement strand
TTTTGGGTCCGGTCGTGGGGCCTGAACTCTGGGCCTGGGCACTGTCCCTCAGCTCTTCAGCTCAAGGCTAGCGCTCTACCACTTGAGCCACAGCACCACTCCTGGCTTTTTTCTTTTTGCTCATGTGGTGCTGAGGAATCGAACCCAGGGCCTCAGGCATGCACCTTCCCAGCCCCTTTCTCTCTCTCTTTCTCTCTTTCTTTCTTTGCTTTTCTGCAGTATTGGGCCTTGAATTCACTCAGGGCCTTGTGTGCTGAATCATGCTTCCAGTCATTTCTTGAACTGACAGTTTTTGAGATAGGGTCTCTTTTCCTGCTTGGGTGCATGCACCTGGACAATGATCAATATAGCTGACAGGGCAAGTGTCTTCTCCTATGGCAAGCTTTTTTTTCCCATTAAGTAAAGTCTGAGGAACTTTTTTGCCCAGGCTAGCCTGGAACCATGATTGTCATGAGCTTTCTCAACCTCTCAAGTAGCTTTTATCTGATTTCTTAGTTATTTGGAAAGACAATTGCCTCTCTAAAGCAATAGTAGTAATATGTTGCTGAATTATAATGTTTTTATTTTTCATATATATATGTACACACACATATAGAGAGAGAGAAAGAGAGAGCATAAGACAGAAAAGGGCAAATGTAAGTTTACTGATGTAAGGTTCTGTGTGGGTAGAGAAAATTTCAATATGCATATTAGAATAACCACTCAAATATATAAAAATAGTATAGTAAAATTGCCAACAGAAAAGATAAAATACAACAAGGAAAGGGTGAATAGGGAGAGGGATAGGTATTTAAAGGGGTGACAATTTATCAGAAAATATTATTCATAAACTGTTGTGTTTAATGGCAACTCTGTTGTACAACTAAATATAATTAAAAATACAACATATTAAAATTCAAAATAAGGAAGTTAAAAAGATATGTACATGAAACATATAGAACACAAATAGCTAAATAATATTCTCAAATTGTAATAATAATTGCACTAAATATGAATGAGCTAAAAACTCCAATTGAAAGGTGGCTTGTCAGATTGTGTAACAATATACCTATATGCTATTTATAAGATAAAAGGCGAAGTGTAAATTTGTCAATAAGAAACCATAAACTATGAAAATGACTATCAACAAAAATATAAGCAAAAAATCAGCATTACTAATTTGTTGAAGTAGTACTAATTTTTTGAAACCTTGGGAAGGAGTCACTAAAAATTATTTAAAAAATTAAAACCTAAATTTTGTGGTAGTGGCACAATCTTATAATATTGGTTGGTTATTCACTAGGTTGAGATCTGAGAATCTTGGTATGAAGCCATTCTGGCCAGAGAAATCTGTCAGTCTTGTTTTCCAGCAAAAAGCTGGAACTGGAGGCATGGCTAAAGAGGGAGAGCACCAGTAGTGATTTAAAACATCAAGTGAGAGCACCAAGTTCTGACCAAGCTCTAATACCAGCACACAAAAGAGATTAAAGTGGGAAATATTTTACAATATGTATTTCCCTGCTTCTCAGAATTGAGTTCTAGAAATGTTCTGTTTTGTCTTCTGATTCTTTTCATTTATTCGTTTCTTTTTTTGTGATTTTTTTTCTCCTTGAAACTCCTTTTTCTGTCTGGCTAGCTTTGTTTTCCTTTTGCAAGGAGCCACTCAGATAAAAGTAGATCTAACAAGTCCCTTCAATGGTCTCATATTTAACCTTTTATTATTGGTCATTAAACATAATTGGTGAGCTGTTAATATGTACAACATACATTCCTGGTTGTGAATATACACGGGTGAACTAAACTTCTAGGAGTTAGAAGATGATGATGGAAAAACAAACAAAAATGGAGCATGCCAGTTTGTGACAAATAAAGCAATGGTAGATAGTCATTGTTATTAAGGAGAAGTAAAGGAAGACATCTCTAAAAAGATGCAGTTCATGCTGATTGAACAATACAAGGTACCAGTTTTCAATTCTTGGGACAATAATGTCCTGGGTAGAGGTAATATGCAAAGATGCTGAATAAGGAGCATACTTTCTAAATCTATGAAATAGATAGCATAAGGGTGTGAAAGGAGGGGTACAGTGGTAGCTAATGTGGCCGGGCAGAGAGTGGGACACTTTATCTATGGATCCTGAATGCCTCTACATGGATTTGGATTTTTCTCTGAATGAGGTGAGACATCATTGGAGGGGATTTGAGGCAAAAAAGAAAAATTTGACATATTTTATGGTATCACTTTGGCTGCAGTGTGGAGATTAAACTCTTTATCTCTTAAGATAGCTAACAAAGAATTGTGCAAGGCAGACAGAAAGCACTTATAGATTTATTAGTCTGTCCTCAAAACTGAATTTATGTATCAGTGGCTTTTATATGCTTTGTTTCCGTGTTCCTTTGAGCGATTCAGAAAGATCTCTGATATTCAGCTATTGAAATATTCATTTAAAATAGCCATATATCTGATGAGTGACTTATAACATTGTGTATTCTTATGGTTAGTGAAAGAAATAATATACCCAAAACAAGTGTCCATTAAGTCTATGACTTGCCAGATATTTTATCATTAGATGTTTTTCTTAGCATAAAGTTAAAGACAAGTGATTTTTCATTTATAAAAAGCAATTTTATTTACCTATTATAACTTACCTTACCATCACTTCTATCTTTAGACATTCTGACAATAGCCCCAGATTGGTTTGCCATCACCAGGATGATCCTACAAAATTCTTTTTATATAGATGATTTATGTTTTATTCTGTTGTCTAGTTTTGTCTTTGGCCTTCTGTGATGCCAACCTTCAGAATGGTTGCCATGTGCAGTCATTTCCACCCTGACTGACTGTTCTCCTCAGTGCCATCCTGTCTTATCAGAAAGATGCAAAATATACCTAAAGATAACATTGGATAAGAAACTGCACCAGATTTTAATTTCCAATATTTAAGACCTTTAACTTTTACAAACAATTATAGGTAATGTCCTTGGTTGACAATTCTGTCTTGGCTTTGAAGATTCTTTGGTACATGTTTTACTAGATTCCTTCTGTAGCTAGTACGTTTTCAGAAATTCAGAATGAGGGATTTTTAAGAACAACAGTAGCTTTTTTTCCATTATGCTAATTTCAATTTATTTTAAAGTATAATTCTTTTCAGTATATTAAATCTCTTAGTTTGTTGTTTTACTAATCTTTTCAATATAGCTACCTCACTATCTATATTTGTGAATTGGTTACATATTTAATTATCTTGTGCTATTGTGTCTCAATGTTCTAAAATATTCAAATGTGGAACTTAGATGAATCACTGAATATGTCATAAATGCATTTGTTGGTTTTCTTGCTGATGTGTTTGTTGTTAACAATTATGCATAATATGCTCCTTTGTCTATCCACTCACCATCTTGTCTAATATATATGTTCTGCAGTGTTACTGAAATTCAGATATTGAGATAAATAATTTGATGTGAAATGTATGAGTTACTGATACTCAATAGATGTTTGGGGTTTGATTACAGTAAACTAAATTTCAAAATAAGGGTGTTTTGAGTCTACTATATTTCACTAATGAATTCCTTCAGAATGTTTAATCAGCACTTACTATGTGTCAGACACTAAGCTTACACTGCATGAGATTAAGGTGTGATCTAAGACTAGTCTAGAATAGTTATGGGTTACTATGAAATAAAAAATATAACAAATTATTATGTCACTACTGAAATGGCTGTGATTAGAAATCCATAAAGTGTTCATTTAGCAGCAGCAGGACAGGAGTGACTGGGAGAGATGGAAAGACTGCAGAGGAGGTAATATTTAAGTTAAACCTATTTCTTGCTGCTTAAAATGTGTCTAGCAGCACTGGGGTTACCCAGAAGTTTGTTAGATATGTAGAATCACACAATCTCAACTTTGACTTTTAACAAGATCCTAAGGTAAATGATAATCATAAAATCTGGGAATCTAATTAGCAAAGGAAATAGACAATTCATTTTAAACAGAAATGATGGTGATTAGCAAAGGTACAGGACATGGAGAAACATACATGCTTCATTATTATATGTGGCTAGTTCTTAAGAAACATCAGGCAAGAAAAGAGAGAACTGTAGTGTGAGACACAGACTGTGAAAGAATTATATGCTACAAAAAGCATTTGAACCTTTTCTGAATCATTGGTATGATTGGGAATTTTCAGTCAATGATAAGCCAGGACTCCTGATATAGGGAAGCTCTAGTAGCCATGTGAAAAATGGATTAGAAACAAAAGTATTTTAAGTACTAAGAAATTACTTCAGAAAAAAAAAGAAGTTACTTCAGGTAAGACAGCCCAAACTAATAGTGCATATGTGGAGCACTTGGCAATTGCAATTATATAATTCAAATTTGAGTGAAAGAAGGAGAGATAAAGAAAATATTGGGGATAACTCACATTTCTACAATAAGTATTTAACTAATGATGTGCCCGAGGAGTTAGAAAATACATGTTTCATAGTGGATGGAATCAGTTCAATTTTGGACATGTTAACAAATATCTGTGAGTTATTTAGATTGAGAATGTTTAGGATTGTTTTTTGGAAGCTAAGAAGAGAAGATGTGATTTGAGATTGACAAAAGGAATTCAGGAACTTAGGGGTAGAAGCTAAAGAAGCTGTGGGGATATTTGAGAACATGTATGGACAAGCAGTATAACATCTGTCCCAAGCAGTGTCAACTAAACAGAGAAAGGAAAAAGAAGGCAATGCTGCCAATAAGAGAATTCAGAGTAACATGCAAGAATCAATAGGAAGAAAGGAACTAAAGTGACAGCTCAGGGAAGATACAAAACAAAACAAAAACAAAAGAAAACAAACTAAAAAAAATCCCAGATACTGGAGCATACAAAGGAGGGTTTATGCTGGAAAGAAAGGAGGACTACCGTCCTTTCTGAAGGAGAAGAGATAAACTTAGGATAATATTTTAAGATATGGGCGAGCTTTAAGATGAAAGCTGGAAGAGAAAAGATAAGACAGCGAGTGCTCCCTGACTTCTATATTCTTGATGAAGTCGGTAGCAAGGTCATCTGTGGAGAGCAAGTGGGCCGGGACAGGATCTTGATGAACATGATAAACGTTTATAATAGCCACTTTAGAGTGTGGGAGAAGTAGCTGACTGGAAACAACTAAAAGGATTCTCAGGAGAGGTTGGAAACCATAAATAACTTGTTGGGTTTTTTTCACACTCTATCATTCTATGACAGCCCCCTTCCCTCTCCTACTTGTTTTCATTTCATTTATAGTTTGATCAGGAACTAATTTTCCAGTAAATTTAAAGCCTACTTCAGGCAAGAAAAAAAAAAACCACAAAGGCTTATATTTCAAGCACCTAGAATAAATCTACTTACTGTTTTATGTTTAACTAAAAATTGGTACCCTTCCCTAATGAAAGTACCACATATTCATTATAAAAAACTTAGAAAATAAAGAAAAGAATTTAAAAATAATAACAATATCTATCGAGACATGATAGTTGGCATATTTCTTACTTTTATTACTTTTTCTAAACAGTTTTGTCTGCTTGCTTATTTTACATGGCTGCGTTAATCATATGCAAACTGCTTTGTGTTTTGCTCTTTTCAACATCCTTAAGATTCATAATTGTTTTTTCTTATTATGAAAGTATTTTATATTCATTGTAAAATGTTGCAAAGATGGAAAAGTACAAATATGAAAATACAAATCACTCATAATCTTGTCACAAAGAGATAATGATTCAGTTGCTAAGGTTTTTGATGAAAGCTTTCTTGTTTCACTTCAGAAAACATTTTCTAGTAGAATTTCTGCTAATATTTGATTCTTCTTCAGTAAATTTGCACAACCTGGACCATAACAGAATTTTACTTGAACAATAACTTATCAGTGTAGTCAGTACAAATAGGTCAGTTCCCCAATTGTTGAGATAAATACATAAGCACAGAATGTGGAGAGAAGCTAGAAATGTTATCAACTGTACTGAACAAAATGTATATGTTTGTTTCTATATCTATTGCTTCTTACCCACAACTGACTTCCATTATTCCATTTTCCAGATTATGGCTTTAAGAGTATATATGGGAAGGGATTTTAGCAGGGTAATAATCTCATGTACTGATATGTCACTTCTCTTTGTCAGGAAATAATCTTAAATGTTTTGTGTTCATACATTTTACTTAATCTTTATCACAGAATGGAGAGGTAGGTGACACAATTATTCCCACTGTAAAGATGTAGAAACTAAGGTACTAAATAATCTATTAATTTACCAAGGTCACATCTTTTAAATAAAGAAACTTGTTTTATACCTCAATAGTTTATTCCAGAATCCTGCTTATAACCCCTAAACAATATCCAGTTATAAGGATAGCTGAGAGTTTCACTTAATTATTTTATTTCTAGATATTTTTGTAGTGTTGGTGATCAAAGCCTGGGCTTGCATATCCTAGGCAAACCAATGGGTGCCACCCCAACCATTAGTTAGAATTTTTATTTGGCATTGCTTAATTTCTCTCAATCCTTACCCCAACCCTAAGCCTGACATCTAATCATGCTATCATGACTTCTTTCTAAAATATCTTGAAGGTCACAATAACAAACATGGTCCAAATGTTTTAGTAAGGCATGTGGGCCAATAAGTTCTTTGGTTTTTTTAGGTGGGGTGGCTGTACTAGGTTTTGAACTCAAGGACATCTGCTGAAGAAACAAATGATCTACCACTTGATCCTTTGCCTTCAAGATGGGGAGGGTGTTTTCTTTAGGCCTAGGTTGGCCTTGACCACAATCCTCATATTTGTGCTTTCTTTTTGTTGCTGAGAGGACAGGTGCATGTCAGTGTGCACAGCAGTTGTGCTTCCTCCTTAGCTTGGGATGACAGACACATGCCACTGAACACATATTTGGGATGGAGTGTGGTAAACTCTTTATGCTATGGTTAGCCTTCACTTAGATCTTGTGACCTTCAACTCCCAAGTAGCTAGAATTACAGTCTTCAGTCACCATGCCTGCCATAAACTTGCAAATTCTAATAACATTATTTATTCCTCTGTACTTGAAATTATAAACAGTTCTTAATATATACTTTATAGGCTATAAATCATGATTCTGTTATTCAAGTTAATAGAAAATGCCTCTTTCTTGTTATTAGATTTGTTTGACACACTAAATTCTGCTTTTCTTGATGTGATCATTTCTTCAGCTATTTCTTATTTCAATTCCTGGTTTGAATTTTTTTTTTTTTAGCAAGAATCTGTGAAAATTCTAGAATGCCCACTAATGTTATCTGTGTAGGGATCTCAAAAAATAGTGGACAAAAGGGTGAATGATAAAGGTATTATTGGTGCTTTGGTCATGATCAAGCTGGTTTGTTCCTCTGTTAGATGATTATTGAGTTCCCAGAGCTATTGCTCAGATGACCTACTTGGGGAAAAAGAAAAGGAAAAAAGGGCACTTGTATACTGAAAAGAATAGCGAATTCAGCATTTAATCCAAATTGACTTTGGTTAAGATCCCTTTATTTAGTCATCTATTTCTTATTTGTGGAATAAATACATGATAGTGGTTAAAAACACGGGGTGTGGAGTTATACTGCTTAAATTCAAAGCCCGGCATTAGCTCTAATTGCCTTTGAGACTCAATTCCCATATATATATATAACCTTCTATAAGTAGAACTATCCCTTTTTGCAGATGACATGATCCTGTATTTTAAAGAACTCAGTAGATTCTTCTCCCAAGTTACAGCAGCTGACCTGCAAAGTAGCAGGATATAAAATTGATCCACAAAAATCTGCTTTTCTGTATGCCAACAATGAGAAGAGCAAGACTAAAATCAGGAAAAAAATAAATTAAAATTCCTAGAAATTAACTTAGGCAAAGATGTGAAAGACCTCTATGATGAAAGCTTTAAAAACCTGAAAAAGGAAATTAAAGCAGATTTAATGAAATGGAAAGACCTTCCACGCTCCTGGATTAGAAGGATTAACATTATAAAAATGGCAATATTGCCCATAATTATCTACATATTCATGCAATACCCATCAAAATCCCAACAAAACTCTCCAATGGTATGGAGGAAGCAATCTAAAGATTCATGTGGAATAATAAGAAACACTGAATAGTAAAAACAATCCTAAGTAGGAAGAACAGTGGTAGAGGAACATCAAAACCAAACTTCTAATTTCATTACAGGGTAGTAATAATAAAACAGCTTGGTACTGGCACATAATAGGCCTGAGGACCGATGGAATAAAATAAGAGATGCAGAAGTGAATACACAGACCTAATCTCTGACAAGGGAGCCAAAAACACAGGAGGGAAGAAAGACAGCTTTTTCAATCAATGGTGTTGGCCTAATTGGCTATTCACAAGTAGAAAACTGAAGCTAGATTCTCATATGTTATCCTGCACCAGAATCAATTCCAAATCAAAGATTTGATCAAAGACCTCCATGTAAGATACCCTAAAAATATTACAGGAAGTGACAAGGAAACACTAGGGAGTCTTGGTATGGGTCAAAACTTTCTAGGTAAAGATCTATAATGAAAACAACTCAAAGAAAGACTGGGCTTTAGTAAATGGGCTTGCATGAAACTGAAGAATTTCTGCATGGCAAAGGACATAGCTAGCAAGATAAATAGAAAGCCCACAGAATGGGAGAAGCTCTTTGCTAGCTATGTATCAGACAAGGGCCTAACATCCAGAATATATTGAGAGCTCAAAAAAATTAAACATTCACCAAACAAATCCTCAAAGAAATTAATAAATGGCTAAAGACTTAGCTAGACTTCTCAGATGAAGAGTTAAGAATGGCCAATACACACATGAAGAGATATTCAACATCTTTGGCCATAAAAAATGCAAATCAAGGCAACAATAAGATTGCACTTCACCGCAGTTAGAATTGCCATTATCAAGAAAACTAATAATAACAGATGTTGGCAGGGATGTGTCCAAAAGGGAATACTACTATAATGTTGGTGGGAATGTAAACTTGTTCAACTACTCTGGAAAGCAGTACAGAGGTTCCTCAAAAAACTGAACAGAGATTCCCTATGGCCCAGCAATCCCACCCCTGGGCATCTGTTAAGTTGACAAAAAACAAAACAAAACTAAACAACTAAAAAGCCAAACAGGGCACACTAAAGCCACCAGCACAACCATGTTCATTGCAGCATTGTTTACCACAGCCTAGATATGGAATCACCCAAATGCCCCCCCGGACTAAAAGAAACATAGATTGCATGGTTTCCCTCATCTGTAATAATTATATGTGCCTATAATTCTACAAGTAAACCCAATGGATAGTAAAAGACAAAAAAACAGATACTTGGACATGATAAACAGCACTCTTAACATTCACACAGTGAGAACAAAGGAGGACATTCTTTTTGTTTGTTTGTTTTTTTAATTTTTATTATTTATTTATTTTTATTATGAGGGGTTGCAATTACATGGGCAAGGTAATGAGTGCATTTCTTTTTTTGTTTATTTTTTAATTTAATTTTATTGTGAAAATACTGCACAGAGGGGTTAGAATTACATGGGCAAGATAATGTGTATATTTCTTATCAAGCATTGTAGCCTCCTCCTTTGTTTCCCCTTCCCATCCCTTCCCAGCCTCCCCCTGTTCCCCCACCCAATCCCCCCCCCCACCACCAAAGTTGTAAAGTTCGTTTTCGACATGACAACTTGAACTTCTCATTCTTGCAACGGGTCCACCTGTATCCTTATTTAAACGGCTTGTTTTTCCCCTTCCCCTCCACAAATTATATCGACATCAAATACAGTGAAAGCAGGGGTTATACTGTGGGGGAGGGACATACAAAGCAACAAAGAAATAATCTTATAAATGCGTTAGAAACAAATGCATGAAAGAAAAAAAATTTAAATACATATCTTAGGGTTCATTTTCCTAACATCACCTTATCTGACCTTTTCTGCTTGACTCATACATATTCTAGATATTGCAAATAAGGGAAACCATGGGACCTAGGTTTCTTTGGGCTTGGCTTACTTCACTTAATATAATTTTTTTCCAAGTCTTTCCATTTCCTAACAAATGGGGCAATGTCATTCTTTCTGATGGAGGCATAGAATTCCATTGTGTATATATACCACATTTTCTTGATCCATTCATCTACTGAGGGGCATCTGGATTGGTTCCATATCGTAGCTATAGTTAATAATGCTGCAATAAACATAGTTGTGCTGGTAGCTTTAATGTGGTCTTGTTTATAAACATTTGGGTAATGAGTACATTTCTTATCAAGCATTGTTGCCTCATCCTTTGTTTTCCCTTCCCATCCCTTCCCATCTCTCCCCCACTTCTTCCCCCGTGTGCCAAAATTGTGAAGTTCATTTTCGACATAACATCTTGTATATCTCATTGTTGCAATGGGCCTACCTGTATCCCTATTTAAACAATTTGCTTTTTTCCTCCCCCCCCAAATTATACCAACATCAAATACAGTGAAAACAGGGCTTATACCATGGGGGAGGGACATACAAAGCAACAAAGAAATATCTTATAAGTATGTTAGAAACAATAGCAAGAAAGAAAAAATATTTGAGTCCTTACCTTGGGGTTTATTTTGCTTAACATCAACTTATCTGACCGTTTCTGTTTGTCTCAGACATATACTAGTTATTGCAAATAAGGGAAACCATGGGACCTATGTTTCTTTGGGCCTGGCTTACTTCACTTAATATCATTTTTTCCAAGTCTTTCCATTTCCTAACAAATGGGACAATGTCATTCTTTCTGATGGAGGCATAGGATTCCATTGTGTATATATTTCACATTTTTTGATACATTCATCTGCTGAGGGGCATCTGGGTTGGTTCCATATCTTAGCTATGGTAAATAATGCTGCAATAAACATAGTTGGTATGGTCTTATTTGTGATCATTTGGGTAAATGCCCAAAAGTGGGATTGCTGGTCATAGGGTAGCTCTATGTGGAGACTTTTGAGGAACCTCCATACTCTGTTTTTTATTTCTATACCCTTTTTTTTTGTATGAAAGTTTATCTGATTTGGAGAAGGAAAGGGGAAGCATAGAAATGGTGAGTCAAAGGGTGAACTAATTCATCAGTGATACTCACTAGACCCTATGTTGGAAATAAACTATACAGTGGGAAGAAAGGGGTCAGGGGGAAAAGCTGGGAGAAAGTGAGAGAGAGGGTGATACTGTTCAAAAAGAAATGAGTACATTTCTTTTTGTTCAAAAAGACTTATGCAACTGTAACTGGTCTGTATATCATCTTTACAATAAAAAATAAAAGATCTATCTTCTGAGGCTCACAAGGTTTTAGGAAGAATCACATGTGATGAGAATTAAAGTACTGAAGTTTCAGAACGAAGACTTTCATGTTAGCTAAAAATGCTGTTAAATTTATTCTGCTACTTGATCTGATATCGGAAAAACAACAGTTCCTCTTTGAGCTTTATATTTTTTATGTGCAAAATGCAGACCTTAACTCTTCTGAGGGTTCATATAGGGATTAAGTGAGAAACAAATATGCATTGAATGTTGTTCTCTTTAAAATGGGCAGCAATAAAAAGATTTGTGTAAGATTCAGATTACCAGAACACGTATATATCTAAACTTAAACTCAGAAATATTACTTGAGAAGTTATGCTTGTTTTTCACAAGATGCTGGTATGTAATATAGACATGAATATCATACTACTCACCAGAGCTAGTACTTCTATGAGGAGGCCTGTTTGACTAAAATTCTCTGAATTGAATGAATTTTTGAAATGGAATTTTAATTTTTTTATTAAGTAGGCAATATTTTATTAAGTTCTCCTATAAGATAGTAGCAAATAAAAATCCAACTAAAATTTGGAGATGATGATAAAGGAAACCAGAAAATTACCTTTTTGTTTAAAGAAAGAATGTAATGGTCATTTGATACAACAATAATAACTAAGTCTCATAGCTAGACTGATATATCAATAGATATAATGTGTCTAAAAGTAATTCTTTTTGTCGGTCGTGAGCCTTGAACTCTGGGCCTGGGCACTGTCCCTCAGCTTTTCAGCTCAAGGTTAGAGCTCTACCACTTGAGCTACAGCACTACTTCCAGTTTTCTGGTGGTTTATTGGAGATAAGAGTTTTGCGGAGTTTCCTGCTGGCTGGCTTTGAACCTCGATCCTCAGATCTCAGCCTTCTGCGTAGCTAGGATTATAGGCGTGAGCCACGGGTGCCTGGCTAAAAGTAATTCTTAAAATTAGAGAGGCATGATTTTTCTATGACATAAAGATTTTTTGAATAAAATTATACAAATATATGTGTATCTTATGATTTCTTTTCATTTATTTATTTTCTTTTTAAAGTTACTTTTAGTTGTACAAAGGATGTCCATTAAACAAAGCAGTTTTTGGATACAATATGTCTTGATCAGTCATATCTTGCAAGATTCTCATTCATATCTCTTCTGATTTTTAATAAGACAGTAAATATTAACATCCGTTGAATTGTTGTGTTTAACAAGCATATCATTTTTATTCTTGTGAATTAATGTTGTTTTCTCTTTAATGTGAAGAAATTCACTTGCTTAGGAACACAAATACTCCCATAGCAAGTTGGTAAAATGAGTTGGTAGTAGCAAAAGGAAAAACATCCTCATTTCTATGTCATGCTTCAGCAGCTGTTGGCCCTTCTGTCTTCCTGCTCCTTTTTATCTGTTTTTATCACCTTAAATTCCTTGTTGTATCTCTAGCCATAATATATTATTCTCCCAAACCTTTCAAATATTAATGTTTTCATCACTGGTAGTCTACAAATCTACCTTTTTTTTTTTTTTTACCATCTTCAAGTGCTTAGATATCACCATCTTGGTGAAGCCTTCTAGAGTTACCCCATTCCACAGTGCAACATATCCAACTACCCTTGACTTTCCTGTCTCCATATCCTGTCTATTTAGCATTTTTTCCATTTTACTTACCAAAATTTATAATATTTTGCAAGTTTTACTCATTTTGTTATTGTTCATTTTCTCCTACTTTTGATAGTAATCTTCACAAGGACAAAGATTTTTGTATGCTTTGTTTATTGTCATATACCCAGAACTTAGAACAGTAACAAAAAATAGTTGTTAATTCTTTTTTTTTTAATTGTGAAAATACCATACAGAGCGGTTACAATTGCATGGGCAAGATAATGAGTACATTTCTTATCAAGCATTGTTGCCTCCTCCTTTGTTTCCCCTTCCCATCCCTTCCCATCTTCCCCCTC
>NW_012267238.1:13453447-13576034 GCF_000151885.1 Dipodomys ordii | reverse complement strand
GGGGGAGGGACATACAAAGCAACAAAGAAATCATGTTATAAATATGTTAGAAACAATTGCATGAAAGCAAAAACATACTCATCTTGGGATTCACTTCTTTTATAAATAAGACAGAGTCTTAAATTTGAAATTTAATATAGTTGGGCAGGCTGCTTAGGTACTTTGTCTAAATGCAAAATGCCAGTAGATTCTTTTCTCATTACTTATAGAGGAATGAAGAAATGAGTAGTTTGAATACCATTTCCTCCAAATTTATATCCATTTAGAACCTTATGTGGCTTTGCAGATGTAAGATGAGCTCACATTGGATAGAGTGGTTCTAATCCAACCACTGCTGTCTCTGAAAAGAGTAAAGCTTATATACAAACATACAGTGAGAAAGCCACTTAAGATCACCTACAGAGATTAGAGTGATATCTAGGCCAGAGGACACCAGGATTTATGGCAAACAGGAAGAGATAAGGAAGGACTCCTAGAATCTTCAGAGAACACGGCCATGCCTTTGTCCTGATTTTTAGGACTTCTAGCTTTCAGAACTGTTGTTCAGAATTGTTTGTGGTGTTCTAATTCTGCCACACCAAAATTTTGGAATTTGTTTTGATAGCACTAGAAAATGGATACATATAGAACTGGGCATATTCATTTTGTCATTTATTTATTGCATGTCAAACAATATGTTAAGCCTCAGAGTTGTATTAATAAACACAACTCTGAGGCTTAACATATTGCAATGAAAGTATTGTTGGAGGCAAGAGTAAGGAAGGGCATGCTGTGTGAATAGGATCAAAGTATATGATATGCATGTATGTATTAAAATACCAAAATCAAACCCATTGTGTTGTATGATTAAGATACATTCACAATGATAACAGCAACAATGATCATAAAAGAATATCTTGAATGAATTAAGCTCAGAGTATTGGGTGGGAGCATATAATTTTGCCTGGGATTAAGCGGTATTTGAGAAAGCTTTTTTGAGGTAATTTGTGAATAAGCCAGATAGGGAAGAGAGAGTAATATTGCAGGCAAAGGAAAGCATGTGAAAAGGGACAGAGCAAGAAAGAATATGACATCATATGGGATGAATAAGCATTTGATTCAGCAGCAGTTGTCTGTGTTGGGGTGTTTGCAATTATAGTATTATGTGATAGGAATATGTTGCAATGGTATAGATGAGACATAAACAAACATTCAATCTAAGGTAGTGTAGGAGAATTTCCTAGAAATCATCTGGTAGTTCAGAACTGTCTAGAATGATAAGGTTAGTTGATTGGTTTTGGACAAAGACAGGAAAGGAGGGGGCTTCCTTATAGGAAGATGGTTCTATTTTAAGATGAGACTCATTCTAAGGAGTTTTTGCATAGCAAACTGCCTTAAAGCACCAAACATTGCAAAAAAAATTCCCTAAATAAACAAATATTTCATCTGACTTTTACTGTGGTCTCTGTTTACAGAAACTCGTACTTGATTTATTCATTGCTCCTAATATTCTTGAAATTTTTATTTCAGTTTCTTACAAAAGCAATCACATTCTTAACTCAGCCACTGGTATGAAAATAGGTCACTGTGATAGCTCTGTCAGAATACAAATGCTTGGGGAATTGATATTTAGGGCTGAATCTGACTTGGATAGGTTTTCATTGTAAAAGTATTATAGAGCATTAAGTTGGAGGAGGTCAAACCTGGCTAGTTGTATCTTGTGTTATCCCACTAAGTTAAAAAAATTAACTGCATTTTTACTTCTTTTTCATTTTTTATTTTGAACAATAAACTTACAAGTTACTTTTCCTTATAATGATTTGATTTTCCTTCTTCACTAGGCTCTAGAATACTTGAGAATAGGTATGGTGTAGTATCCATATATGTATGTATGTATATATATATATATTTATATATTAAGGACTTAAAATTGTTGAGGAGGGAAAATATTTCCCTTCGATCTCCTAGGCTCATTGAACCCTTCTAAATAAAGTGGGCAAGATAATATCAATGAAATTTGTGAACATTTTTATTACAAATACACACAGGAATACTCAGTGACAAGTAATTCAGGGGTAATAGAAATTTTAGCTCATACAGCATACTACTCAGACATTTTTCATCTTGAAAAAACACCTGTCAGAATTAGTTTATTTTGGCTGATAGTTTCAGGAGTTTCAGTCCAATGTTGACTGTTCTTTCTGAGCTGTGGTGAGGCAGAACATCATGATGGCAGTCAGGAAGGAGAGATGTGGAAAGTAAGAGAGAGAGGGAGAGGATCAAGACAAGACCCAGGATCCTCACTTCAGTGTGACTTACATCCTCCAGTAGGCCCTCAACTTTTAAAGGTTCTAGAATCTACAAAAATAGTGATGTTAGCTGGAATCCAGGCTTTGGGTACGATAGTCTTTTGGAAAGACACTTCATATCCAAATCATAATGTATAGAATCTCAAAACTGAAGAGAAGTAACAAGACAAAGGCAGTTAAAAGCTTTAGTCTCTTAGAAACTGCGCACTGAAGGAAGGTAAATTGATGTGAAAATTAATGGAATAAAGAGTTACTTTAGATATGAGACCCTTGTCTGTTGTATGGCTATAAGACATTATGTTGAAAAACGAACTTTACAATTTAGGATGGGGGTGGGAGGTGGGGGGGAGGGGTGGATGTAGTTGTGGAAATGGTAGGAAAGGGCTGGTAGGGGGAAAACAAAGCAGGAGGCAACAATGCTTGATAAGAAATGTACTCATTACCCTGCTCATGTGATTGTAACCCCTCTGTACAGTATTTTCACAATAAAAAATTTATTTAAAAAAAGAAAAGAAAAAAAGAGTTACTTTAATAAGATTTTTCCATGTAGTCACCACTGATGTATCTCTGTGCTAAGCAAGAGTATAGAGTTCACTCCTATAATTAAAACACTGTTTTTACCCAGAGAGAAATATGAGCAAAGAATTTGTCCTTTGTCTCACTTGCTTTCAGCTTAAAATAATTCTTATAACAAAATGACATAGTTAAGGGTGGTATGCACTGAACTTCAGCACATAAAACATATTTTTCATTTATAATTATTAAATGAAAGAAATAAAAGTATTTGTGAAAGGGTTGGGTTGGGTATTTGGCACAGTGGAAGAGCACTTGCCTGGCAACTGTATGCCCTGAATTTGGTTTTCAGCTCTGCAAAAAAAAGTATTTGAGAAAAATGCTTTTAGAGGATTAGTAAATTTTAATACTTTAAATTTATTTTCATTCTACCACCTCAAATGAGGTGAACCAAGTCAGCCTGTGTTTCTCTGGGTCTAGCTTACTACACTTAATATAATATTTCCAAGTCTTTGCATTTCCTTATGAATGGTACAAGATCATTCTTTCTAAGTAGTAGAATTCCAATATAAATACAAATGACATTTTCTTCATCCTTTAGCCCACTGAGGGGCCTGTGAGCTGATTCGGTGTCTTGGCTATGGTAAACAATACTGCAATAAACATGGTTGTGCTGTCAACTTTAGTGTGGCCTTGTTTGTGTTCTGGTGGATAAATGCCCAGGAGTAGGATTGCTGGGTCATAGAGAAGCATTATGTTTAATCTTTTGAGGAACCTCCATACTGCTTTCCAGAGTGGATGAACAAATTTACATTCCCGTCAACAGTATAATAGAGTTCCCTTTTGGCCATATCCACACCAACATTAGTTATGGTTAGTTTTCTTGATATTGGCCATTCTCACTAGGGTGAGATGGAATATCAATGTTGTTTTGATTTGCATTTTTTTTATGGCCAGAGATGTTGAACATTTATTCATGTGACTATTAGCCATTCTTAAATCTACAAATGAACACACTGGATGGTAAAAAAAAACTAAATAAAATTAAAAAAACAAACTTGAAAATAAACACTGGTCTCTAGGCATTCACATACAGTTGAAACCAAAGGAGGATATTCTTAAGAGAGGAACATGAAGGCACAATGACTATGTGCCTCTGATCATATAAAATAATATTTATTGAAATGAACTGCAGGAAATGGAAACAAGAGGCTTTGTTTTTGTTTTCTTTTTGTTAGATATTTTCCCCCACTTATCTGTCTTTTGGGACAGAAATGTAGGGACAAAGGGTGAACTAATGCAGAACTGGCATTCACTAGATGCTATGTTGAAAACAAACTATACAACTTATGAGTGGAGACAGGAAGGAAAAAGTGGGAGAGAGTGAGGAAGAGGTGACATTATTAAAAAAATAACATGGTCTTTATCAGACTTATATTACTGTAACTCTTTTGTACATGACCTTTATAATAATGATAAAAATGATGAAGAAAAAATGAATTCATTTTCACCAGTGACCATCAGTAAACTATGTAAAGCATCAATAACAACTACTATGAAGATTAAATCAGTGTGTATTTTTTTCTGTGTGGTTTTTATATATACACAATGAACTTAAAGCATCAAACAATATAAAAATATTCTAAAAATATAGAAAACATATTTTGTCAGACTTCGTATTATGAGTCTCTGTTTATAGAAAATGATTTTTGATTTATTCATTGCTCCTATTACCATTCTTGAAATTTCAATTTCAGTTCCTTATAGAAGCAATAACATTCTTAACTCAGCCTCTGGTATGAAAATATAGGTCACTATAATAGGTCCATCAGAATACAAATTCTTGGGGAACTGATATTTAGGGCTAGATCTGAGTTGCGTATATGTTTTCATTGTGAAAGTATTAAGGAGCAATTTTTCTTACCTATAAATCTCTTTCATTATTATTTTTGTGAGATTTGGAATTCCTAGCAGTTAGACAAGGAGGATTTAAAACCCATCCATGGGTTTCTTAGGAAGTTAATATATTTTGTAGAATATTTCCAAATCTTGTATAAAAAAGAAAACAAAGCAAGTTTCTTTGTTGATAAAATCAACAGAAGTTTCATGGTATTTTATGTCACCCAAATCTGAGATCTCAAAGACCCGCACAGGAAAATTTAAAATAATGGTTCAGATTCAAAAGGGCAGAAACAGATGTGACAAGAAGAGACATTTTCTAGTGTGAAGAGTATAATGTTGGAAAGAAAGCCTCATGTTTGTGTATTAGTTCAGCCACAGTGGAGTGTGTTCACAACAAGCAGTGAGGTATGGGGGAGAGCTAAATAAGTGTTGCATACCAAGTTGAAGAATTTCAATCCTATTCCTTGTGAAAGTGGGACATTTTGGGAGATTTTTGAAGAGGACGATAGGGATCAGATATATCTACTGTAGGAATGTGAATTTTATTTATTTATGTGAAGTTTTATTTATTTATGTCATAGAAGGATTTGAGCAGGTAGGACTGGAGAAAGCAACAAGATCGAGGCAGCCAGTCAAAGCCAGAGCTAAAGAGGAGTTGACCTAAAGGAAGTAGTAGTGGTTGTGGGAAGCAGAGACTAGATTTTAGACTAAGTAGACACAGTAAAGAATATAGAATCTTCCCTCTGGAAAGGTAGGAAATTTCTTTTTGTTTTATTTTATTTTTTATTCTGAGAATACCATACAGAGGAGTTACAATTACATGAGCAAGATAACGAGTATATTTCATATCAAGCATTGTTGCTTCCTCTTTGGTTTCTCCTTCCAATACCTTCCCATACTCTCCCCTCCCCCCACCCGATTCTCTTCCAACCCCTCACCAAAGTTGTAAAGTTCGTTTTTCACTATAACGACTTGTACATCTCATTGTTGCAATGGGTCCACCTGTATCTCTATTTAAACGATTTGTTTTTGCCCTTCCCCTCCACAAATTATACCAACATCAAATACAGTGAAAGCAGGGGTTATACCATGGGGGAGGGACATACAAAGCAACAAAGAAATAATCTTATAAATGTGTTAGAAACAATCACATGAAAGAAAAAAACATTTGAATACTTATCTTGGGGTTCATTCCCCTAACATCAACTTATCTGACCTTTTCTGCTTTGACTCAGACATATACTAGTTATTGCAAATAAGGGAAACCATGGGACCTATGTTTCTTTGGGCCTGGCTTACTTCACTTAATATAATTTTTTCCAAGTCTTTCCATTTCCTAACAAATAGGGCAATGTCATTCTTTCTGATGGAGGCATAGAATTCCATTGTGTATATATATATATATATATACACACATTTTCATCATAGAGGTCCTTCACTTCTTTGGTTAAGTTAATTCCTAGGTATTTTATTTTTTGTGGAGCTATTACAAATGGAGTTGCTTTCCTAATTTCAGCCACACTTTTCTCATTGTTGGCAAATTTCTGTATTGAGCTTTTATGGGAATTACAGTGAGAGCTAGTGGTGAGTGCCAAGGCATGAACTACTTTTCTTGTTTTTTTTTTTTTTTCAATTTAGCAGTCCTAGAATTAACTTACTGTGATGAGATTCAGAATAAGTAGAGGGGATGCAGAGTATTTTCTCCTTTTTTTTCAGAATTACACTAGGGTTTTTCTCATGTCATATCTGACCACTATATTAAAAAAAGAGACATGGTGGCGAGAAGAGAAATGATATATTTTTATGACTTGGGTATGTTATCCAAAGACAGTACTTCAGGTTATCTTTATGCACCTTTGAGAAATTTCTATGAGCTTTAGGTTTTATAGATAAGACAAACAACTGGGGATGGGGAATGAAGTATTCAAAAAATTTAATAGTTCAGGTCAAAGTATATCATTATTCAGTCCTTGATTTGGAAGTGGTTCCTGAGAAGTTGTTATTAGGAAAAACAAGTCATGATTGCCTGGTAGGTGGTTTGTCCTGGGAAGTTCTGTTGTTTTTTAGGGGTAGAATAGGGGTAGATTTGGGTCCCTTGTCATAAAGATAATAGATTTGTTCTTCCTGGATTCCAATGTTAATTGTAAAGTAATTGCAGAGAATGTCTTAAAGCAAAGACAGATACAAGAGAGAGGCAAAGATGTTAAAGGTTTCTCCTGTTTTTAAATAAGTCTTGGGCCAGAAAAAGTAAATGAAAACATTTTAATTTCCTCTTACATGATCACTTAGGTACTTAGGAAAAAAGTGAACTTGTAGAATTCACCCACTCCTCCCTCCCTATATCTTTCCTTGTAATGATCACCTTCTTTTCCAAGGCTCCTTTCATAACCTTTTATACTTTTAGGGCATCTGATGGTGTATAAATGTTTTTATATTCTGAGGCGCTCTTTTGAAATTTTGTACACAATCTTAGTAATTTTTACATTGATCAATACAGTTATTTGTTGCCTTCTTTCTTCATTTCCTACCTTTGAGTTCATATGAAGCATTAGCAAGCATCCATACATCAAGGAAATAAAGTACATACTTACATACTACTCACCTGTTGTAGGAAGACAATATGTAGTTTTCACCTTATTTTTGGCAGGTTACCTGATAATTTCATGCTCAGAAAATATCAAGGGATCAAATATAGTGAAAATAGGGGTTATACTGTAAGGGAGGGACATACAAAGCAAAAAAAAAATCATCTTATAAATATGTTAGAAACAATAGCAAGAAAAAAACCATTTGAGTCCTTATCTTGGGGTTCATTTCACCTAACATCAATTTATCTGACCATTTCTGCTTGTCTCAGACATATATTAGTTATTGCAAATAAGGGAAACCATGGGACCTATGTTTTTTGGGGCCTGGCTTACTTCACTTAATATAATTTTTTTCCAAGTCTTCTATTTCCTAACAAATGAGGCAATATCTTGGTATAATTTGGGGAGGGGAAGAGAAAAAACAAATTGTTTAAATAGGGATACAGGTGGGCCCATTGCAACAATGAGATGTACAAGACTTTATGTCAAAAAACAAACTTTACAACTTTGACTGGTGGGGGGTTGGAGATGGGAGGGCAGGGATGGTAAAGGGAAACAAAGGAGGAGGCAACAATGCTTGATAAGAAATGTACTCAGAACCCTGCTTATGTAATTGTAACCCCTCTGTATGGTATTTTCATAATAAAAACTTATTAATTAAAAACAAAACAAAAAGGAAAGAAAATATAAAGGAACAGTTAAAGTAGTCTGATGAAAAAAGTTTTTCATTTAATCCATTGTTTAGCTTTTCCCTCTAGTGTTTAATAATAAAAAGAACATTGAAGTAATTACCAATTGACTGAGGGATCTTGGATTAGCTTCTTAGTGCCTTATTTGCACAGCCTTCACAGTCCTAAATGTGAGAAAGCTTCAATGCTTTTTCTTTCCTTTGATGTTGGGGATTGTAACCAGGAACTTGTATATGCTTACCACATGCTCCAGCACACAAAGTTGCATATATAGCCCCTGACTTAACAGTTTTTGAGAGAATATTTAGAAACACAAAACATTATTTTCTGGTATACAAGTAGATTTAATTGCTAACATTTTCAGAGATTACTCAACCAGAGACTTTGTTTTCTACATTTTCTAACGATTATTTGTTATTTTCCTCTAAGTTGTATAATCAGTCCTCAATGATCAGTAAATCAATTTTGTTGGGAAAGATGGAAATGGGAATGGAAATGGGACACAGACAAAGGTAGGACTTCTTACTCCAAGTCCACTGTCTTTCTACTGTGCTTCTGTCTTCAGGTCTTCTTATAATTAATTGTGTGTATGTGTGTGTGTGTATATGTGTGTGTATGTACATGCATATGAACACAGATGTATATCTAGGGCTTTCTAAACCAAACTATAGTTCTAGGATTGTAACCAGTCATCCTTCTCTACATTTTCTTCTTTATCCATATGTTTCTCATCCATTTTTGGTTCAGGATGCTCTGATAGGAATTATTAAAATTCCTCTATTTTTGTTTTCTTATTTTTCCTACTTAGCTGAATCCTATTATTTGAAGTGGTTTTGTAAGCCTTTCTATCTGCCTGTAGTTGTGCCTCTTTAGTCAATAATGCAGTCACATCTTAAGATCCCATTGACTTCCTATCTGGTGAGGTGATGGCAGCAGGGAATACTGAATGGAGCGCTTAAATGGTGGAGCACAGCTCCAAGTTAGAAGGAAGGCTTGAGAAACCCAGATAGGAACAGGCCAGTGTTATCCTTTTGTAATAATTTCATTATAGTGAATGAAGTGACTAATTACAGTATAAAGAATGTGAATCAGATTCCACTAATAAATGAAAATATATGATTCCCTACAGTGTGTAAAGGTACTAATTTAGATGTTATTGGGGATATAGACAAGAATTATATATAGGGAAACTTAGAGTTTAGAAGGAGGTTTTAAACACTGTAATGAATGACAGAATATGTATGACACATTATAATATAGAATGTATCATAAGAGAGATTAACATTACCTAGTGGATAACTGAAAAAGATTTTAAAGACTCTGGAAACAGGAATGACTCTATGGCTTGATAGAGTTTAAAAAGGGAAGAAGATGTATAATTTGACAACCTTATAAAAGGGGTCAAATTTCCTTGCCTATTGATAGAAAGCAGGCTGCTAAAACAATGCCCATTATAGTATGAACTCCTTGAAACTAAAGGAATCCCAACTGGAGGAATTAGAAGCACTAGAAGTGGCTATTGTGCCAGAGTGAAAATCAGAGGGCCATTCTTGTCACTTATAAATCTTAGCTCAGCTCAGATAGTCAGCATCTAGTAGGGTTGAATCACTGATCTCAAGAGCAAGGGAATCAAGATTTTTCTGTCTCTTCATGGCAGGAGGGATAGGGAATATACCACTCTTGTTTTATTTGTAAAGCTTTCACCTCTTTAGCTTAATTATGGTTGAGAATTTTTCATGTCATCTCTTCACACATCTGTTTTATTTATTCATTTACTCATCAATTATTCCACATAGCCAGTCAAGAAATCATATTGAGACCTGACTCTGAACCAGGTACTGGGGATCTAGCAGTCAACATAATACATGCATGCAGTTATCTCATTGAAGTCATTATCTATTAATCACACAGCTAACAGGTGGTAAATTCACTGCTGGTGAATATTCAGAAATAGGACAAAGTCTATGTATATCACCTTGACGATAAAATTTAAATAAAAAAAGGACAAAGTGTTTTGACAACACATAAAATGAGACAACTCTCCTTGCAACAATGGGATGTACAAGACACTATGTCGAAAAATGAACTTTACAATTTAGGCGGGTGGTGGGGGCGGGTAGTTGGGAGGTGGGAGGGAAGGGATGATAGGGAAAAAACAGAGGAGGAGTCAACAATGCTGAATAAGAAATGTACTCATTATCTTGCTCATGTAACTGTAACCATCTGTACAGTATTTTCACAGTAGAAAACTTACTTTAAAAAAAGAGAACCATAAAATGTTCATCGAAAAGGTGATACTTGAGTTAGATCTTTGGAGCACTGAGCTAGAAAAGTTGAATGGTATCCCTGATTCACAGATAGTTTGCCTATGGCATAAAATCAACTTTAAAAACACAATTGATTTCTGTTTTGTACTCAGTTAGTGAAATATAGTAAGATAAGGTATATTATAGTACAATAAGAAATGGATTCCATTTTATATTCCTGGAGTAAAATCTTCATAAAGAACACTGGCTTCTGAGTCTTGCTTGAGGGCTGAAACAAGCTAATTTGCTCTAGAATTTCATGTATAACACATCAAACATTAACAAATGTTACCTTAAGCATAAAAATTTAAATGTTTTATGTGATTGTGAAAAATTATTTGTGCAGTATATATTTTGAATACTTTTAACAAGGCCTTGATGACCTGTATTATAATTTTTTTTTTGTTGATCATGGCCTTGAATTAAGGGCCTAGGCACTGTCCTTGAGCGCTCTACCACTTTGAGCCACAGCTATAGTTTCAGTTTCCTGGTGGTTAATTGAAGATAAGAGCTTCACAGACTTTCCTGCCCAAGATGGCTTTGAACTGTGATCCTCAGATCTCAGCCTCCTGAGTAGGTATCAAGGATTATGAGGCAGCAATGCCTAGCAAAATCCTGTATTGCAATTACTTATTTAGATGTTTATCTTTTCCACAAGATGCTTTATCTACTGAGTCTTTAACATAGTACTTATAACATGCAAGACAATCAATACTTCCTTTCATGAATGAGTGAAATTAAAATATAACAGCTATATTTCTCTATCACAGATATTTGGCATTTACATGAATCATTCTATACACAGATTATCAAGTAGTAAATAACATAGGCTAAGCCAATGCCTTCATGAGGTTAGTAGGATGGATTAGTTTAAAATAAATACATGAATGTACATTGATATATTCATTGGTCTTTGGCATTACCTTAGGTACTCCAAGAAGCAAATTACTAGGACAGGATTAGATGGTATAAGATATGAAATGAAAGATACTGCTATGAAAGATAAGAGGTAGGGAAAAGAAAAGAGGGTAGGCTAGGAAAGGTATGAAGTAGGTTGGAAATCTGTGAAAAGTAAGCAGGAAGGAAAGAAGTGTGAGAGGAAGAATCTCAGACCACAGCCTTGTTCTGAGGGAATTTTGGGTATGTTAATGGCCTCTAAAAATTCGAAAGTAGATCAGTCATTTTCCACCCAAGAAAACTTCCATGAAGATGATCTGATTGCTCAGTGGTCTACTTCTATAGTTATAAAAGGAAAGAAGGGTAAGAAAATTATGTGAAGAATGAGATTTCTACACAGATAATTTGACATTTTTCAAAATAACATACAGATATGACCAGCAAATATATGGCAGACTGTTCAATATCAATAACCATCAGGGACCTGGAAATAAAAATCACAATGAGATACCATCTCATTTTAGTGACAAGTGCTAACAAAGGTGTAGAGAAAGGGAACTATTGGTAGGAATACAAGTGATGGCACTTGAGGACTTTATTTATTCAACAAATGTTTATTGGATACCTATTATATCATCCAGGTCCTCAGAGTATGGAAGAGAGCTAGACAAACAAAACAAAGCAAATACAATACGCACAGACCGAAAACAAAACAGCTTTTCCTTTACTGGCTTTACATTCTGGAAATCATAGATAATCAAAATACATAGTTAGATTATGGTTAGTGCTAAGAGGAGAGAACAGAATTGGGATTGAAGACGTGAAATGTCCAGAAGGTTGGAAAGTGGGATGAAGGCAGCCTCTATTGAGAAAAATCAGAAGGCAGTGAGCTATGAAATATAGCTGGCTGTGGGAGAGGGACATATCCCAGGTAAGGGAAATAAAAGACATAAAGCCTTTGAGGAAGTGGTCTACCTGCTATGCTAAAGAAACCAGAAAGGCAGGTGTCTAAAGAGTAGTCAGTAATTGAAAATAAGATGAAATTAGGGCTGTATTGGAAGGCAAGATCCTGGAGGGCCTTTGGGATAGGGTAAATCAATTTTATATTTAAAAATAACAGTTTTGTTCCCCTACCTCCCATGCCTTATTATGCCAGCTTTTTTTGCCTTGCAAAAGTAGGATCTGTGTTGAGGTGGGTTGCTGAGAATCTCAGAAAGTAAACATTGATGTCAGTTTGGAAGCAGTGAGTGGGAGTGGAAGGAATTAACTGAGAATGTGTTGTCAGTGGTAAAATACTACCTTTTAGAGTTGGAAGGGTCTTGTGTGACCATCTGTAATTGGTGAAAAACAGGAGCTCACTCTAAGAGAATGGAGACCAAGGTCACAGAGCTAGTTATTGGGAGACCAGGACTCGAGCTATGTGCTCTAAATCACGGACCAGTGCTTTATCTTGAACCATAGCTGTTTACTCAATTTCTACAGATTAACCTTACACACTTGCCAGAAGGGTTGGGAGCACATCGTGGGAGGATATCTGAGGGAGTTCGGTGGAGCTTGTTTTTCCACATAAACCTCTTTCATTAAGGACAAGAACGATTGAAGGACTCCTACTTCTTCTCACCTCTCCCTGGAGAGTCCTTCTATCTTCCCTTCTTTGCACTTGCTGATTTGGGTTATAAACTCACTGAGCAGGGAGTGTTCTGATTTTGTGGTTCACCTACTACAAAGACCTCCTTGGTCCTCTGGTAACTGATCTTATTTGACTAATAATTGCAAATCATCATATAATGTTAACAGTATTAGTCCCTTAACTGAAATTCATTTAACCTGACTCAGCAGACATTTCATGCATGTTATAGCTCCCTGTTGGGACCCCTGGGTAGATAACCAAGGAAAATGTGATCTGAATGGGTTTAAATGGAAAAAAAAAACTCACTTGATAGTGACGTTTTGAACCGGAAAACTGCATTCTAAAGTGTTCAGTTATAATAGGTCTTTGTCATGAGTCCAAACAGATTACATTCAAATTATGGTATATCCTTTGCCACATGTTTTAGCTACCACAATATATTAAATGTAAAAGATGAAAGTTGATATTTATTCATCTTAGCAAATTGTGTATTAATGAGGATATATGCCATTCCCCAAGATCATCATCAATTTGATCATTTACTCATTTATTCAGAAACTGTGTAATACACAGAAATATGGTCTTTGATTATAAAAGTCTGCCCAGTCCTTTCAGGTACCCCCAGGGATGCCTGAATCAAGATATCACCAAACTGTTTTAAGACTACATTTCTTCCTGTATTTACATACATGCACAGTTTTAATACCTTTTTCATGTTAACAAAACAGTTATCACACACAGTGGCTGTAATCTTTGCAGTTTCAGGAACAATGGCACCAGCTAGCAAGCACATGTCTATTTCCTTTGTCACATTTAATGAGTAGATCATTGTAGATCTTAGCAACTTCAGCTTATGATTTTTTTCCTTATTAAATTGAGAACTTTCAACATCTACATGAAGGAAATATATTACAGCATCTCTCTTCCATATTAACATTGCCAGTATCATTACTCTTATATGTTGGGATGATTATTAAATAAAATAAAGAATAAACAAAGAATGAGATAGCAAGGCAGCTGAATTGATAACCCAAAAGACTAAGTGATTAACTGCCTGTTAATATATCCATTGTGGATATACTGGATTAAGGAGTGATTTGTGTTTCAAAGGATAGATTGAGATTGGAAAAAATTTCATCATGCTGCTCAAGTTAAAACTATATGCTACACAACTTAAAACATCATGTTATACAAGTTAAAACTTACAAATTGCTTATTTATGGAAGTTTCCTTTGATTTTTGTTTTGTTTTTGTCAGTTGTGGGGCCTCAACTCTGGACCTGGGCACTGTGCCTCAGCTCTTCAGCTCAAGGCTATTGCTCTACCACTTGAGCCATAGCTCCACTTCTGGCTTTTTTCTGCTTATGTGGTGCTGAGGAATTGAACCCAGGGCCTCATGCATGCAAGGCAAGCACTGTAGAGTGCTGAGCCACCTTCCCAGTCCGTGAATATTTGTTGACTATGTTTGGCCATGGGTAAATGAAACCAAGGAAAACAAAACTACAGAAGTACTGAACTGTGCAACCTTCTATAGGACACTTAACTCTTTTGAGCCTCCATTTTTCTATGAGTTAAATGAATGTCAAGTTTTATTGATCTTTCATGGAAAAAAATAGGCACGCTATGTTAAATCTCTAGTTCCATTTTGGAGGCAGCAGACACTGCATTATTAGTTGCTATTCACCATTACTAGTGGTTTGAAAGGATTCTGAAAATTCAGAATCAAGCCTGTAAAGGCTTGAGAGGATTAGAGAGGGCTTCTCAGAAATACTTAGAGGAGGGTTTTAAAGGCTAGGAACAAATGAACAATATGTGTAAGGCATAGAAAGACAGTCTAAACAAAGCAAATACTTTTATTGGAGTCCAAGGGTTCATGAGGAGACTGGAGAGCTAGGTGGATGGATGAAACAATTCATTTAAAGTTTGATTGATTTTCTTAAGTTCCAAGATATACATTTGAGGAAATATCAGCTTGCATTTATTGCCTTTTCTTTTTAAAATTTAGTCATTCTTTCAGAATATAAAATTGATCCATTTAAGTTAACTTTAATAGACTTAATGATTATGTGCTAAGCACTGAGAAAATCACATGGACTAAGGCTTGAACTTACCCTCAGATAATTCATAAAATTATGGGAACACTCATCGATCCTAGTAGCTAAAGTATTACTATTGAAGCACGAACAATACACAAAAGGAATATCACTTCAACTACAGTGTGAAAGATAAATACAATTTCTAATTGTTTTTATTTTTTATTTTATTTTTTTTGGCGCTTGTGGAGCCTGAACTCTGGGCCTGGGTGCTGTCCCTCAGCTCTTCAGCTCAAGGCTAGCGCTCTATCACTTAAGCCATAGCACCAGTTCCGGCTTTTTTCTGCTTATGTGGTGCTGAGGAATCGAATCCAGGGCCTCATGCATGCAAGGCAAGCATTCTACCATGGGGCCACCTTCCCAGCTTCTAATTGTTTTTAATGATCATTAGTATTATGGAGAGAATCCATTGAACATGATTTGGGTAGTAGACTATGGAACTGGGGCTTCTGCTTCATGCCTTTGAGTAGCTCTGCTATAAGAAAAAGAATGCCATCACTTGTATAGTGTGGGATGACATCTGAGAGAGTAAATTCTATTTTCCTTCCTCATTAACACAATATATGTGTGGTTGAGGTTTGACATATAAGATATGAATTATTCATGAGCAATAGGATGAGATGTTGTCCTGATAAAAATTTAATTACTATACACTGTATTGCTGATGAGACAGCAAATTGAATATCACTGACAAGTTGTCTCAACAGTGAAATGTATTTGATGAAATGTCCAGTCAATGATGAGATAATGAATTACTCCACTATAACTATCTCTGAAAAACAGCTCCTCAGAAAAATTAAAAGTTACATGATCAACTTTGAGATTTTTATTGGAGGGGGGCTGGAAGTAACTAGGGATCAAATTTTACACATGTTAGATGAGCACTCCACTGCTGAGCTGCCTAAGAGGGGAAAAACAAAGGACGGGGCAACAATGCTTGATAGGAAATGGACTCATTATCTTACTCATGTAACTGTAACCCTTCTGTACAGTATCTTTACAATAAAAATATGTGAAAAAAACTAAAAAAAGAAAAACAATCATAAGATACATTGGACTTTTAAAAGCAATTAGAAAATGTTGACCTTTTAAGAAGAAATAGAATAAATCCACCAAATTATATATTCAGGGAATTTTCCGTTTGCTGTTTTATACAAGTATGGAAATGTCTGCTCAATATTTATAGGGATGCAATAAAGTAAACATTTATTGCTGATATACTGTGCTCTTGTGCCTTCACATTCATCATGTCAAAGCAATATTAATAACTTCTTGCTTGCCAAAAATGAATCTGAGAATGAAAGTGGATAAGTGACACTCCCACCGTCACAAAATTTGAAAGAGCAAAGGTGGAATTCCAATCTTCAATTCCTTCGTTCATTCTGTTGTAAAAACACTGTCCTAACTCCACATGATGACTTTTGTTGTAACCCTAGATTTTTGAGAGGTAGAGAGGGCTGGATTATTGTTCACTGCCAGCCTGGAGGGAAAAGTTAGGAAGAACTGTTTTCCAACAACAAACCAGTCATAGTAATGCATCTCTGTAACCCAGGTATAGGAGAATCATAGATAGGAGGATTACAATCCCAAGGCAGCCTGGGCAAAAAATCATATTATCTGAATAATAATTAAAGCAAAGAAGGGCTGGAGGCATGGCTCAAGTAGTAGAGTGCGTATCTAGCAAGCATAAGGTCCTGAGTACCGATAAACAAACATGTCCTTGTTGGTTGTCTGCCCACATTTTGCATTCCATTTGGGAGCACTGAAAATGAAAGTTAGGCCTTGAAAATGAAATTTGGAAGTCTTTCTGATAGATTGTATTTCTAATTATATTATACTATGAGTTCTTCCTTAGCTAACACTGTGATCTTGGTCAACTTTTCCTGAATTCAGTTGCTAATTTTAATTCCAGGAGAACTTGGTAAACTGTGGATTCTCAGGTATCACCATAATGAACATTCTGCTTTCTTGGAAAGGGTGAGATGAAAGCACGTTGGCTTTATTTCTCTTGGATTTATTTTCACTCATGCTTGTGTTCTAACCATTTGAGCTCTAGTGCAGCTCTTCTGCTGGTTCCTTGGAGAAGAATATCTCAGACTTTTCTGCTTGGGCTTGCTTTAAACTATGATCTTCAAACCTCAGACTACCTATTATAGGATTATAGGTGTTAGCTACCAGTGCCTGACTTGAAAGTCTGTATTTTAAGATTCTTATTAGTTTCCAAAATATGTCTGTATTTGGTATCTGTAATGATTCTGTGAGGAGTGGATTTCTCTGTCTGTGCCTTGTAGTATGCACAGATGCCTAGAGTCATGGGTAAATTGCATTCATTATATTTTTTTTGTTTATTGTTTTGTGGAAAATACAATACTAGGAAAAGGAAAACATTTAATCACTCATCAGTAATGTCTTCCAAAGAGGCCAATGATGTCACTAGAATCACCTTGTATAGTTGTAAAAGAGTAGATTTTTAACAATAGAGAGATATTAGTAGGATTCCGAACCAAGAAATGGCTTTTTTGCATACAATAATATACATAGATCTTTTTTTATTGTGAAAATACCGTACAGAGTGGTTACAATTACATTAAAATTACATTTCTTATCAAGCATTGTTGCCTCCTCCTTTGTTTCCCCTTACCATCCCTGCCTTCCCAACTCCCCACCCCTCCCCATGCCAAAATTGTAAAGTTAATTTTTTGACATAATGTCTTGTACATCTCATTGTTGCAATGGGTCCACCTGTATCCCTATTTAAACGATTTGGTTTTTTCCTCTTCCCCTCTCAAAATTACATCAACATCAAATATAGTGAAAACAGGTTATACCATGGGGGAGGGACTGCAAAGCAACAAAGAAATCATCTTATAAATATTTTATAAACAATAGCAAGCAAGAAAAACCATTTTAGTCCTTATCTTGGGATTCATTTTGCCTAACATCAATTTATCTGACCATTTCTGCTTGTCTCAGACATATACTAGTTAGTGCAAATAAGGGAAAGCAGGAGACCTAAGTTTCTTTGGGCCTGGCTTACTGCACTTAAAATAATTTTTCCCATGTCTTTCCATTTCCTAACAAATGGGGCAATGTCATTCTTTCTGATGGAGGTATAGAATTCCATTGTGTATATATACCTCATTTTTTTGTTCTATTCATCTACTGAGGGGCATCTGGGTTGGTTCCATATCTTAACTATGGTAAATAATGCTGCAATAAACATAATTGTGCTGGCACCTTTAGTATGGTCTTGTTTGTGATCATTCAGGTAAATGCTCAAAAGTGGGATTGCTGGGTCAGAAGGCAGATAAAAGACTGTACATAGATCTTGAATGGCTGGTATAATAAATTTTGGCACTTTCATATCCTTGTGCAATCTTCTCACAAAAGGTCCATTACCTCAGAAAATTCTCTGATGAGGATTTTTTCTTTTGCTTGTCTTTCATTGTAGTTAGATTAGTGCATCATCTAGAGGTTTTTATACATAGAATCATTCAGTAGGCATAGACTTATGCCAAGCTTCTTTTACTTGACATAATAAATTAGAGATTGATTTAAGTGATTGTATACTGAATAGTATTACATTATATGCATTGATCAATTAAAATTCCCATTACATGATCCCAAAGACCATAATCATGCATACTAAAATCACAAAAGGTGAATTATTTTTTTCTCTTAGAGGTGTATTAGAATTTTTTTCAGCTGTCTTGAACATCAGAACTTCAGATTTGCTGGCCTTTGGACTTAAGGATTTTATATCCATGGCCTCCTGATTCTGCAGTCATTTGGCTTTTGTCTGAAACTACCATCACTTTCTCTTGAGGCTTGACTAAGAATTGAGAATTTGACTAAGCATGCCACCACTATTCCTAGGTCTCCATTTGTGAACAGCCACTTGTGGGGCTCATAACCACGAGTCTATTCCTCTAATGAATCCCTTCTTATACAATTATATATATATGTATATATACATAAACATACATATACATACATACATACATATATATATATATATATATATCCTTCCATGTCTCTAGACAACTCAGTTAATACATATCAGGCAAACCAAGTATTATTACTGTTTTTTAAAAACTATTCCTTACAACACAATTGAAGATATGTGTGAAATTGTTACCTTAAAACAAGAGTATGTTAAATGAAATGAATTAAATAGACTAAATGGTAAACCATAAAATGGGGCATTGTATTATAAAAATTTGTAGACAACAACTACTATGCTAATATGAGTGCATAAAGTATTTTTGAAGCTTATAGAAATGAAAATGCAAATGAGAAATTTCTCCTTCTAAGCTGTTCGGTTATGCACTACTTCTGCCCAAGTTTCATACTTGCCTTCAAAAATAACCTTTCATTGAAAAAAAGAGAACTGTACAAACTCAGAGACCTTTTCAACTACAGAAACTTAAAGTTGACACTCCAATGCTTAAATCAGATTAAATACCTGATTTATTCTTGGTTAGGAATTTGACTATGAAAGAAGACAGGTTTCTTATATTTACCACATTAGCTAATGAATGGAACTTTCAAAATGTCTCCACTTCTTTTTGTTTTGTTATCAAATATGTATAATCCATTCTATTATGGGATCTCAAATAATCTAAAAATGAAACTAGAATGATGAACATGTCCTTTAATGTACATCTACACTTGTGAAAGCTAAGATTTCTTGGGAGTTCAGCTTTTGGGATATTTATATATGTGGTAGTGACAGCATGGTTTTTGATCAATCTGTTAAAAGCTTAGATTATCTATAATGATTACTTCATATGAATGCAGTTATAAAGCTAGATACACACAATTGCCAAACATAGTGATATATGCTTATGTATTTGACCTATTTATCTATGAGTATGGTTCATCTGTTTATTACTGTTGTTCTCTGTGCAAGTATGGATAATATTAATTATGTATGATTCCAAAAATGTATGTTATTATCACCCATTATGTTTAGATAAAATGGTCTCTGGAATTTTTTTTGTTTTCTCTCATATAAATGCATTTTAAAATGTATGCAGAACTGTTTTAAAAAGTTGAAAAAAACCTTTGTAAAATTTTATTTTCAGGATTTTGATGCTTTGAGATTTTTGTTTGTTAAGGATTTTAGACTCAGGCATATTGATCTTTGAGAATCATCGTCTTTTAGATTGTATGTTTGGAGCTAAGGCCCAACTCTAAGTAAAGATATCACAACTATAAGCTTGATCATTTATCTATGGAAGGATTGATTATTCATGGATTTTGGTTATTATGGGTTAAAACGTTCTGTCTGTGCAGACATAGGGTTTCATTTTTCTTGGGTATGTAAATATAATTAGTAGGTTCTAAGAAAGGTAAATATATAACTTTTGTTTCACAGTCTCACTAGCAAATGTGTGCAAGGTCCAATTGCTCTTAATCCTCATTAATATTTGATATTTTCAGTATTTTTTACTTTAGACATTTTAGTGTGTTCAAAATATGTATTCTTTTTTTTGTCAGTCCAGGAGCTTGAATTATGGGGCCTGGGTGCTGTCCCTGGGCTCCTTTTACTCATGGCTAGTAGTACTCTATCACGTGAACCACAATATCTCCAGTTTATTCTGTGATTATTTGGAGATCCTGCCTGCATTGGCTTCAAGCCGCAATCCTCAGATCTCAGCCTCTTTAGTAGTTATGATTACAGGTATGAGCTATCAGTGCCTGGCGTGTATCACTTTTTAAAAATAAAAGTTTGAAGAGTTTTCCTCCTAAATTGGTAGTCAGTAAGGTCCTTATACTCTGATAAACACCAGAAAATGAGAGATGGAGAAAAGAGAGAGAGAGAGAAAGAGAGAGAGAGAGAGAGGAGAGAGCACACAGAACGTATCCTAGGATTGCTCTAATTTATACTTTAGAATTTGAATTAAATATCTCTTTAACATTTTATGTATTATAATTTTTTAAAAAGTTACTGTTCCTGAAGAGTCAAAAAATCATTTTGCTGAAGACCTACTTACTACATGCCTAGAAAATAACTAAAATGTACATTCTTAGCAACAAGGCTTATTTTTTATTTAAATTTTATTGTAAAGGTGATGCACACAAAGGGTATATAGAACACAAAGGGTACAGAAATCAATAACAGTGATCAAAGGAGAAAAATAACTGCAAACAGTGCAATAAAAACTCTGGTTTCCATCTCTTGGGAGTTCATTTTGATAGACATCATTTTATATGGTCCTATGCACATATCTATTGAGCCATTGTGATCCTCTTCTAATTTTATCCTCCTTTAATCTCACTGTGTGAATGCTTACATAGCTAGCAAGATAATTAGAAAGCCCACAGAATGGTAGGTTTTTACTAGCTATGCATCAGACAAGGGGCTCATATCTAAAATATATTTAGATATCAATAATAGATGTTGGTGGGGATGTGACCAAAAGGGAATATTACTGTACCATTGCTGGAATTTAAACTTGTTCAACCACTCTGGAAAGCAATATGACCCAGCAGTCTCGCTCCTGGGTAAATGTACCCAAATGATTACAACCAGCCCACACTAAAGCCATCAGTACAACCATGTTCATTGCAGCATTATTTACCATAGCTAATATAATCAACCTAGATATTCCCCTCAGTGGATGAATGGATCAAGAAAATGTGGTATGCACATGTGCGCACAAGTGTGCATGCATACACACACACACACTGGAATACTGGAATTCTATGCTTCCATCAGAAAGAATGACATTGTCCCATTCATAAGGAAATGGAAAGACTTGGAAAAAATATATTAAGTGAAGTAAGCTAGACCCAAAGAACATAGGCTCTATGGTTTCCCTCATTTTTAATAACTAGAATATGTCTATAAATCTACAAGTTAATCCATTGGATAGTAATTACACTTGGACATGATTAATTAAACAGTGCCAGGGTTTAATTCTTAAACAAATTTCTGTCTTACTAAGAGGTTGTATGGACCTGATCTCCAACATTAGCACTATTTTATCTTTTTTTTTTTTTTTCGGTCGTGGGGCTTGAACTCTGGGCTTGGTGCTGTCCCTCAGCTCTTCAGCTCAAGGCGAGCGCTCTACCACTTGAGCCACAGCGCCACTTCTGGTTTTCTGGTGGTTTATTGGAGATAGGAGTCTCACGGTCTTTCCTGCCGGGGCTGGCTTTGAACCACGATCCTCAGATCTCAGCCTCCTGAGTAGCTAGGATTACAGGCGTGAGCCACCAGCGCCCGGCTTAGCACTATTTTAAAGCATCAATATTATCTGGCCAATGAAGATGTTATGAAGGATCTTGTTAATTAATAGGCTGAATAATACTCACATATAAGTTTCATGGTACACTGGGAGAATAGGCATCCTGCACATTTTACAGATGAAGAAATCAAAGTGAAGAATGTTTAAATAATTTGCCCAAGTTTATACACATGCTAAGTACAGGTAAGGAACAAAACTAGGACTTGAATTCAAGTGCTACCAATCCCTATATTATGTGGTTCTTCCTCCATCAGTAAGATCAAAATATTCTCTGCAAATATTCATTCATATTTTATTCCTCTTTTTAATTCTTATCATTCTTTTCCTTCCATGTGTGTATTTATGAATGTGTTCTTTAAAATTTAGAGTTAAAGGCCCACTATATAACCAAGGCTGCTTTGAACTCATTAAGTATCCAAAGCTGACTTCTCAACATCATTATCATCTTGCAACAGCTTCCCAAGTGCTGGAATTACAGTACTATCACACGTAGCATCTTCTATTTACTGAATGATTACTATATATCAGCCACTGTACTTATAACCTAGGAGTACAGATACAAATACACTTCTTCCTCTTGAAAAACTCACAGTCTAGTTACAGGAGGAGGCATAAATTCCAGCAGAACAGAGTAGATCCTATTACAGAGCTCATAAGCTATGTGGAAAATGTTTTGTTTACTAGGAAAAGAGTGTCTAGGGCTAGTGGAGGGGTATTTAATAGTGTGTGTGTGTGTGTGTGTGTGTGTGTGTGTGTGTTACACTTAAACAGGATAAGGAAGACAGCTATGTTAATTAGAACAGAAGCATTAGTACAGGAAGTACCAAGTTCAAATATTTAGCATCCCAGTAGATTCAAGGGGATTATTGTGATCCAGTACACTTATTGACTGTGGAGAATTTCATGTGACAAAAGACTCAAAGTCAGAAGAAGATGGGGTGGCATATTTGAGAATAGTTTAAAGAAAACTGGAAAGTTGATTGAACTCAAATTATAAATGCCACAATATTGAGTCTGTATTTTAACAGCTAAGTAGTGAAGGGTTAATATTTTCTAAACATAACAATGAAATGGTTTCTTTTTTCAAAGCTAGAGAACCATCAATTTCAATTACTTTTATTAAATAAATCATTTAATTATTCTTTATTGTCTTTCTCTATATCCTTCTTTCCTTCTTCCTTTCCTTTCCTTTCCTTTCTTTTCCTTTCCTTCCTATCCCTTCTCCCCTTCTCTTTCTCTTCCTTTCTTTCATTCTTTTGTTCTCTTTCCTTCTTCCTTCCTTCCTTTGTTCCTTCCTTCTTCCCTCCCTCCCTTCCTTTTTTTCTATCTGTATTTCTTTTCTTTACTTTTATTTTTTTGTGCTGTACTGTGGCTTAAACTCATAGCTCTTTTCCACTCAATGTGGGTGCTCTACCATTTGAACCTTGCCTTTGGTTGTTTTTGTTGATTAAATGGAGATAAGTGTCTTATGGGTTTGTCTTCCAAGGCTGGCTCTGAACCTGAATCCTCATATCTCAGCCTCCTGAGTAGCTACGATTATAGACATGAGCCACTGGCATGCAGCTAGCTAGCTTGCTTGCTTGCTTCCATCCTTCCTTCTTTCTCTTCCTTCCTTCCTTCCTTCCTTCCTTCCTTCCTTCCTTCCTTCCTTTCTTTCATCCTGTTAATATCTTTTTAAACACAGGGATCTTGCTATGTAGCCCAAGCTGATCTCAAACTCCTATCCCTTCTGCTTCTGAATCCTGAATACTATGATTCTAGACGTGCACCACTATGCTCAATAAATACAATGTTTTTCAGATAAAACATAAGTGAAAGATGCCTTCTAAATATGTATTCATAACATTAATAAATTGAAGATTTCAGGATTGATATTGATATCCTACTTTTGAAAATGTAATAGCTAATTTATGATCTCTATTCCCTATGTTATGTGCAAGAGAGGTTCACAGTTTTCATTGTGTTTTTAAGATCTGGTTGTAACATTTTGCTAATGTTTAAGAACATCTGCTCTTTACAAAACCTGAAGTCCAGAGGTCTCAGATAGTAGGCTATTTTAAATTGTAGCAAAAAACGTTATTCAAATAGCAGAATTGGAATGGAAGTCATATTTCTTAATCCATAATTTAATTTGGTGTTCTGTCTATTATCAATTTATCTTACAAGTCCTTCCTGTACCTTTACAGTCTTTTCCTTTGTAATCTGATAAGTATGATTCTGACACAAGGATGTATGTTGTTTATCCATCACCTATCATAGTTATTAACTCATATGATAACCTCATATTTACTGTCTTCATAAATATCTCATTCAATTTTTTTGGGGGGGTCAGTCGTGGGGCTTGAATTCTGGGCTTGGGTGCTGTCCCTGGGCTCTTCATTTCAAGGTGAGTGCTCTACTGCTTGAGCCACAGTGACACTTCCGGTTTTCTAGTGGTTTATTGGAGGTAAGAGTCTGCAGACTTTCCTGCTTGTGCTGGCTTTGAACCACAATCCTCAGAGCTCAGCCTCCTGAATAGCTAGGATTATGGGTGTGAGCCACCGGCACCCAGCTCATTCCATTTTTATAACAGCTGTGTATCATGACTAAACTTTTAGCTAAGGAAATAATCAGAGTCTAACTCATGTACTCAGTATACACATCACATGTGGTAGAATTCAAGAACTCTGACATTTTCCAAAACAGTATCCTTTATAAAATGACATGAAACTTCGTCGGCCCAAAGACTTATTCTAGTTGTTTCAATATTTAGAGACAGTCTTGCTTATAAGATGAACGACTTGGTATTTTATCTCTAGATCCTGTTATCTCTTTAATATTTGAGACTTTTTCATTCATATATTTTACTTAGGTCTAGAAATCTAAATTTACCATAATAAACTCAATAAATGAAAAGCTTACTATATGTATTCTCAGTATTTGGTAAGTTGAGGGCAGCTTTGGTTACATCACTAAACTTTGACTCAAAAGACAAAAGCAGCACTAACAAAAACTTTAGGGAAACCTAAAGTGAGTGGTTTCCTTTAAGGTAATTGAATTGCTTTTCTAAAGTAATCAACCTTGTTTTCCTTTAAATAATTAAATTCCTTGCTCCCTCCCTCCTTGCCTTTTTGTCCTTCTTTCTACCTTTCTTCTTTTTTAAAAAATTTCTTTATCAAGATTAAGTGATTACATAAATGTCACAGTATTGTGGGATAGTGATACTAAAGTCACAAACATATTTTAACCTTCACAAAGCAAACTGTCATTATCATGGTCTATAAAGCTTATGAACTCTACAGACTTTGACAATACAACTGTTTCTTCTAAATCAAGTGATATGTACTTTTCTTTTCTTTTGCTTAGTGTAAGCTGTTCTGTCTTTCTCTCTCATTCCCTCCCTTCTTTCTTCTTTTTTTAATCAGAGTTTGAACTCATGGACTTGCTCTGCAGACCACTTGAGCCACCATTTCAGTCCAGCTTTTAAGCTGGTTAGTTTGGAGACTGAATCTTGAAGGCTTTCCTGACATGGCTGGCTTCAAACCAAGTTTGAAATCTTAGTCTAACAAGATCAGTCTTAGTCTCCTGAGTACTTAGGATTACAAGCCTTTTGTGTCTGATTTGAATGTTTAAATTTCTTACATAATTAAAACAAAGATTAGCTAACTGAAAAGTTTTATTTTGACTCCTAGCTTGGTTGACTTCTGAGTCTGGAAGTCCATGGTTTAGTTACAGAATATCTGTAAATCTTGAAGTATTTTGTACAAAAAATGCAAATATGTGCAATTGTTTTGTAAAATCATACATAATTTTCATTGAATTTCTAAAGATGAAGGGCCAAAAAGTTAGAATTATAAACCTAAGATATGATGGCTTTTTACAATGTAACACATCCATTATTTTGGTAATATATCCATTGTAAGAAAATAAAAGGCAAAGTTCAATTTTAACTGAGAATGAGTCAGTTATTTTGTTTGCTTATTACATAGAGGTCTAGGAATCTAGTGCCTATATTCCTTTGTTGTAACCATATTTCACAAGTCATTTTAAATTTTACCTTAGTTTTTTCTTCCTTTATATGGTAGAATGAGAGACAAATCCAGACTTTGTATAGATATTGTCAGTCTGATACCTTATAAGCACAATATAAGCTAACACAATGAAAAAGTATAGTTGATACCTGTAATATGACTCTTATAAGGGTGTTTGCACTTGGTTTCTCTTAAATATTACTTCTGTCCAGAGAACTCTTCCTCCATTCTTTCCTTCCTTCTTCCTTCCCACCCTCCCCTCCCCCCTCCCTCACTCTCTATCTGTGTTTCTGTATAAAGATCTTTTGTCTGGAGAACATTTCAAGAAAAAGCTAATATTTTTACATGGACTTTGGATAAACACATAAATTTCATGATGATTATGCAAGCTAACTGGGTGTTTATTTTTAAGGCATTTCCATGTATTTTTTACATAATAAAATCCCCTGTATTCTAGTAAGTGCTTTAAAATCAGCCTCTGTTCTGGAAAAATGTCCCTGACTACAGTGTTGTAATAAATTCAGTTTTTAATGAGCTTGCAAAACTGACTTTGAAATTTTTAAGGACTGGTAGCCCGGCTGACACCATAAATTGGTATTGCCAGCATTGTTTTGACCATGGAAATCAGCCAACCTCTTCTAATCATGTCTCTCACTCCCTGAGAACCAACTGTTGAAAGCTGACCAGCTGACCATTGCTTGGTTCATATATTTTCTCCATTAGGATCACAAATTCTACATATTATTTGTTAATGGCAACCCAAAGAGGAAGTTCAAATGAAACAAACAATTTTCTTTTAAGATAACAACTCTGCAAATATACTGAAATCTGACATTCTAGTTCCTATTCTACCTGTGTGTGGTACCTCTCATTTGTTGTCATTTCAATTATAGATATTGGAAATATCATTGGAATGGAAGTGAAGGGTTTAGATTCAAATTCCCTTTGGGTCATCGATATTATAACCTGGAGTATGCACTTATCTTTTATAGTTTAGTTTGTCTAAGTATAAAAGCAGGAAAAGCTGAGAGGAATTTGCTTGTGTTTACAGAGCTACCCATGCAAAACCTCTCATTCTAGCATAAAGATGATATGTAAAGATAGACACAAACCCAAAACATAATGGTTCAGGAGAAATAATACTTGTGATTTTATATACATCTTATAGTCACAAAACAGAAATGTTCAAAATTTTACTTTTCAAAAATCTACCTACTTTAAAAATATTTAGTTAATACCTCATTTTCAGCAACAGCTTAACTTCTAAAACACTGTTTTCATGGTAATTTGATTTTATCCAGTAATTTGATTTATCCAGTTCTAGGTTTCTATTATGCCTGGTCAAGAGTTCTCTATTTTTATCTCTTGAGATTGTTGATCTGAATCCTACAGAATAGGAGCTTGTCATTTTGGCATCAGAAAATAAGTTGATGTGTCCATGTTGTTCGGCAACCATACACATTACCTTCTGCTGAGATATACAGTGGTCATGGTTCAATGTAACCAGTTTCTACTGATGTCTTCTGTCCCTGTCACACTGGGACAGCGTGTCTGGATTCTATCTTAACTGGGATACTTCTTCAGGGATTGTCTGCCATAGTCAGCTACCATGACATCTATTGCCAGAGATATAGAAAGTTTTCTGATGCTGTCTTTTGCTCCTCTTGGGATTCAGATCTTAGAGCACATGTGCAGAATATTTTTAGCATCCTCCTGCTTGCCCTTGTCCTCGTCCTCCTCCTTTTCCTTCTTCTGATTTAAGGTCTGTTATATCTCTGTTGTAAGAGTATGTCTCCATTAAACAATGTAGCTTGGGAAAGACAGGACTGAGGTAAAACGAGATAGAATTTGAGAGCAGAGCTGAAGATGATCATAGAGAATATTTAGGGCTGTCCCTATTTAGAATTTTTAGGTCATTCATAATACCACGATTGACCAATTTTTGCCTTCAGTGAAGAGGAACTCACTGTGCTGTTTTTATATATCTGCATTACATGATTATTTATGTTAAAATGAAACATTTGTTGCTAGAGTTTCATTACATTAATCTTGATTATATTCTCTTTGTACAACACAAGTCCTGTCTCATTTAGAACACATCCAAATAGCTAATGGCTTTTATTGCATGCTATTTAAGCTTCTTCCACTGAACAAATAGCTTAACTTATTTTATTCATTTGGGTTCAAAATTCTAGAATCAGTCACTGTCCTTGAGTGAAGTACATAGAGTATAAATAATTATGATCATAATTGCACCTAAAGTTTTTTTTAAAGTATTTGCTAGCTGCAGACTCATCATCAGTGTATAAGAGATGCTTAAGCTAGAAATATCCTTGTTCTGTTGGCTCAGAATTCTCTCAGGTTTTGTTTTTCATCTTTGTTCTAATCTCCTCACCTTTTCTTGTTATAGTTTATGGTTGCTTTATTTCTGACTAAAGTCCTTAAAAGGAGGGTTTCATTTGGACTATCAGCTTTGTTCATGATCCTAAATACCCAGAGATTACCTTTCAGTTTTCCTTGACTTTATGTCCTTTATTCAATGAGTTAGTTTCTAGATTCAGTTCAAGCTCCTAGCCCAAGTCTAGGTTTAGATCTCTGGAGCCCCAGGCTCTGGGTTGGTACCATGATACATCCATTGGCATTTTTGCCTTGTGAAGCCTGACTGTGATCCTCCTCCTCCTGCCTCCCAGTGTAACTTGGATGATGGCCATAGATGAGTCTCTCACTAACTTTTTTTTTTTTTTGCCTTGAACTGCAATTTTTCCAATCATTGCCTCCTCAGTAGTTGGGATTACAGGGATGTGCCACTATGCCTAACATTCAAATCCCCCTTAACTTTTTTTTTGCCAGTCCTGGAACTTGAACTCTGGATCTGGGCAATGTCCTTGAGCAAAAGGAGCTCAAGGCTAGACCTCTACCACTTTAGCCATAGTTCCACTTCCTGCTTTTTCTGTGATTAATTGGGAGATAAGAGTTTCAAGGACTTTCCTGCTTGGGCTGGCTTCCAACCATGGTCCACGTATCTCAGCCTCCTAAGTAGCTAGGATTATAGGCATGAACCATGGCTAAAATCTTTTTTTAAAAAAAAATAGCAACACCACTATTGGACATCTACCTAGAACATCACAAGCTAGAAGATCATAAACATACTTGTACTTGTACATACATGTTCATTTCTGAGCTATTCACAATAGCCAAATTATGAAAACAGCCCAGATGCCCTGTAATAGATAGTGGATCAAAAACATGTGGTACCTATACACAATGAAATTTACAAGCCATTAGAAAGAATAATTATGCCATTTTCAGGGAAATGGATGAACCTAGAACAAATCATGCTAAGTAAGTGAGGTAAGCCCAGCTCTGAGAGACAAGCTGAACATGTTTTTTCTCATGTACAGAAGCTAGATTAAAATACACTGAGACATGATAAATTATATAGGACTCTAGGCATTCCCACATAGTTGGGACCAAAGGAGGATATTCCTAGGGGAAGAACACAAAAGCGAAATACCTATGTGCCTCTGAGCATATAAAATATTACTTATTCAAATGAACTCCAGGACACAGTAAAAATAGGTTTTGTTTATGTTTTTGTTCTTTTTTTCTTTTTTCTTGTTTGTTCATTTATCTGCTTTTTCAAGAGTAAGGGAGGGCACAGAAATAGAGAGACAAAGGGTAAATAAATGCAGCAGTGTTATTCAGTAGACAGTATGGTAAAAATCAACTATATAACCTTTGATTGGGGATGGGAGCAGAAAACTGGAAGAGCATGAATGAAGGGATGACATTGTCCAAAAAGAAATGTACTCATTACCTCACTTATGAAATTGTAACCCCTCTGTATGTCACCTACATAATGACAATAAAAAAGAAAGCTTGAAATAGATAAAAATTAAAACTAGCAACACCAACTATTTTTTCCAATTAACAATTCACATGGAATGAATATTAAACATAAAAATACTATTTTATTGTTACAAAGTCAACTTAAATTACTTATGGATTAAATCAATAAACACAATACAATTACTTTTATGAATATGAGAAATTCTGTGAAATTCTAATGAAGTATTTATGTAACACAGCCAGTCTGTCGATAAAACCCAGTTTTAAAATAACGGCCTAACATAGAGCTCCCTTATGGCCCAGCAATCCCACTTTTGGGCATTTACCCAAATGTTCACAAACAAGACCACACTAAAGCTACCAGCACGACTATGTTTATTGCAGCCTTATTTACCATAGCTAGGATATTGAACCAACCCAGATACCCCTCAGTAGATGAATGGATCAAGAAAATGTGGTATATATACACAATGGAATTCTATGCCTCCATCAGAAAGAATGACATTGCCCCATTTGTTAGGAAATGGAAATACTTGGAAAAAATTATATGAAGTGAAGTAAGGCAGGCCCAAAGAAACATAGGTCCCATGGTTTCCCTTATTTGCAATATCTAGTATATGTCTGAGTCAAGCAGAAAAGGTCAAATAAGTTGATGTTAGGGAAATGAACCCTAAGATATATATTCAAATGTTTTTTTTTCTTTCATGTGATTGTTTCTAACACATTTATAAGATTATTTCTTTGTTGCTTTGTATGTCCCTCCCCCATGGTATAACCCCTGCTTTCACTGTATTTGATGTTGGTATAATTTGTGGAGGGGAAGGGAAAAAACAAATTGTTTAAATAGGGATACAGGTGGACCCATGGCAACAATGAAATGTACAAGTCGTTATGTGGAAAAACGAACTTTACAACTTTGGTGGGGGGGGAGGAGAATTGGGTAGGAGGGTGGAGGGGAGGATGGGAAGGGATGGGAAAGGGGAAACAAAGGAGGAGGCTACAATGCTTGATAAGAAATGTACTCATTATCTTGCACATGTAATTGTAACCCCTCTGTACAGTATTTTCACAATTAAAAAATGGCCTAACTAGTTTAGCAGAAAGAAAAACATTGTGGATATAACATTGATAGAATTACTGAAGCATATTACTGAAAGAGTTGGTAGCTAGATCTCTGCAGCAGATTTGAACCTGTAAAAGGAAGGAGATTCAAATATATGGTCTCTCTTTAATGATTCTGTCATAAAACACATAAATTGCTTTATTATAATTCATTTACAATATATAAACAATTTCAAGAATAGTGTGTATATAAAGAATGTTAAAGGGGGACACTCATTTTAACATCCATGGGCAAGAACTGTTTGGATGATGCTCCAACCGCTAGAGTTGTAAAAGAGTAGCTAGATGGCAGAAGGATATAATTTTTAAGAAGTAATTATTTTTCCTTTCAATCTCCTCCAACCCCTTAAATCTAGTGACAATATTAACTAGAAACTTTCTGAAGCCTCCTCCCATTTCTCCTGTTTTTGGTGTTCCAACCCTAAAGGGGTTAAAAATCTTAGCAGAGAGTGTCTTTATTATATAAGTATTAAAAATATATACTCAACTGAGACAATTTTGGCATTTAAGTGACTATCAAAGAATGAACATATAAAGGTCAAAAGATTGAATTTCCATTCAGTGATAAGAAAAAAACTTCCTCCAGTGTATTACGTTAAGGGAAACATAGGGAGAAAATGAAGTTGCTTTCTGGCTTTATCTCATGATTCTTGTTTATCTTACCTACTGATTCAGAGAAGTGAAGTTATAACAAAAAGCATATGGTTAACAAGCATCTGACTGCACAGTGTGGGCTTATGACTTCCGTATGAATGTTTGTAGCTCAATTATAGGTGGTAGAAGCGCATACCAAAGACTACAAGATCCCATCTTCTCTTTTTAGGAAAATGAAATTAACATGAAAGATGAAAAAAATTCTATTCTGTAGCTTATGGTAATTCTACACAGCAGAAGCTTAGTAAAATAAAACATCAATGTAGATAAGGGTATTAATAAAGATGTAATGGGAGATGAGGCGAAACTTATGGTAGAAAATAATACATGCTATATATATTCAAATGAGGAAGTATTCAGAATATATAAGAACTTTTACAGCTCAACAGTTTAAAATACAAATAACTAAATTAAAAGGAGACATGATTTGAATACACATTTCTCCATAAATGATAAACAAATGGCTAATACTGAAAAGATCATTAGGAAAGAAAAAGTCAAAACACAGGAGATTAGGTGGGCACTTGTGGTTCACACTGTAATCCCAGCTACTCAGGAAGTACTTTATATCTGTAGTTCTAGCTTCTCAGGAGGCTGAAATAAGGCCACCCCTGCAAAAATTTTACTAAGTCCCATCTCAACTAATACCTGAATGTGATAGGGCCCATCCTTTATTCCACTTTGAGGAAGGCTGAGGTCAGTAGGATTACAGTTCCAGGCTAGCCCCAGCAAAATATTTGTGAGGTCCCATTTCAACAGAAAATGTTGGAAGTAGTGGCAAATACTTGTTAACCAAGTTATATCTGGAAGCATAAATAGAAAGATTGAGGTCCAGGTCAACCCTGACCAAAAAGACTCTATCTCAAAAATAACCAGAACCAAAGGGTTTGAAGCCTCAAGTGGTACAACATCTGCCTAGCAAGTATAAAACCCTGAGTTCAAACTCTTCTACCACAAATAATGGAATCACTTCATAACCACTAGGAAGGCTATGATGAAAAGGACAGGCAAAATTGTTGGCTAGACTATAAAGAAAGTCGAATCTCTATACACCAACAGAAATGTAAAGTGGTGCAGCCGATTTAGAAAATAGCTGGAAACTGCGTCAAACAGTTGACTATAGTGTAACCACATAAGCCAGGAATTTCACTAATAAGTTTATATATCCAAGAGAATTGAAAGTCCATGCTCACACAAAAACCTGTACATAAATGTTTATAGCAGCATTATATTGACTAAATGCCAATCATCTAATAAATGCAAAAATTATATAGGCACCTCAAACACATTATACACATATAAAATATAAACATATATAGATGTGTATACATATACATTTTCTGTGTATGAAATAGGTAAATCTGTATACATAGAACGTATATTAGTGTTTGGGGCTAGGCAGTAACTGCTAATAAATACAAGGATATATTTTAAAAAACACACTAAATTGTCTCTCAAAAGCTAAAATCTTCTTTTATTTATAAATCAATTAAAAAACAAAACAAATGAAACAGGTATGTCTTCTTCCAAAGCCTTGTTACTTTCCATACTGACATAGAACATGTGTGAAGTTAAATGAAAATAGACTACATGCTAGCACCATGATAGCTCAGTCATCTTAGAGTAAAAGGAAGAGGGCCTTGACTCAGAGCACTGTCAGAAGGGATAATAGGATTGGTAGAGATCAAGGAATGTCAAATTTCATTGATGGAAATAGTAGGATTTGGTGATATGTTGCACTCTAGGACAATTAAAATGAAATATATACAATGAAAAATTGAGTCTTCTAATTCCAGATAAAATAAAGAATGTAAGGTATAACTCTCATGGTTTCTAACATTTCATACGTGCCTATAAATGTTTGTTTCTCCCCCTTTTCAACTTAAATGGTGATTTCACTATTTCTATTTTATTCCACTGTTTATTGGCCAATGAGATGTGCTTCCTCTGTAATTCCCCAACCAGGTTCCCTTTTAATGAGCACTTGGCCTCCCTAATCAATCCATTAAAGATAGAGTAGTTCTGCACTACAGTCTCATCATCACAATCTCATCAGAGTTCCTAGAATGAATTAAGTAATTGAAAGTAATGTTGTAGGATTATACTGATAATAATTATAGTTATTTTTGTGGCATAATTTCTATATACTGAATCCATAATATGCGCTCTTTCCTATGTGGGACTAACTTTTTAAGTAAGCACTACTATTCTCATTTTAGACATAAGTCTCATAGAGGCTAAGGAGTATGCTCAAAGTCATAGTCCTAGCAAGTGGAAAGGATAAGGTATGATCAAGTCTTTTTTATTTCCCAAGCCCATAATTTCATCCCACCTTGATGAGCATGTAAATTTGTTGTCAGAACAAATTAAATTCTAACTCTAGTTCAGCTCTTTTCTATTTGTGTAAACTTTTCTAAGTCATTTGCCTGTGTCATCTGCAAAATTGTAATAATACATTTGACATATTGTGGCAACAATATTACTTTGGGGAAATGACCACACTCAAGAGACCCACAGAGCTCAAGATAATCTGTCAATAATAAGAGCCATCTTTGACATTTATTTGAGTGTTAATTGAAATAATGTGTGTAAAGTTCTTAAGCACACAGAAAGTATTAAATATATACTGGCAAAATATGTATTGGCATAGTTGCTTATCTATCAGTGGTAATTTATTTGTCATATTTGTGCATGGGAAAAGAAGACAAGGAAAACTCACATGCATATATCTACTTGGGTCAAAAAATATATTTTTGAAGGAGAAAAGTTAAAAGCTAGGAAGCTTGTTTGAAGCATTTTCTTGTTTTCCTAAAGTTCTCTAGAACAGTGCTGAGAAAGTTATTTCCATATTATGAAAATCTGGATGGTCTTGGGCTGGGAAGGTGGCTCTGTGGTAGAGCGCTTGCCTTGCATGCATGAGGCCCTGGGTTCGATTCTCAGCACCACACAAGCAAAAAGAAAAAAGCCAGAAGTGGTGCTGTGGCTCAAGTGGTAAAGTGCTAGCTTTGAGGTGAAGAGCCCAGGGACAGCGCCGAGGCCCAGAGTTCAGGCAGCAGGACCAGACTACCCCCCCAAAAAAAATCAGTATGGTCTTGTTTGTGATCATTCAGGTAAATGCCCAAAAGTGGGATTTCTGGGTCATAGGGGAGCTGGGGAGCTCTATGTGGAGTCTTTTGAGGAACCTCCATACTACAGCACAACTATGTTTATTGCAGCATTATTTACCATAGTTAAGATATGGAAACAACCCAGATGCCCCTCAGTAGATGAATAGATCAAGAAAATGAGGTATATATACACAAAATAATGACATTGCCCTATTTGTTAGGAAATGGAAAGACTTGGAAAAAATGATATTAAGTGAAGTATGCCAGGCCCAAAGAAACATAGGTCCCATGGTTTCCCTTATTTGCAATAATTAGTATGTCTGAGACAAGCAGAAAAGGTCATATAAGTTGATGCTAGGTGAAATAAACCCCAAGATAAGGACACAATTTTTTTTCTTGCTTGCTATTGTTTCTAACGAATTTATAAGGTGATTTTTTTGTTGCTTTGTATGTCCCTCCCCCATGGTATAACCTCTGTTTTCACTGTATTTGATTTGGTATAATTTGTGGAGGGGAAGAGAAAAAACAAATTGTTTAAATAGGCATACAGGTGGACCCAGCAACAATGAGAGGTGCAAGATGCTATGTTGAAAAACGAACTTTACAATTTGGGGGTGGGGTGGGGAGGGGGGACGGGAAGGGGGGTAAGGGAATTGCGGAGATGGGAGGGCAAGGACGGTAGGGGAAAAACAAGGAGGAGGCAACAATGCTTGGTAAAAAATGTACTCATTACCTTGCTCATGTAATTGTAAACCTCTGTATGGTATTTTCATAATAAAAAAAACAAAAACTAAAAACAGAAAACAAAAATCAAACCCGGTTTATTCTCCAAAAAAAAAAAAAAGATAGAAAATCAGAGATGGGTAGGATTTTTCCTGGTATAAATTCATTTGGGAGCATGTCAGTAAATGCTAATTTTTAAGGATAGTTTTTATTCATTGCATTCCATAGAGAGTAATCCTTGGAACAAATCGAGTTTGAAATGTTCATGTACATGCCCCTGTGTGTGTGAGGGGGAGGGGGTGGTGAGAGAGAGACAGAGACAGAGAGATTGTGTGTGGTGGGGGGGAGGGGGTGGTGAGAGAGAGAGAGAGAGAGAGAGAGAGAGTGTGTACATGTATGCTGGGAAGTGGATGAAATTAGTGATTTAATTTTGGTTAAAACAAGATAAAGATTTAAATTTTGATATTCCCTTACACCAGTATGTTCAAGAATGTCTTACTCATTGGGAGCTGGTTTATAGCACCTGTAGACTTGTAAACCAGCCACCTGGATTACAGATCTGTAATCCTACTTACTAAAAAGACTGAGATCTGAGCTGTCAGTTTGTCTAGGTTCAGCTAGATTCCATCTTCAATTAACCACTGAAATGTCATATTGACTTGATGGTAGACCTCTAACCTCAAGCAAGCAAGTCATATTGGGTTGTTTCCAGTTTGTAGGACTGCTAGGAATGAATTTACTCTATCATTGTTTCTCTGGGAATGATTTTTTTATCTTTGTGAAGGATAATTTTTCTGGATATAATAATGTTGAGGGACAGATTTTTTTCTTAACCTTGAAGTACTTTGATATCATTCTATTGACTCTTAACATCTATGTTTTTCTCACAGGAAATAAACCACTATAAACCTTCTGTTTATAATGAGTCATATTTTAATTTTGTTTTTGAGATTGCTCTTTGTCTTTCAACAGTTTTCCTATGTGATTAGGTGTAGATAATTTTGTAGGTTTTTTTTAATTCTGTATAGGAATGTTGAGTGTATAGGATGAAGAGGTAAGTTTTCAATCAAAATTAAGAAGTTGTAGAGATTTTCTGCCTGCCAACTTCCTTGTCTTTTTTTTAAAACCCTTCTAGTATGCATCTGTTGGTATGTTTGATGTCTCAAAGGTCTTCAAGGATCTGCTCATTTTTTCTTCTTAGATTATTCAGAATACCTAATTTCTATTAATTAATCTTCAAATTTACTACTTTCTCCTGACATTTTAGTACTAGGGTTTGATCCTTCTATTGAGTTTTAAATTTTACTTATTAAATTTTAAGTTCCAAAATAGCCACTTAGTTTTTTTTATAGTTTCTCTTTTTTTTTCTTTAAATTGAGATTCTCTGCTGGTTGAGTCACGGAAGTCATACTTTGCTTCTCTCTTCCCCTCTTCCTTCCTTCCCTCCTCCTCCTCTCCCTCCCTCCTTCATTCCTTCTATTCCTTCTTTTCTTCCTTACTGGGTTTTAGTTCAGGAATTTATTTGTAATGATGCTTTATTTTATTTTGTTATTTATTTGTAGTAGTGCTTTAAAGTCTATATCAGCTCTAACATCTGAGTTCATACAGTTCCTACTAGCTATTATTTTCCTTGAGCATGTTTTCCTTTCATGTTTCTTTCCTCTCTCTCTGTCTGTCTGTCTCTCTTTGTATTTCTGCTTTAAAAACTGAACTTTTTAGATAACATTTTGCAGTAAGCCTAGATTCTACCTCTCTGAGTCTGGTTGTTAGTGTAATTATTTTTGGTTGTTTGTTTCTTTTTTGTTATTGTTGTTGGTCGTGGAGCCTGAACTTTGGGCCTGGGCACTGTCCCTGGGCTCTTCAACTCAAGGCTAGTGCTCTACCATTTGAGCCCACAGCACCACTTCTGGCTTTTTCCTGCGTATGTGATGCTGAGGAATCAAGCCCAGGGCCTCATGCATGCAAGGCAAGCACTCTACCACGGAGCCACCTTCCCAGCCCCTTGTTCCTGTTTTAAGTTGTGACTTCCTCATGATCTGTAGTCACTGTTCTCCTCTGGGTTTTTAATTCTTGCTTTTACTTTGAAGACTAGCTTCTTAGGGGGACATCCCTATATAACCACAGATAAATGGCTGGACCATATTTGGCCAGAGTTAATGCTTGACTACTTTCAATCAGGAAGACTACCATACTTTATTGATGGATGTGTTGGAGAGTCATTCCAAGTTCTAACTTTTACTTTTTTTTAGGGACTTTAATGTCTGCTCTGCACTGTGTACTCATATTCAGCCAGGGATCTATAGAGAAACCAAGGCTTTCTTTGGTCTCTCTAAAATAGTTGGAGGGCTTTCCTATCTTCCCTGGCTCTCAAACTTCTGACTAGTCTGCTAATATTTTGCATGTCCTAGTCAGAAACACAACCTCAGCCAGCTGAGCCATTTGCTTTTATATGCTTGTCACAGAGATTTCTATGGTTACTACCAATGTCAATTAAGTATGATTTTTTTTTCATGTTTCAGTCCAAATCAAGGAAGTCTCTCGGGCAGCAAAAATAATGGTTCTATTGCTGAATGGTAACTCCTTAGTAAAACTGGTAAGTGCATTGATCAAATAAGGGTAATTAGCACATATCCATCACCTCAAATATGATCATTTCTTTGAATTAGTAACATTCAAAATCCTGTCATACCTAGTATGGAATATGCAATTAATTGTTTTAAAATTATATCTTATGGTGCCACAGAATACTAACAATCTTCTCATCTGTATTTTAACACAAATTAACCAGTCCTTTCCAAACTTCCTATGCCAAAAGGCCAACAAATTGCTGGGAGTCATGTAGATGGGCACATGCTCAGGCAGTGAAGGCTCTCAGCCTCTGTCTTATCTGAGGTTGAGTAGATTTTCATAAATCAACATTGTTTAATTTGTCGTATTACTTGGCCATTTCAAAAGTCCTAACTCAGTAGGCTAACCCAAAAATATTTATTTTTATTTCACCAAATGTATTTTAACCTGGATCATTTTCCAGACTAGCTTTTTAAAAAGTTTTAGATTTTATTGTCTTTACCAGGTGTACTAAGGAGTTTTACCATTCAGCAAATCAGTTTATAAGTACAATGCACCTTGGTTGATGTCACCATTTTTCCATCTTTCTCCCCATCCTGCCCCACCCCTCTGCTCCCCTCAATTTTCTTAGTTTCATAGGATATTTATTGAATATTATGACTCCTACTTAGCTTTAGAAATGAATGCTTGACTCATTAATCATTTTTGTCCATGTACAACTTTATAGATCATAGCTCTTGTCACAGTGATTAGCATATCCATAATCTCAAATATTATCTTTTCTCTGTATTAGTAACATTCAAAATCCCCTAATACCTATTTTGGAATATGCAGTTAATTGTTTTAAAATACCTTACTGTGCCGTAGAATACTAACACTTAATCTTCCCATCTGTATTTTTTATACCAATTAACCAGTCCTTTCCAATCTTCCTCTCCATCCTACGTTTCTTAGAGATTAGTAAACTCCTACTTTTCCTAGATATTTGTAAACTCCATGAAATCAACTGTCTTTTTAGGTTTTGTATATAAATGAGACCAAGTAAAATTCTTTTATGCCTGGTTCATTTCATTCAACATAAGGTTCTCCAGGATATTCCCTATTGCTGTGAATGAATTGTTCCTGAGAGCTATGTCAGTGTGTATATATGCCCTATTTTAGGGATCTGTTCATCTGTGAGGGACTTAGGGTGATTCCATAAAATATAAAATAGCTACTGTAAATAGTGCTGCAGTTAGCATGTAATTGCAGATGTGTGGTTGGCATATCAATTACTTTTCTTTAGATATGTGCCCAGTAGTGGGTGTTCTGGATGATAGTTCTAATTTTAGTTGTGGATGAGCTTTTGTGAATTTTCCATATTGGCTATAGTAATTTATACTCCCTAACTGTATATGAGTTTCCCTTTCTTCACAACCATACCAGAAGTTGTTACCGTTGATCTTTTTGGTAATAGTCATTCTAACTGGGCTGAGATGACATCATTCTGGTTTTGATACGTGTTTCCTTGAAGATTTGCGATTTTGAAAAAAAAAACTTTTATGCTTCTTGACCACTTGTATGTCTTCTTTTGAGAAATATTTGTTCAGATTTTTTAAAAACTTAATTACTTGGATTTTCTTTTGTTTTACTGTTGAGTTTTTTGGGTTCTTGCTATATTATGAATGATATATTATGAATATTAATGTTTTGTTCAATTTGGAAGGTTTTCTTGTTATTCTATTACTGTTTCATTCACCATGTAGAAAATGTTAGTTTTCTAAGGTCTTACCTAAATAATCTTTGCTCATATCCAGTATTTAAGTATTTCCTCATTTTTCTCATAGTAATTTCATAGTTTTTGTTTTTACATCTAAGTTTCCAATTCATTTTAAGTTGATTTTTTTCTTTTGATATGTGATGAGAAATATGGGTCTACTTTCATCCTTCTGCCTATTGCTAGACAGTTTAACCAGTACCATTTATTGAAAAGATGATTTTTCAATATATGTTTTGGTGATATGCTGAAAAAAATCAGTTGACTATAAATATTTGGATTTATTTCTGTCCTGTCTATTCTATTTCATTGTTTTTTGTGGCTGATTTCCTGCCACTACCATGTTGTTGCATTTATTATATCTTTGTAACATTTTTAATTTCAGTTATTATTTCAGGTATTCTTTTGTTCTTCTTGCTCAAGGTTGCTTTGGCTATTCAGAATCTTTTGTTTTTTATGCAAGAATTTTATATTATTTTTTAATGTTGTGAAGAAATGCCATTAGAATTTTGATAGGAATTGCATTGAGTACATAGTTCAGTTTTGATAGTATGACACTTTCAGTATTAGTTTTTTAAATCCATGAACATAGGATGTCTTTCCATATTTTGTATATTTTCATTAGTGTTTTATAGTTTAGAGTTTTTTTGCATACCTGGTTAAATAAGTTATTTGTGTAGCTATTACAGATGAGATTAATTTTAAGCTTTTACTAGCATATATTAACCGTACAAAATAATGTTTCATTGTGATGATTTTTATACATACACATTGATCATAGTTATCCCTACTACACTCTCTTGTCTTCTCATCTCATTATTGATTTTTATGTGTTAATTTTATACCTTGAAATTTTTTTGAACCCATGCTTTAATGTGGTTATTATTGTTGTTGTAGTTATTATTATTACTGAATAAGAGTGGAGACAATAGGTATCTTTGGCTTGTGTTATATGTTTAACGTGGTCAGCCTTTTCCAACCCAAATTACGCATATCTAAATTTCTTTATCCCAATTTTACCAAAAAACTTTATTATATGCATTTTATAATAGTTTTTAATCTTATAGTTGATCTTTATATGACTCAGTTTTAGTAACATTCAGTGATACTATTGCGATATGACTCCTAAGTTCTGTTTTTGGACTACCACATATAATGTTTAGTCTATCCATTATTGTATAAATAGTTTTTACTATCAAGGTTTTCTCCTAATGATAGTCAAGAGTATTAAGACAGCCATGAGTTTAAAAAAATCCTACATTAACTTGGAAATCAGGAATAAGTAATATTTATTTAAAATAAATATGTGCTGATCTAATTTGGTACAATTTTTGAAGTATACATTCTGGGGCCCAGTGGTAAAGCATTTGTCTAGCATTCTCTAGCACTTTTCTAGCATTGCAAATAAAAAATATATTCATTGTTTGAATTTGAGGCTTCAAGCTCTGGCTTGCCTTTTTCATTTCAAGGCTAGTATCCCATTTGGGCCATACATGCACTTTTGGATTTTTGCTGGTTAATTGGAAATAAAAGTCACAGGGCCTTTTCTGCCTGAGCTGGCTTTGAACCTTAATCTAAAATCTGATCCTCCTGAATATCTAAAGTTAGAGATGTCAGTCACCACTGTCTGATGGCTTAGATTTGAAATCTTCTATTAATAGATATGGATTAAAATGGCATAAGGAAGTTTTTAAATATGAAAATTGTAATGTATTATAACTTAAAATCTAATCATAGGAATGGACAATTCTTAGTTTAAACTTGTATTCTAAGGTTTGAGCTGACTGAAATGAAACATTGCTATGAATTTCAGTACAGATGATGGCTGAACAGATAATTATCTACGAGAGGTCAGAATGTGACAGTAATTCTGCAACGATCAAGACATAGATGCACTGCTATTTATGCTCTTGTTTTTGAAGCATCAGACTTTTAAATTCCTCATAATCAGACTTTTAAGGGTCACATTAATGTGAATTGGTCCTTTTTGTGAATGCAAATTCTGTATTTCAGCAATTCTCTACTTCTTTGAATCCACCCATTCAGTTATTCTTTCTATAAATTTGTATTAAATACTGTTAGAAAATGTCTTTGTCAGGCATGAGCTAAACTGTTGTGTGTATTATATTAGCCACTGTCTAAAAAGCTGAGTTATTATATATGTAATATGAAATGCAGGACAGATGTCAAATACTTAGTTCTAAAATACATAATTATTATTAATCTTATATTGATTAAATATAGATATAGAGTGTTTCACTATAGGTAAAAATAAATAATATATGCTACTAAATTATTTTTTACCTGTTCCTCTTTATCTTTTAAAAAGGTGATTATTAGAAAATATAAAATATAATGTGATATTTACAATTGCCATGCAGGTATTTACAATTGACATTGCATGTAATATCAGATATAAGCAATGACAAAGATGATCTACAGTGTAGGTACATAGAAGTTCTCAAAAGGCTAACAAGGAAACAAAATTTTCAATAAGTTACAAAACAATAAGTAATATGAACCATGATATTTTATTCACATGAATTCAAGTATCTTTTCTGAAACTAACATTATATATGATCCAAATCAAATGACTTAAATACTAGAACTTTTCCTGCAAAACGGAGGAGTGGTGTGGTGATAATGCTAAACAATTCTTACTATTAAAAAGTGTGTGTATGTGTGTGTGTGTGTGTGTGTGTGTGTATGAAAGAGAGAGAGAGAGACATAGAGAAAGTTGTATGTGTGTATGCATAAAATATTAGCAGGCTTCCTAAATATCCAAATTTATTATATAACTCAACATTCTCCATCTGCCTAAGACAACTTCCAAAGTCAGGTAAAGAGATCATAATGAATTCTATTCATTGAGAATGGAAAAATAAAAGCAAATTCAAGTATTTTGTTAAAAGAAGATTAAAAGAGTAAAAGAAATCTAAACTTGATTGAAGATGCTATTTTGAAACTGGCTTTTGTACCATTTTCTGCAAACCAAATTGCATCTTAGTGTATCTGTTGCCAAAAGGCAAGCTGAACTGAAAATACAAATGCTCACGATTTAAAATCACCCATTGGAAATAAAAGAAAAGGCAGACAAAATAATGAAAACATTTTAATGCTTATAGATAAGTACTATTTGGGGGAATGTTTTAATAAGCAAATGTTTATTTTAGTTGCTTACAATATTCTCTTGGAGTCTGGATACATAAATTTCAACCCACATTCCCCAGTTGCCATAACAACTTCATGCATTTGTTCTCTTGTATCATTTTTTATAACATCATTTTTTTTAAACTTTGGTTGCTATGATAACACAGTATAGTTGTTAAATTTATTCTATTCACATTTTGTTCTACTGGAAACTGGTAATTTACTTTTATTTCTCTCCAAAGAAGCTTATGGTACAGAAATGCAGTAAGGAAACTTATGGTCTAAATTCAAATTCAAGTTTCTATTATAATTTAATTATGTACATTAATTTATGCCCACATGATGTAATCTTTGTGACATAGAAGGTGGTTAGTGATGATCTAATTTCATTCAACAAGGAATACAAACCTTTATTATACCAAATGAAAGGAAATGAGTATATTGAATTACAAGTGTATTTCCAAGCACAACTTCAACCAGTTTCAGCTAAGAGTTATTAACATAAAAAGCTGTCATTTCTGGCTCTCTTATTAACTTCTTTGCTCCTCTGCAGAACTGGAGCTTGTTTATTACAATGAATGAAACCTTGGTTTAATAAATATTTCTATGCTCAGTTGTTCCTACTAAAAGGTAAAATGTCTTTAACCAAAACTCTATTCTGTAGAATTAGATATTAAGGGCTGTGCATACATTTGAGTGTGTTTATTCTACTAACTCCTAGTTGATTCTCTGATTGCACTTAATTATATCTTATACCAAGTAAATATCTCACTTAAAAATAATAGTACTTTGTTACATTCCAGATCTAAACATTTTACATTTGGACTGGTTTATGTACAGTCACACCAACATATAAGGGGAAAAGAGCAAGGAACAAAGGTCAAACAGGTTTATTAGACTTCATGGGAATAATTTATTGGCTAATTCTAAGAAAAATAATGCAAAATAGGAATTAAAACAATTAATTATAGGTTTTTTTTAAACTGAGAATCTAACGAGGTAGTAGTTCCCAAAGACCTAGTACACTGCTTAGCACATAGTACTTGCTCAGCATACTTGATTCCTTCTTTTTCCTATTTCTTTTCATTGATGATCAGTGAAAAAGTGATATCAGGAATTGATAGCAATACAGCTATCAATAGCTAGGTCTAGGGCAACCTCTTCTCTTAACCACTGATATACTATTCAGAAGCTAAAGGAGCAGGGCTAGTTTGGATTATTTGTGGCTGCAGTTGCACCTGATGCTTGCCCAATATAGAAAATAGACTATAGCAGCAGAAAATCATTGTGTCATTATATTTGGCACTACCTTGTGTTTCTTGGATGCATTTGTGTTAAAGTACAGATCCAACCACAGCTCAAGTTTCATAGGGTAAGGTAAATTTTCTTGTGTATGGCTGTGCTGTCAGTTTGGGAGTCATATCCTTACAAATGTTATTTATGTTCTCTAAGCCTCAGTTTTTCACACATTTTTCATATATTAATCAAAATGTATTTAGCACCTATAGATAACATCTACTGAGGAAATAAATGCAACAGTCATCAATACTGTACTATTGGGACTAGTGATGATATTTATTGGCTCATTAGAATGTGGAACCTTAACCAAGTTGTTTGGGAACCAGGGGAAACTGTCCTGGGCTGGAAAACAGAAGGTTTTAAGAAAGCATGAGTGTCCAGAGCTGATTCTAGGCATGCTGATCTATAAGTTACAACAGTAAGGCAAATGCTTGCTGTCCCTCAGCCACCTGCAAATATAAAAGTGCAGATACTCGGATAGGCTTGGTTAAGACTGGTTCTGGAAATGAATGCTGTGCATCTAGATTGAAAACATAAATGTCTTCACCAGAGAAACTGGGAGGCTGGAACTGCCAAGTTACTGTGATCCTATTCTTTCTCAGTGCCTAAAGCACTCTGGAGTAATAAGACAGATCACAGGGGAGATGCAACGACTCTGTGAGGCCACTAGGGTGTCATTTAGAACATCTCTGCTGGAACAATAGAGTCATATAAATTTCAACCCACGTTCTCTAGTTGCCATGACAACTTGATGCACTTGCTTTGAAGTGTCTTCCTTCCATTTACTTCCTTTATATATATTTTAAACATAAGGATTTTTTTTATCTTGCCAATAATTTCCTAAATGTAGTTGTGTCTTCCCACCCTTCTATCTACCAGCGAGATTTCTGAATATGTTGCTGGGGAGTGATTTCCACCTAAAATTAATAGCTGAATGTGTGTGTTCACCCAGGCATGCTGAGCTTGTAAGTCAGCCTCTTTCCGGATTGCCTTCCTTCTCTGTCTCTGTCTCTGTCTCTATCTCTTTCACATGCACACACACACACACACACACACACACACACACACACACACACATACGTACATACACAAAGGCAAATAAATATGTTGTAAAATTTATCTATTTCTAAAGCTTTATATGCTTTAAAAACAGTTTATTTTGCGTTAAGTAAAATTACAGTGGAAATAGTTCGATTCTAAAACAACTGGTTCACTATTTCTTTAGTAATTGAAATGTAGCATTATATAAAGCATATAATTCTCCTTGCATTTTTCTTAACTATAACATATTTAAATTGTGAAGAGAAGTGTGTTTTAGTGTAAAGAGCACATGCTGACTTGGATATTCATTTAGATTCGATCACCTCTGAGCTATGTGACCAGGAGCAAGTTAATCATTCTTAGCCTCATATTAAAGTGGGTTGAAAATTCTCTTGTAAGATATCTATGAGGAGCTGGGTGCCAGTGGCTCATGCCTGTAATCCTAGCTACTCAGGAGACTGAGATCTGAGGATCCCAGTTCAAAGCCAGCCAGGGCAGGAACATCCCTGAGACTCTTTATCTCCAATAAACTACTCAGAAAAGTGATGCTGTGGCTCAAGTGGTAGAGTGCTAGCCTTGAGCTGAAGAGCTCAGAGACAACACTCAGGCCCAGAGTTTAAGCCCCATGACTAAAAAAATATAAATATTTATGAGGAATCAATTGAGATACTGTAGGTAGGATACCTATAATAACTAGGTGCTACAATAATAAGTCCTGGGATATTATAAACAAACATTTATCCCATCAGTCATTTTTTGCTTTTATTATATTGAACAGTATTAAAATAAGTTCTATGGCTCACATGTATTTGTATTTTCTTTATCACCACACGCATTTGCAGATCACAAAGGTAAGGAAAATATGAAAATATTAAAACTAAGTGGTATGCAGTCTCTTCGATTAGATGCTGGCAATGTAAAGAGTTGAGGCTGAAAAGTATATTTTATGGAAGCATCAAAAGGAAGAGCCTTGTTCCATTCAGTTATTATCTTTAATCTGAGACCAAACCAGGTTCACAATATCAAGCTAATAGGATATGCAGAATCTGTTCCATCTACTGGCAAAAAACAGTTTGTGCCACCACAAACTTCATGTAGCAAGTGGCTGAGACACAAGTACATTCTAAATATAAATATGTATTTAATCAGGAGCAACAAGGATATGGACAAACAACATTAGGCATGCAGGCAAAGGATTATTGCCAACTTGTGAGTGTGACTATTGCTATGGCATTTGTGTGCAATGTTGACAGGGAAGAGTAGCAAGGAGACAGAAACAAAATTAAATTTTGAAAGGAGAATTACAAATATGACCCAGCACTTGTTCTCTAAAAGTATTGGGTTTTTCAGAGAGGAAGTTGCAAAACAATATTAAGGAAAAAGAAAGATCACAAAAAATTCTTGAATGAATGTCTCTAAGTTCTAGTGATTAAAATACATTTTAGAAATAAAAATAGGCATCAAAGAAAAGATGTAATTTTATTCTTTAGTATTACCTAATGAAAGAGTTAGATATTCAATAATTTCACATTTTTATTTCATAGATTGATTGATGTTTTTTGAATAATTGAAGGATAATCGATTAGATCTGATTAAAATTCAGAAAGAATGGATTTTTTAATCCAATTGAAACAAATTAGAACACTTGTCTTACTTGTTGAATAATTTGGCACAAGTAATCAGCATCAGTAAGGTTTACTGTCTATATCTGTGATAGAGAAAATGAATTTGGGTCTAGATCCTGCCATGAAATTGTGTGAACTTGGACAAGTCCTTTATCTTTTGTTGATCTTTTTCTTAGATGTGTTAAGTGAGGGAGTTAATCTGTAGGTGATAATTTCCATAAGTATATTTGTAACCTTGACATTCCTGGGCATTCTGTTCTATTTACTGCTGATGTTTTGCTCTTATTTGAAATTAAAGCCTTTATTTTTCAGGAGCTTATTGAAGCAACAATTTAGATTGGATTTCAAAATCAGATCCTGAAATTAACACAAGAGGGCATATTGTAAGATTTCAACTCTTTGCTGGATTGTCTAGAAAGTAGGTAGTATAGGATCTGAATTTCTGACAGTAAGAGAGGACAACATTCTCAACGTAAGAGGAGATTTTGTTTTGCTTCTCTTTTTTTTTTTATTTTTTTTTTTGGGTCCGATCGTGTGGCCTGAACTCTGGGCCTGGGCACTGTCCCTCAGCTCTTCAGCTCAAGGCTAGCACTCTACCACTTGAGCCACAGCACAACTTCCGGCTTTTTTCTTTTTGTTTATGTGGTGCTGAGGAATCGAACCCAGAGCCTCAGGCATGCAAGGGAAGAGCTCTACCACTGACCCACCTTCCCAGCCCTTGTTTTGCTTCTCTTCTTTGCACATTAATGTGCATGCACTTTGTGATAAGCCTTATATAAAGCTAAATAAAAACACTTAATAAAATTGCATAGTGTTATTCACCATAGAAAATGTAGAACTATTTAGCATAAAGAACAAAATAAACATACTATTACATAATATCTAATACCTAGAAGTAATTATTTTGGTGACATTTTTCTCAGTATGTTCAGTCCTCTGTATCTATGAGTTCCACATCAATGGTTTTGACCAACAAAAGTATTTGTCTATTTATTTGGAAGTACTGGGGTTTATTACAAGTAATCAAGTGATGATTTAAAATATAAAGGAGGATGTGTGTAGACTTTATGCAAATAGTGTGCCATTTTTCATATGGAATTTGAACACCATGGATTTTGGTACCCATGGACATCTTCTGGAACCAATGTGGTAAAAAAAGAGCTATCCCATCTCCACCATTTTAATCATTTATTATGTCTAAGTTTATATTTTTCACTTTCTATTTTGAATTGTCTAGGCTCAGAACTTAATACCTCAAAATAGGGTGTTAAATATTTGAATAGAAGGCTCTCAAAAAGCAAGTCTTCTTCAACCTTCTGTGTTCCTTTCTCTTTCTTTTGATCACAAGGTGGATCACAGAACCAATCCCTTTCCCCCAAACCAAGGCTTAAATCCTGGGAAAAATCACTGCCTCTCCTCTTCTTTTCCCTCCCTTGATGGTTCTATGACATGTCCTGCACCAAACTTGTGAGGGTAAAAGTCATACAGAGAGGCAGGAAAGAAACTGGGCATACAGCCCTTGCTGAAGATTCTGTTCCTCCCTACTTTACAATCAGGACATACTGTTTTTGGTTTTTGGTTTTTCCCATCCACATCTTTCCACAACTATTCTTGTCTTTTACTAGGTATATCCTAAGACAGTTTACCCTGGGACATCTGTCTTCATTTCCTTATGAAGTCATTGGTCATATAAAACTTTTATTGGACTAATTTGTAGTTTCTCTTCTATTAATTGTTTTTGGTTAGATTGTTTTCCTACAGAGGCAAGAAAGGTAGAAGGATTGAACAAAATTTCCTCCTCCATGAAGAGATGTAGGAATGCAATTTTCATTTTCCTTTCTTTCATGAAAGATAGGATTATAGATTTTAATGCCTTGCTTTTCTCACTTTAATAATAAATCTTGAATACACAACTCTCTAAATTAGTTCTGAGAAATCTTCATAATTTTTACATCTGCTAGTAGTTATCGAAAATGACACTGACAAAGAGTTTCATCATAGACTTGGCTGAATTTGGTTATTGGTGAAGACCAACAACCAAAGGGCGCTAAAATGATAAAATCATATGGAAAATGTTTAAGTCTGAGATTATTTAAAAATGCATTGAAAATTAAGGACAAATATAAAACAATAAACCATAAGGCCAATACATTTGTAGGATTGTTACTTAAAAGATTTTTTTCCATTTTTGCCCTCTACTTCTTCCCTATCATTGTCTCACATTAATCTTTCTTTGGTTGTCTATTATCTGGGATAATATAAATTATTTGCTCTAATGTTTAAGGCTTTTTTGGGTTTCTGCTTTCATTTTCCATTTAAATTTTCTTTTTACAAATCCTTGAATCATGCTTCACCAGTGCTAGATAAATGTGCTTGTCCAACTATCTGTTCTAATACTTCAATATTGAATTGAAATTATCTGTTTAAATACTAGTCTCATTTCACTTCCTTCAAGGTATGGTATAAATAATCATTTCATAAATGTTTATTAAATTTAATCTTTTTGAATTTCCAGAGCTGTTCATTTGATCTTTTATTTGACAGAATTTTCTATCAATGTGACTTTTTATTATTTCCTCTCTTACACTACTCATGGACTTTTCTTTGTATTTTCTCTATGATCTCTTGTTCAATGCCTTCCATGTAATAAGAATTTATTAAATATTTGTTGAAGCAAAAATTAGCTGAACACCTTTCCTGATAACCAATACTCTCTTTTCTTGAGTGCTTAGATTGTATCTATGTTTGACTCCCCTTGTCTAGCTTTTCAATAAATCCTAAGTTCTTTATCCTAAGGGCAAAAATTTTGAAGTTCCTATTCTTTGGCAAAAGAAATGGCAGTCTAAAGTCATCAGTTATTTATAATGTTGAAGTGGGGTCTATTAATCAGCAGCACCTTTTTGAAAAAAAAGATAGGGAAGAAAAAGTATTATCTTCTCAACCATCAGTAGTTTTCTGGCCAATTCCCCTATAATAAAAAGCAGATTGATAAGAGATAAGCATATAAATTTACTTAATGCTCATGTTATGTAATATGTTGATGAAAAACCCAAAGCAACAGGGAAAGCATATTTTTATGCTAAGACTGATGAAGAGTAAGTAGCTATGTTTGGACAAAGAGGGTATAATCCAAAGTTTATAAATCTGTTAGAACTTAGTAAAAAGGATTTTTTTCTATTTCTGTTTTTTCTTATCATTTCTCAGATTCCAAGGTGTCAAATTTTGGGATAGCACATACCGAGTCCTATCAAAAAACTTCAATCTCACACCTTTGTATTTATAATGTTTCTTATACCTGAAGAGGATAGTATAGAGTGAAGTAAAAGTAGATGCTCTGGAAATATCAAGCTCTAAACATATAAATAGGATTAGGCTTCTCTAGAGAACAACTTAGATATTATTTCAGATAATCTGTAATCCTTCTTGTTCCTAGAAGATGGAAAGGGGCAATGCTTTCCAATGGCCTAGCTTCATGAAGATCTGTTTGACTTATTAGTTGCAATTTGTATGGCTTTTGGTTCTTAAAAGGACATTTTGTGCATGATGCTTAGCAGTACTAACATTCATTTCCAAACAGAAGAATTCTAGGCTTGAGCAAATAGTTATAAATAGGTAAACAAGTAAATCTACAAGGCAGTTAATAGGGTGGATATATATCTACTGAAGAATTCTAGATTTTTTTTATTAAAAATTATGGTTTCTATTGAAAGGTGTGACATTGATCAAGGCACACTCTATTCATAAACTGCTTTGTTGAATGACAACTCCTTTGTGCAACTACTTTAAGATAATAAAACATTTTAAAAATTGTGATTTGTTTTTAAGAGGAAAAATTTTATTGTAGGAAAGCTGAATCAATTTAAAGTTGGTAAATAAATGTCAGACATGTTGCACAGTGTGGCATAAACCTGTGTATACACTGTATAAGTAAATAAATATCTATACTCAACTCCTTTGTATTCCTACTTTGTTCAGGAGCTGTGGAAGATACTAAAAGGTAATAAATGCACTGCCTTGAAGGAACTGAAGATCCACTTGAGTGGATAAGGCAATGGTATAATCAATGCTAAACTCATTTTCCCTCTATTTGAGGATGTTCCTAGAAGAAATGAGCTGTGTTAATTCTTATTACAGGTATAAAGGAGAAGACTATATCTTGAGAACATCATGGGATGAGATTCCATGTATAATTAGAAAAAGAGGAAGGGACCAGCACTGAGTTTGAAGAGGAGAGGATCCACATAAATCATCTTTAAAAAACAGAAATTGGGAGCCCAAGTCTAGAAGTCAGTTGTGAAGGAAAACATAGGTCTAGAAATTGATTTGAGAGTCAACTGTGACTAAGAACTGAGAGAAGATACAATGGAAAAGAATGCTGAACCCAGGGCCTAAATAAAGGAAGAAAAAAAAAAAGAGAAGGAACAACCTAAAATATTGGAAGGAAGGTAGGAGACAGACATGTTTCTGAATATAAATGAAAGTGTTTTAAGAAAGAAGAAATAACACCTCCTGGTGTGAAATACCAGGAGGGAAGGAATGAGGGCTATAGAAAGAGAAAGATCACCACGACTAGAAGGTTCTTGGTAAATTTTGAGAGTGTAGCATTCAGGAAGGAAGGGTGACATTGAAGAAGCAGCTTCTGGCCCACCTAGTTTTCTGTATTATTTGACATATTCCATGTTAGTTCGCATTCTCTCTCTCTCTCTCTCTCTCTCTCTCTCTGTCTCTCTCTCTGTCTGTCTCTCTCTGTCTCTGTCTCTCTCTCTCTAATCTATTTAGGATGGTGAGATTGTAGTTCAAAGCCAGCTCAGTCATAAAAGTCTGCAAGAGTTTGTCTTCAAAATAATTGGCAAAGAACCAAGCTGAGGCATGGTTCTGGTGGTAGAGCACCAGTGGAATAAGCAATCAAGGAAGCATGAATTCAAACCTAATACTGGCAATAAATAAAAATAAAACCAAAAGCAAAATTTTCACAAATTTAACTGAATGATTTGATTGATTTTGTTAGGCATTCCTGTATTTAGCAGCATTCCACCTATAAATTAGAGAGGTGCTCTCATAAAGTGAGCTGAAGGGATAGGCTTTATAGACAGAAAAGCTCTAAACAAAACAGAAACAAGGAACAAAAATAACATTGATCACTTCAAAGTTACTTTCCTTATTGGTGTTAAAATAAATATGATTTCCCTATTATGCTGGTTCCAATACACAGAGGCCTCTTGACTGTTTCTTGTGAATTTCCTATTTAATTGGAGAACTGGCCTAATTTAAAAGTTCTGTTTGATTATATTCTTTGTAGCATGAGTGAATGCATTTGTTTGGTCTGCTCTGTTGAGCTCAGGAACTCAACCTCTCATAAACTTTGTTTCACACTATTAGCATTTAAAGATAAAAGTATTTCATGTAATAATATAGACTGCTACGTTTTCTTAAAAATTTCAAACTTTTGGCAACACTGGCTTGAGTGATTTCTCTGCAATAAATGCCTACGAGTTATTAGAATCTATACCTATAATTAGGTAGAATATACAGCTATCTCTTCCTAAATATGTTTTATACCTGGTTTACCTGCAAGAATTTAACATTTCAGCCTCCAAATAAGTGATTTTCAAATTCACATGTGTCAAAATGACCTCAAGGTCTTGTAAAAAAATGAGCTGTAGGGTCTCCACTTGGGTTTAAGAGTTTGTCTTTCTAACAAAGCACTTGCTGATGTAATTGATGCTAGTCTGGGGACCACAATTTGCAAGGTTGGTTATGTGAGAAGTAAGGAAGTGGATTTGGCTTACTCTACTCATTAGGTACATAAGCTTTTTTGTTCACAAAGAGCTAGGTCCTGTTTTCTGTAAGTTAGTGAATGAATATAACCTATTACAAGTTGAATATAGCTTATAACTCCATTAAGTTATTCTGTTGTTGTATTGTTATTATTTTTACAACTATTATGTCTTTTAAGAAGACTATTGATTTTGGGGAGGAGAATGTCAGACACAGACTGATAGCTTTGGAGCAAGAATGGTCAAAAGTCTTTTTAGATCTTGTTGTGAAAGAATAAAGGAAGTAAAGACGTATAAAAGAAAATTACTATTTATACAAGAGTAAGAGAGATGACATGTAAATTACCAGGTAAAGTAGAAATGACAGATGAAAAAGCACAAAAAAACTAAGAAAACATTAAGTTTTTTTTAGGTTTCATTGTTTTATTTTCACACATGCATATAAAGTACATCAACAATATTCACCCTCTTTCACCCTCTCTTATATTTAGGAAGTATATATGGGGTCCCTTCTAGCAAAAGAAAGTCATCACTTGGTTGAGGTTCAGTTCACATCACCCACAAATATAGAAGAAAAAAACAGAAGACCATAATGCCATCCTAAATTATTATCTGACATTAATTAACCACCATAAAACCAGAAGTAGTGCTATGGCTCAAGTGGTAGAGCACTCACCTTGAGCTGAAGAGCTCAGGGACAATGCCCAGACCCAGAGTTCAAGCCCCACAACAACCAAAAAAAAGCAAAAAAGAAAAAAGAAAAAAATACAATACATAGAATCTAGGCCTAAAAATACAAGGCATAACATGGGACTATTTGGGGAGCTAAGAAGTAAGATTGGGAAAGGGGCAAAGGAGAAGGGGTGTGAATCCTAAAGAAGGACATTATGCATATGTATGAAAATGGCAAAGTGAAACACACCCAAATGAGCATCAGGAAGAAGAGAGGGTTAAGAAAATAATATAGAATGGGTGAATTTCATCAAAGTATATATGTGCATTTAATTAAATATTGCAGCAAAACTCTTTCATACAATTAAGTTAAACTAATTAATATTTTTAAAGGATTGTCCAAACTGGTGTCAGTGGCTCACATTTGTCCAAAAATCCTAGCTACTCAGAAGTTTGATATCTGAGGATTATGGTTCAAAGCCAGCCTAGGCAGGAGAGTCCATGAGACTTCAATTAATCACCAAAGTACCAGAAGTAGAACTTTGGCTCAAATGTTAGAATGCTAGCCTTGAGCATAAAAGGTCAAGACAGGACCAAAGCCCTGACTTCAAGCCCCAATATTGGGTCAAAAAATAAAAGAAGTATCTAGAAGAAGATGAGCTCAATTTCTCTCTCTCTTAAAATTTTTATTTTATTGTAGAGATGCTCTACAGAGGGGTTAGAGTTACATGAGTAAGGTACTGAGTACATTTCTTGTCGAGCATTTTTATATGAGCTCAATTTTCAAAGAATGATTTGGAGTGGAGGCTACCTGTCTTTGCCAAAGTTCCAATTAACATTCATCAACACACACAGACTTGGAATCAAAAGTTTTATTGCATTGTGGAGTATACAGGTAGACAGCATATCAGAATTTTCTGAGAGCTTCTGACGTATCCTAATGGCTTAAGCTTCACTTTAGGAATGCTGACTTTGAGGTTCATTAATAGAAGGACTGAATAAAATATTGAAGTAAGCTCATTCTCCCTAGTATCCACAGAACCTAAGGTGATAGGACTTTTCCTTGATGGCTGAGAACAGAAAGAGAGAAGCTTTTTTTTTCAGTTTATCACCCACTTTTGCTGACTGAGTCTTTACACTTGCTAACTAATAGAACACTATATAATAGCAACATCAAAAGTGGAGCCACTGACACTTAAATCTTTACAGAAAATGGCAGAGGAGTTAGATACTGAGAAAGTACTATAAATGATCCTTTGGAAACCTTGCCATATAGATACAAATCCAATTGGCCTTGGACTTTGAGTTCTAGTGGGATATAAAAAAGATGCACCCTGTCCATGGTTTTCATTCAACCCTGACCTGTTTACCACGGTCCTTTTCTGTGAAGTTAGTGCATTATAATAAAAATCATTGACTTGAAAAAAAGATATTGGAAAGATAATATACCAAGGGTTGTCAGTGCAGTAGATTTAATTACTATTATGATGTCTGGAGGAGCTATCAGTCCAGATGCCCCTCAATAGACAAATGGATCAAGAAACTGTGGTATATATACACAATGAAATTCTATTCATCTATTCAAAAGAATAATATATCATTTGCAATAATGTATACTTTGCAAAGAAATAGAAGGACTGGAAAAAATATATTGAGTAAAACAAGCTAGGGCCATAGAGACAAAGGTTGCATGTTTTCTCTCATATATGGAAACTATAATTAGTTTGTAAACATGTAAGTAAATTTGTTGGGTGGCATGAAAGTGTATAGAAATGTGATAACTGAAGTACAGTAGATTCAAGGGAGAACTCAAATAGCATAATTCTTTGAGAGGCAAAGTCAAACTTCTACAAATAAACACCAGGAAAAGCGTACTTGAACTGAGTAGAATGGGATCAAGGGGAGAGGGGTAGACAAATGAAAAGGAAACAGTGGGGGCAGGGGCAAGAGGAGAATGCAGTCAAGCATTCAACATATATCCTACAAAATTAAGAAAATTGAGGGGAAAGGGTGGTTTGGGAGTGTTTGGTGAGAATGTTCAAAGGAGTAACATTGATCAACACATGTTGTAGTCATAAATTTACTTTGTTGAATGACAACTTTTTTTTATAAAACTACTTAAATTTAAAAAAGAACAAATTCTCCAAGCAATAATCTATATGCAGTAGTAGCTTCCATTAATCTTAAAAAAAACCCAGAAACTAGCCTTGAGTGGCTTTTAAGAAACTGCATCTTCTATAATTCCTGCTGCCTTTAAGTCCTTAAACAAGGCTGTGATTTTCATTATTTCTGTGATTCTCCATGGTTTCTACTGGACCTGAGAGAAAATAGGGAAAGAATTGGGGATTGATTTACAAACTTAGCTTTTCTATAGTAGCTCTTCCTGATGAAGAGAGTTCCTTCTGGCCTTTATTGGCAGTTACAGTTAAATATTAATACTGATTATACATTTAGCAAAAGGATGACACACTGAATTGCTCCAAAGAGCCTCCTATACAAGGCCTCTTTAGATTTCCTGAAATAAATCCTATCCAAACCCAATGAGGCGAATTCTGGTTCTCTAATGCTTCATAATTCCCAACCTATATGTGGCTTGGATGCTGTTTCCAATAGAGCTATAGAGTCTGACTTCCTCTTCTCCTTGAAGTTCTTCATTAAGGATTGGAGACAGGAGAATATCATGTGGTTGTTCAGGCAGAGGAGAGTTTATTAGCAGAAGCCAAACTACCAGCCTGCACAGACAGAGGTGTGCAGGGGTGAACGGGGAAGGGGGGTCAGGTAAGACAGGGTATGTAAGGAGAGGGCTGGGAGCAGCTATAGCTGCAATGGATGCCAACATGATTTCAGAGCCTGGGAACCTCTTCTTATGTTCTGAAGGAGGCATGGCCAGGACAGATAAGGATGTGACCTCAGAGGAAGAGGAAGTGACCTCAGATCCTAGGGGACCTCCCACGATTCCCAGCTGCACCAATTGTCTGGGTTACAGATGCTGGGTGGGGACTTCTAAGGTGCTACAAGAGAGAACAAAGGCAAAGGAACATTTTACCAGGGTAGACCTAACAGGTTATGGCTCTAGCTCCATCTTAGAAATAAGGAAACTTTGATTTTTATTATTAATCACCTTTCTCCTTGAAGTAATTGAGGTCACTTAAAAGGAAGAGAGAGAGGGATTTCAAAGCCTGGAAGGCAATTCAGCTAGACCCATATGAGCAAGGCATATTTACTCTTAATTTGGGATGCTATGCTGATGTCTGTCTTTCAGCTCAACAAAATGGGGTCTGAATATTTTTGGTTTATTTATGCAGTCTTGTGTCAGTAATAATGCCATAATACTGCCAATATACAGAAAGGTAGATTAAAAGCATCCCCCTTAGGGACAACAAACTATGGAAACAAATTAAGGTGGACAATCTACATCATTTAGATAAATGTCACTGTAAGGGCCTGTGTTCTGATGTGACCCTCTGGACTATGTTCTTCTATCTATTCATGCATTTATTAATTCATTTTAATCATTTGTATTTTTTCATTCATCAAATAAATATCCCTGGAAATTGAAAACCAGTAAAAATACCCTGCAAGTCCTCCAACCACTTATAGTGGTTGCAAATTTCTCAGTGTTCATAATCAGTTTATGTCCATGTTTTTAGAAATTGTCTGGTAAGGGATAAGATTTTCTGCTCACCTAGAATGATTATTAGGAGCTGAAGATGCCTGGTAGTCTGATGAGGAAGTTTATCCCACCTACAGAAGAATTTACAAGACAGTTTTGAGAATATATATCCCAGGACTCTGTCTATAAGCACTTCAGGAATTTCCCCTCATTAACAAATGTTAAGGTGAAGGAAGATTTGTGTGCACTTGAATATAACATGTCACCTTATTTGTTATCAATTTTTAAAGATGTCCTTCTACAAATCACTTTCATCCATCAGTCCTTGATCTTTTCTCTTTCAGAAGATAGTTACTATCAGCAATCCCTTCTTGTCACTGGAAACTGCAGAGTGTCTAAGATTTTAGCTTCTTTTCCCCCCTGCAAACTAAGAAGAATGCCACAACTTTGAAGATGCTGCCCAAGACAAAGGATATTATTAGTTCCAACAACAATACCTAACATTTCTAGCTTTTCAAACCTCATTTTTATAGGGCCATGCTGAGATGCCTATATGATAAACTCACATAAAAGCTTTCTTTTATAGGTCACATTCCCTCAGTTGAGAGAACACATATATTTTTATAATGGTCAGTAAGTAAACTTATTCTTTGCTCAGCAAGTAGATACTATTCATATTTCCCAAAGCTATAGTTATACAAGATCCTTGAAAAAATGGTTCAGTACAGAGGCAGTTGATGTGTCTGCTTGTTCTGAAAGGTCCAATAGATACCAAAGAGCATGGAAACGCACATGAGAAGAAAAAGCACTCTTTAGTCCTCCTCTTCTTTTTAATCATGTTCACCTTATGCCAAAATTTCAGTTTACTTTGTAATGATCGAATTTCAACATTCCCTAGTTGAAATCTTTGAAATTTGAAAACTCCTCTTTGAATAACTGTCCCACTTTATGTTTTCTCTTTGGGAGCAATATAAAAATGGGTTAAGCAGTACATTCATATTCTGAAACTGACATAATCACCACCTAATAATATTTATTCACTTCGTAGATATTTTAAGGCAAACACTGCAAGTTTGAGAACACTGACTTTACATTTTAGAAAATAAGCAAGTGTTGATTTTTGGTTGCAGTGGACCAACGGAACATGTTTCCTGTGTTGAGCAAAATAATGAAAATCAGTGCTTTGAGAGTGAAACTGATGAAAAGACAGGTGCATGTATTGGAGTATTTTCTTTGTTTTTTTGCCTACTGGGTAAATGCCTTGTTCCCTGTGGGTGTTCTTTCTAGTAGTGTTCAAATACAAGAAAACATTGTAACTAATTTCTGGACTGGTCACCAGATTGCCTTCCTCTGCTACTTAAACTGACATTGAATATGTATCATTTTGAATAGTTATATATTTAATTTCGGGACCTATGATTTGGTACTCAGTCTTAAATTGTTAGATCATAGAGATATTTGTAAGACACTTAAAATTTCCTCTCTTGAAAGTGTTTTTATTTAGCATAGAATCAAACTCCTTGAGACAGTTGTAATATGCTAAATGTGATTCCAAGAGAGGAAGTCATCTAGCTTGGCAGTGACACTGTTGTTCTCCAAAGAAGGGGAAGGAGGGTGGATGTCCAGCTCAGCTCATGCATACTTAGAAAACAAATCTTTGGATTTCCTGTCTGTCCACAAGAATATTTATATTTTTAATTCCTGAAGGTAAAGTCATCATGACTAAGTAAAAATAAAATATCAGCTTATCAGGCAGCTGAACTAAATAAATGGTGGCGTCTATAGTAGAAACACCTCAGTGTTTTCATCATAGGAAAACATATTGCTAGCCTATATTACTTAGGCTCTGAAGGCTTGGTTTCTTTATATGAAGAATTATGAGATTTTAATAAGAATATATTTAGTGCTAACTGGTGAACAGTAGGTATATCATACTACTGAAATGAATTGCAAGTTTTACCTTTTATTAAGGTTCTGTTTTCATTAAAATTTGGAAAATAAAGACATCATTGAGAACTTTAGGCTTTTACTGATGAAGACTTATTTTGTATTTAAAGTGCATTTTCCCCCTTTTCTATTGCATTTCTGTCTTTTCTTTCTTTTTTTTTTTGTCTTTTCTTTTTTGGTACTGGGTCTCGAACCCAGGACGTTGCGCTTTGCCACTGAGCTACATCCAGCCCGCATTTCTGTCTTTTCAACAGTGATAGTTCGAAGCAATTTTAGGGATGCATTCTATGCTCAAATAAATCTTCTATGCAAAAAGATAAAGCCTGGTAATCTGACATTCCAGCGTTCTAGTGAGAAACAATCAGAATTGTTATCAGCTCCTAGAGCAAAGGAGGTGGTTCAAGGAGTGACAGCATCTATTGTTTGTTTTCTTGATAATGGTCATTCTAATGGGTGAGGTGGAATGTCAGTGTTGTTTTGATTTTCACTGCCTTCATGGCCAGAGAGGTTGAACATTTCTTCACGTGTCTGTTGGTCATTTCTGCTTCTTCTGAGAAATCTCCCTTTAAGTTCTTAGCCCATTATGTTGTTATTTCTTTCAGGGTTCAATTTTTTGAACTCTTAAGTATAGTCTGGATATTAGGCCCTTGTCTGATGTATGGCTTTTCTCATTCTGTTAGCTATTTAGCTTGTTAGCTATGTCTTACAGTCTTACTGCACAGAAAATGTTAAGTTTGATGTAATCCAATCTATCAAGTCTTTAATTTGCTGTGTTTCTGGATCTACATTTAGAATGCTTCCATCTGTTCCCAGGAACACTAGTGTTTCTTCTTTCTTGTAAGTTTCATGGTTTCTGCTCTTACTCTGATGTCTTTGAATCATTTTTAATTTATACTGCTACAAGTGATATATGAAGATCTAGTTTCAGTTTTCTTCATGTGGATATTCATTTTTTCACTACCATTTGTTGAAGAAGCTGTCTTTCTTTCAGCCTATGGTTTTGTTGTTGCTGTTGTTGTTGTTGTGGCCGTGGGGCTTGAACTCTGGGCCTGGGCACTGTCCCTCAGCTCTTCAGCTCAAGGCAAGTGCTCTACCATTTGAGCCACAGAGCCACTTCCCGTTTTTTGGTGGTTTATTGGATATAAGAGTTTCATGGACTTTCCTACCCAGGCTGGCTTAGAACCATGATCCTCAGATCTCAGCCTCCTGAATAGCTAGGATTATAGGTGTGAGCCACTGGTGCCTGGTGATCCAGCTTATGTTTTAGCTCCTTTATCAAACATATTAGATGAGTATATTCTGGGCCTTCAATTCTGGCTGGAGATGATGCAGCCAACAAGGAAGACTGTTACACTGTTAGTGGGGATATAAGCTTCTGGAAAGCAGTATTGAGGTTCCCCACAAAATTAAACATAGGATCATTCTTTGGCCCAGCAATTCTACTCCTGAGCATTTACCCAGTAGAATACAAAGAAAGTTATATAAAAACCCTTATCACAATTGTGTTCATTGCAGCACTATTCACCGTAGCCAAGATATGGAAGCAGTCCAGATATTCCTCAATGGATGAATGAACAAAACAAATGTGGTAGATACACATAATGGAATTTTAGTCATCCATTAGAGAGAATGATGTCGTACCATTTTTAAAGAAATAAGAAAGACTTAGAAAAAATCATATTAAGTGAAGTAATCCAGACCCAGAGAAACAAAGGCTGCATGATTTCCCTCATTTGTGGTTGATAGCATATGCCTGTAAATTTATAACTAAATATGTTTGGTCATCTGTAAATGGTTACAAATGAAATGACTGAAGTATAATAGACTCTATGGAAAGCTCAAAAGTATATCTATATGAAAGAGTAGGCCAAAGCCCAAGAAAATAAGCACCAGAAAAAGGGGAGATGCAAAGGAGGGATGGGGCCAAGGATAGAGAGGTAAACAGATAAGAGGGGAATGGAGAGAACACAGTCGAGTATTCATTGTATATACCACAAAATTAAGAAAAGTAGGGAAGAGGATGGATCAAAGGGGGGGGTGAGAATGTTGAAGGGGTGACAGATTAAGATGCATTATATAAAAAAATCTGCTTTGTTAAATAGCACCTCCTTGGTACAATTACTTGAAGATAATAAAAAATTTAAAGAAAGAACTGATAGGACTTGATGACAAAGGAAATTGAGTTGAATGGCATAAGAACAATGGTGGGGATGTCAGAGAGGAAAGTGGACTAGGGATAAATGGGTAATTTTTATTATATCTTAAAGTTGAAGTAACAGGTGAAAATTAAAAAGAAATATTTGGAAAAAAAGATAAGATATAGTGGTTGGGAACTAAGTATGGTGTCAAAGTAGGAGAGTGTGAGAAAATAGAAAGAGCCAAAGGTCCTAAGTTGGAGACTAGAGTTTACATCTTGGCTCAAACATTATGTCAAGCAGTCATGTCAAGCTCATTAAATAGTGCCCTCTCTATCTGTAAAATGAAGCAATACTTATTGTGATTGTCCTGCAAGAGTGTATTAAAGATCAAATAAAATAATTATTTGTGAAAAGATAAATGCTGTGGATATCACATAGATTTAGAGACAACCAGGGACATGGCCAAATGCCTCTTAAAATAGTCTGTTGTAATGTTTTAGTTGTTCAGTGATTAATTCTAATTTCCTTGTTAGAAAACTGATACCAGTTTTAACTAGACTTAGATGTGGCTGCTAATGAAACTAAATAGATAATATGAGAACATGAAAAAACCCACAATGAACATATCTGAAAGTGTGGTCTCTGTTAATAAAAAAAAAAGAGGAAACAAGGGGAGAGAGAAAAACTTGATCACAGAAAATCTATTAATCTAGGAAGGAAACATGGCATAGATGTAAGTTAGAGAATTAGGATGATTGCTTTTACATACTTAACTGTCATAATCTATGTGGACAAAGCCTGTGTTTCACTGTCTAAGTTTAAAGTGAAAGGCTTTGATGAGCAAATTATCAGTCCTTTTGAAGTTATAATACCTATATCATGCTTTGTTAGAACATTAAAAATACTTATTTTAGAGAATCTCAATATTGCCCTCAAAAATTTCAGGCTAACGGGCTGGGAAGGTGGCTCCGTGGTAGAGCGCTTGCCTTGCATGCATGACGCCCTGGGTTCGATTCCTCAGCATCATATAAGCAAAAAGAAAAAAAAGCCAGAAGTGGCGCTGTGGCTCAAGTGGTAGAGCGCTAGCCTTGAGCTGAAGAGCTGAGTGACAGTGCCCAGACCCAGAGTTCAGGCCCACGACTGGACCTCCCCCCCCCAAAAAAAAGTTCAGGCTATCACATATATTTTTCTTCTGTTAAATAGATATATCTTCTCATTAAGAATAAAATTGCAGCTAAGTTGTGTTTCTCCTATATTTCAGTAGAATTTTTTGTGTGTGCAGGTTGTGGGGCTTACCTTCAGGGCCTGAATGTTGTCCCTGAGCTTCATCTGCTCAAAGTTAGCACTCTACCACTTGGGCCACAGCTCTACTTTCAGATTAGATTTTTAGTAGATTATTGAAGCTAAGAGTCTCAGGGACTTTCCTAACCACCATGGCTTCATACTGTGATCCTTAGCCTCCTAAGTAGCTGGGATTTCAAGTATGAGCCACTGTACCCAGTGAAATTTCTTTTACTTAATATTGTTGAGCCATTAAGGCAAATTTTATGTTTGTTTGTTGTAGGCAATGAGATTAGAGCAAAGATTTTCTGACCTTTATATTCATGCATTAAATGTTGTCGATGGTCCCTATTTTACAAATGATAATCCTGAAAAAAAAACAAAAACAAACAAAACAAAATTAAAGGTCTCATAAGACCTGATTTCAAAACATAATAAAAAGTAACATTAAACTCAATTGTGTAGTACTGGTATAAAGATATATTTTTGGATACAGGAATTAAACTCTTCCATATCTGGCCAAAAGATTTTCAGTTAGATAAAAAGACTATATAAAAGAAAAAGAGATTCTTGACTAAAGGGTGGTGGGAAAGTTGGATTGTCCAGATGAAAAAGGATGAAGTTAGATCTTAACTCAAAATAGATTAAAGATGTAAGTAAACCTTAAATTGCTAAATTCTGTGAGGAAAACATAAGGCCATACTTTAAAAGCAAAAAGGTATTTGCTGTGTGTGGATAAAGCTAATAAGAATTATCAAGAAAATGCAAAGTATGTAGATTTAAAATACTGAATACACCTTCCATCCATAGAATAAGATTGATGGTTATTTACAGAGGGCAGCCTAACTTATCTGTGCTCTATTGTAGTGTAATGGACAGGTCACAGCTACCCTTTATGGACTACCTTTTATTTTGATACATAGAACCTCCTGGAGAGAAGTTGACTTTAAATACTCTAATTACTCACAAGAAATAAATTCTCAAAGCAGAATTTTGATGAGGTAGTTATATTCTTGTGTTCATTTCAGCATTTTTCACAGTTGTCAAGAGATAAGAGAAGCTTAAATGTCTATTGACAAATGAACTGATAAAATGTAAAGAACAAAATTATAAATTTTATTTGTAATGGAATACTATATAATCTTTAAGAGGAGGACATCTATTAAACCATAATTGTAGAAGACACTTAAATGAGTACTACACACAGAAAAGGCAGAAAGATTCACAATCACAAGAGCACTGGGAAGACTAAAACTTAATGGAAGAATAGGTAAATGAGAATTAAGAGAGAAGAAAACATTATCATCTCAATAAACCAGAATGTTTATAAGATGAATATGTGAGAAAGAAAATAAGAACACTCATGTCAACTGGGAAAAAAATAGTACATATATCTCAATAACAATCCTAAATCCTGGTTGATTAGATTTTCTTTTTTAGGAAGATTCAATTATTTTCTGTCTCAAAAAGAAAACATACCTTACTGGCAAAGATATACAGACTAAAGGAGATAGACTGAAAAATTATATTCCAATCAAATGGAATAAAAAATTTAAGCTCAAGGAGCCATACTCATATTTGACAAAATAAGTTTTCAAAACAAAATTAGTGAGAGATAAAGCAATAAAGAAAATCACTATAAGTGATATAAAAGGAAAATTCCAACAAGCAAATAGAGAAAGAATGAATTTATATCCACCAAGCATTAGTGTACCCATTGCATAAAACAAAGATTATTGGAATATAGGGACAAAAAGGTCCAGATATAATAGTAGTGAGAGGTTTTAACATCACATTATCTTCAATAGATCATTTAAGCCAAAATATTAATTGATACTTCAGAGTTAACTCACATCAGAGATAAATGGAATTAGCAGGTATCTACAGACATCTTAATCTATGATCTGAGATATACACATTCTTCTTGAGATCCTGCAGAATTTCACCAAAATAGATTATATTTTCTGCCATTTGGTAAATCTTAACAAGGATAAAAATGAAATAACTTATTATATCTTGTCAGATCACAGTGGGATAAAGCAAAAATCAACAGTGAAAGAAATTACATAAAAGTACAAGCAAGTGGAGATTGAACAATATATTTTTGAAAGATTAGTGTGTCCCTCTCAGCCAAACATACAAAGAAACTCAGAGTGAAGGGTTGGAAAAGGATCTACCAATCAAATGCCCCCAGTAAGAAAGCAGGTGTAGCTATCCTGATATCTGACAAAATAAACTTTTCATTAAAATCAATACAAAAAGACAAGGAAGGACACCACATATTAATACAGGGAACAATCCAAGAGGAGGATATTACCATCATCAACTTATAATTCCCAAACATCGGAGCACCCAAATATGTTAAGCAAATACTCACAAAGTTACAGAATAAAATAGATCCCAATATGATAATATTAGGAGACTTTAACACCCCACTGTCACCAAAGGACAGGTCTACCAACCAGAGGATTGGCAAAGAAGCTACCGAATGAAGTGAGGCCATACTTCAAGTGGAACTAACTGAGTATTTCACCCTAAAACAGCACAGTACACATTCTTCTCAGCAGCTCATGGAACTTTCTCCAAAATAGACCAGATCATAGTTCATGCAAGGAAATTCAGCAAATACAAAGGGATCAACATAATCCCCTGTATCCTATCTGACCACAGTGGAATCAGGCTAGTTTTCAATAACAAAGCATACCGTAGAAATTACTCAAATACATGGAAATTGAACAGCACACTTCTAAGCAATTCCTGAATAACAGAAGAGATCAAAGAAGAAATTTAAAAAAACGGCAACTCAATGATAATGAAAACACATCACAAAGAAACTTGTGGGACACAGCAGTCCTGAGGGGCAAATTTATTGCCCTCAGTGCCCACATCAAGAAAATAGACACAGACCAAGTAAATAATCTCAAGTTGCAATTAAAACAGCTAGAAAAGCATGAAAAAATGGAACCTAAACTTACTAGCTGGAGCCAGATAACCAAACTAAGAGCAGAGATTAATGAAATAGAGAATCAGAGAATCATAGTCAAAATTAACCAAACAAAAAGCTGGTTCTTTGAAAAAATAAACGATATTGATGGATCATTGGCAAGATTAATTAAAAAAAGAAGAGAGGAAACCAATATTAACAGGATTAGGGATGCCACGGGAAAATCACAACATGTACCCAAGATATTCAAACAATTTTAATGGACTACTTTCAAAAGTTACACTCTCTAAAGAAAGAAAACCTGGCAGAAATGGATGCATTTTTAGAGAAATACAAGTTGCTCAAACTGAGCAAAGAAGAAGTAAATCAATTAAATAAGCCAATATCCTACAACGAGATACAGGAAGCAATCAGAAGTCTTCCAACAAAGAAAAGCCCAGGACCAGATGGATTCACAACAGAATTCTATAAGACCTTTAAAGAATAACTAATACCCGTACTCCTCAAGCTCTTCAGAGAAACAGAGAAGGAGGAAGCTATCCCAAACTCATTCTACAATGCCAATATCACACTCATCCCCAAACCAGGCAAAGACCCAACCAAAAAAGAGAATTACAGGCCAATTTCCTTGATGAACACAGATGCAAAGATCCTTAACAAAATTCTAGCTAACAGAATCCAGAAACACATAAAAAAAAATCAAACACTACAACCAGGTAGGCTTCATGCCAGAGATGCAGGGATGGTTTAACATATGTAAGTCAATAAATGTAATCCAACACATCAACAGAGCCAAGGTCAAGAATCACATGATTATCTCCACATATGCAGAAATGGCCTTTGATAAAATTCAACATTCATTCATGCTGAAAGCTGTGGAGAAAATAGGAATAGAAGGATCATTTCTTAAAACAATAAAAGCCATTTACAACAGACCAATAGCCAATATTATACTTAATGGGGAAAAGCTACAACCAATTCTCCTAAAATCAGGAACGAGGCAAGGATGCCCACTGTCTCCACTCCTCTTCAATATAGTCCTGGAACCCTTAGCCAGGGCAATAAGGCAAGAAAAAGACATTAAAGGAATCCGCATAGGGAAAGAAGAAGTTAAACTATCCCTTTTTGCAGATGACACGATACTATACCTTCACGATCCCAAAAACTCCATCCCTAAACTCTTGGAAATCATAAATCACTTCAGCAATGAAGCAGGATACAAAACCAACCCACAAAAAATCAGTCGCCTTCCTGTACACTGACAATGTACAATCAGAGAGAAAAATAAAGGAAGCAACCGCATTCACAATAACCTCCCCAAAAATAAAATATTTAGGAATTAACCTAACCAAAGATGTAAAAGAACTATTTAATAAAAACTATAAAAAGTTAAAGAAAGAAATTGCAGAAGACACTAGGAAATGGAAAGACCTCCCATGCTCCTGGATAAGCCGACTTAATATAGTGAAAATGGCAACACTGCCAAAATTAATATACAAATTCAATGCAATTCCTATTAAAATCCCAATGATGTACATCACTGAAACACAGAAAACAGTCCAAAAATTCATATGGAACAACAAAAGACCTAGAATAGCCAAAACAATTCTAGGGAATAAAGACAACATGGGAGTGATATCCATGCCGAACTTCAAACTCTATTATAGAGCCATAATGACAAAGACAGCATGGTACTGGCACAAAAACAGACCTGAAGACCAATGGAATAGAATACAAGATCCAGAAATAAATCCACATGCCTACAGTCAGCTGATATTTGACAAAGGAGCCAAAGACATACACAGCCTCTTCAACCACTGGTGCTGGGAAAACTGGGCGGCCACATGCAGAAGACTAAAAGTGGACCCCAGCCTATCACCATGCACCAACATCAACTCAAAATGGATTAAAGACCTTAACATTAAACCTGAATCTCTGAAACTACTGCAGGACAGAGTAGGAGAGACACTTGAACTAATAGGCACAGGAAGGAACTTCCTGAACAGAGTCCCAGGGTCACAACAAGTTGGAGAGAGACTCGGCAAATGGGACTACCTTAAAATAAAAAGCTTCTGCACAGCTAAAGCTATAGCAACCAAGCTAGAAAGACAACCAACTAATTGGGGAAAAATATTTACCAGCAGTATATCAGGGGTTAATATCCAGTATATACAGGGAACTCAAGAAATGAATCCCTCCCAAACCTAACAAACCAATTACTAAATGGGCAAGGGAACTAAAGAGAGACTTCTCGGAGATAAAAATGGCAAAGAAACACACGAGGAAATGCAGATAAAGACAACCCTGAGATACCACCTTACCTCAGTCAGAATGGCCCACATCCTCAAGTCTGCCAATGACAAATGCAGGATGCGGAGAAGGAGGAACCCTATTACACTGCTGGTGGTAATGTACACTTATACAACCACTTTGGAAAGCAGTCTGGAGGGTCCTCAGAAAGCTAAATATTGATCTCCTTCATGACCCAGTCATACCACTTCTAGGCATCTATCCTGAACAACAGGAACCAGTATACCAGGACACATGCACCTCCATGTTTATTGCAGCACTGTTCACAATAGCCAGGATATGGAAACAACCCAGATGTCCCACCACAGATGAATGGGTCCAAAAATTGTGGTATCTATACACAATGGAATATTTTGCAGCCATTAGAAATGACAAAATAATGGCATTTGCAGGGAAAATGATGGAGCTAGAAGAAATCATGTTGAGCGAGGTAAGCCAAGAGCAAAGAGACAAATGGTACATGGTCTCCCTGATAAGTAGATTTAAATCCAAAATGTTAGGTGATATGACAAAATTATCAGGACTTAAGATACAAAGGACTTCACTCATCTGGTCGAATCACTACTAAATAACCCCATGCTGCTGATCACATGTATGGTATATATGTGTACACTGCAGGAGAACCAGGAAATCGACACAGAACTAGAGGGAATCAGGGAAAAACATACAACAGTGGGACCCATCAGCTGCACTGGAGATTGACCAAAATGAACTAAGCAACTCAATGGCAGCGATGGGAGCGAGAAGACAAGTGGGAAAGAGGGAACAGCTGATGCTATGCAAAACAAAAAGAACTGTACATATCACCCAATGTGGAAGAAATAACTGTATCGCAAAGCTCATTGAACTCATATATGTTATAGATCGTGATAGACAATTTGTTCCAGGAAAGTTAGAATGTGTTTGTGACGTTAACTGAGCATCACTATCCCACAATACCGTGAAATTTGGGAAATTATGTAACCACTTAATCACAATAAAAAATTTGAAAAAAAAAAGATTAGTTGTGTCATTGGAAAACCAAGGGTGAAATAAAACCTTCATAAAATGAAATGAAAATGAAAGTACTGCTTACCTGAACATATGGAATTATAGTGAATGTCTTTTTAAGGGAAAATTGCATAGCTTTGAATACCTACACTAAAAGTTATAGGTCTCAAATAAATAACCAATGATATTCCCCCATGGTCTTAGGAAAACAAGGACTAACCAAATGGAGAAATTTCTAGATACATAGGACCTATCAAAGTTGAGCCAAGATAATATAAATGACTTAAGCATATCTATAATGAGCAATGATTCAAACAATAAACACAGAAAGCCATGGAACTAGATGGACTCAATGCAAATTCTATAGTGTCTTTAAAGAAAACTGGCACAATGATTCTCAAACTATTCCAACAATATAAAGTGAAGGAGGCTTCCAAACTCATCCTATGAAGCCAGCATTGCTTTGATACCAAAAGTTAACAAAGACACAACAAAAAAGAAATTTTAGAGCTATTTGTTTGATGAACATAGAAACAGAAATTTATGGTGAAATACTTGAAAACTGAATTCAACAGACACATTAGAAAGCTTACAAACATAATCAAGTTGGTGTTGTTCCAGGGATGTAAAAAGGGTTAAACATATGAAAATCAATAAATATAAACAGAATATTGACAAGTATCACATGGCCATCCCATCAGATACAGAAAATTCAACATCCTTTTATGAGAAAACCACCAGTGGAACTAAGAAAAGTCATACCTAAAAATAATAAAGGCTATATAAGATGAATCAGTAGCCATCATTATACAGAATGGGGAAAATAAATGAAATCACCCCCTCTATAATCAGGAATATGATCCAATCATCTACTCTTACCACCCATTTGATCCAGTGTTGGAAATTTGTATTACTAGAGCAATAAGGTAACAAATAGATTTTAAAAAGACACAAATAGGAAAGGAAGAACAAAATTATCTGTATTTGTAGATAATATGGTCCTATACATAAAACACTTGGAAACTATCAGAAGAATCTCAACTCCTGTCAACAATTTTGGCAAAGAAGGAGGCTATGTAAACAATATACACAAACTATACACGACACTTCATACAAGGCCCATTCATAAGTACTTCAAAAAAAGTACCTGGGCAAGAACTTAACCAAAGCATTAGATTACTTTGTAATGAGAACTGTAAAGCAATGAAGAAATTGAAGAAGATATTGTGAGATGGAAAGACATCCCATGTTCATGAATTGGCAGTTTAATATTATAAAAATGACCATATTATCAAAAGCAATCTATATATTCAATGTAATTCCCATAGAAATTCCAATGGTGTTATTTCAAGAAATAGAAGAAAAAATTGAATATTATTATGGAAATGCAAAATATATCAAAATAGCAAGCAATACTAAGCAAAAAGAATAATACTTAAGGTATCTTAATATCTGACATCAAACTATACTAAACAGTCATAATAACAAACTAGCATAGTACTGGCAAAAATCAGACATTTAATGGAAAAAGAATCCAAAATTAACCCCACACATCTAAAACAATCTGGTTTTCAACAAAATTGCCAAAGGCATTCTGGGATAAAAAAAAAAGAGGATCTTTTAAAGAAACTGTCCTGAGAAAACTGGGCATGCACACATAATGAAGTCTGAAATTTGATTCCTATCTCTCTGTGTAAAATCAACTGAGAATGGATCAAAGATTAGAAAATTTAAAACTTCTAGTGGAAAACATAGGAAGAATATCTCAAGATATAGATATTGAAAATTACTTCCTGAATAGAACTCTTAAAATCTTAGAAAATAATAGAATATAGAAAATAGAATAGAATAGAAAATAATAGAATAGGCTTGCATAGAATTAAAAAGCTTTGCACAAATGTGACACTTGTGGCCTGTATCTTGCATCCTAGCTAATCTGGAGGCTGCGATGTAAAAAACTGAAATTTGAAACCATACCAGGCAGACAATCCTAGAAACTCTTATTCCAATTAACAAGATAGAAAGCTGGAAGTGAAGGTGTTTCTTAATAGGAAGAGTGCCAGCCTGGGACAATAAAAGCCAAGTGAAGCCCTAATTTCAAGCTCCAGTATTGGTAACATACACGCTCACACACACACACACACACACACACACACACACTCCTGCATAGTATAAGAAACAATCGACAGACCATCTACAGAATAGGAGACCATTTTTCTCAGCATTTATATAACAAGGGATTAATGTTCATAACATTTTCCCATCAGAAAGAATGACATTGCCCCATTTGTAACAGGGAAATGGAAAGACTTGGAAAAAAAATCATATTAAGTGACCCAAAGAAACATAGGCTGCCTGTTTTCCCTCATTTGTAGTCATTAGTATATGTCTAGCCTAGTGTATGTCTAGGTTAGTTCTAACAGAGGATCACAATAGCTCAATAGCTATATACATCTGACCTTATAAAATGATGGTAATCGAAATGAACTACAACAGGTTTTTTTTCCCCTTCTTAGGCTACTGTATGTGGTTATCTCTTCTTTCATTTATTTTTGCTTTGGATTACCTCCTGTCATCAGTTTTGATCTTGGTACTTTTTGTATTGTTTATATATAACTTATATACCCTTTGTGTATGTTTGTCTGCCTGGGGGATGGGAAGGGGAATCACAGAGACAAAGACAAAGGGTGAGCCAATGCAAGGATGATACAATACACTACGTTGGAAATGAACTTTACAACTTAGCAGGAAGGAGATGGGGAGGGAAAGTGGGAGAAAATGAGGGAGAGAGTAACAATATTTGACAAGAATTGTATTAATTTCCTTACTTATGTAACTGTAACCCCTCTGTACATCACCTTTACAATAAAAAATAAAATAAGCAGTTGGAAAAAATACCAGAAAATTAAATACCCAGAGAGCAAATAATCCAATCAATAAATGGACAGATGAACTGAACAAACATTTTTAAAATGAATTACAAATGATCAATAAATATATAAAAATTGTTCAGCCTCTTTAGCCATCAGTGAAAGGAAATCAAAACTATGCTGAGATGGCATGTCACCCCAATCAGAATGGCAATCATCAGGAAACCACATAGGAATCTTTATACAGTACACTGTGGTTGAAAATATAAGTATGTATAATTATAGAGGTTCCTATAGAGGTTCTCATATGATCTGGCCAAAATACTCCTTGGTATAAACCCCCTAAAATCAAAGTCAATTTATTATAATCATACCAACAAATCCATGTTTATCAAGACTCTATTCACCATAAGCAAGTTATAGATTCAGCCTAGGTACCCATCAATGGATAAATGGATTGTAAAATTGTGGCCTATTTACACAATAGAATTATAATGAAATTATGTCACTTGTGAGAAAATGAATGAAGCTGAAGACCATCATGTTAAATGAAATAAGCAAGATTCATAAAGGCAAATATATCACATACTTTCTCTTATTTGTGGAATTTAGGTAAGAGGAAGGAAATGAAAATAAGAGGCTAGTACAAAGGGAAAGGGACAGGAAAGATTAAAGAAGACAGTATTGGGACATAATAAAGTCAAATTATGTCCTTTATGGTACATGCACATATAAAATATAATAGTAAGACACATTACTTTGTGCAATTAATATGCACTAACAAAAAGATATGAGTCCTGTCACATGTTGCAATGTGTAATAAGCTTAATGTTATACAAGCAGAAGCATATTATGTAACATTACATAATAATATAAAATGTATATATATTTTATAAATATAAATATACAAATATATTTATATATGTCAGTAACTAGTACTACATGATTCTACTCATATGATAATATGTAAAATTGCACAGTTTTGAAATTGAAAATAGGAAGATGAATGTCTAGTGGTAGAGGAATCGATGAGGGAAGTTAGTGTTTAGAGTTCCAATTCTACATCTTTTTCAGAACAATATGAATATATGTAACACTACAAAACTTTGTTTTTAAAAATGTAAGACAGGAACACAAGTGGTTTTTTCTTCCTTGCTATTGCTTCTAATGTATTTGTAAGGTACCATGTGATTTTTTTGTTGCTTTGTATGTCCCTCCCCCACGGTATAACCCCTGCTTTCACTATATTTGATGCTGGTATAATTTGGTGAGGGGAAGGGGAAAAATTGTTTAAATAGGGATACAGGTTGACCTATTGCAACAATGAGATGTGCAAGACTCTATGTAGAAAAATGAACTTTACAATTTAGGCGAGGGTTGGGGACAGCATAGTTGAGGAGGTGGGAGGGAAGTTGTGGTAGGGGCAAAACAAAGGAGGAGGCAACAATGCTAGATAAGAAATGTACTCATCACCTTACTCATGTAAATGTAACCCCTCTGTACAGTATTTTCACAATAAAAAACTTATTCAAAAAAAGAATATAGTTGATCATCTAAAGTAGTGGAATTGTTTTGAATAAACTTTGAAAAGCATAAAAAATATAACAGTGTTGTACAGTAGTCTTTCTATAGAATGCTTTTGAAACCAGAGCTATTCACAACACTCTAAGAGCTTATTTTCAAAGAATGCAACCATATAGTCTTATAGTACTCTAAACTGATATTATAACTTGGGTTTGTAAATGTATAATTGGGACAGGGTTTCAAAATTAGAAAGTTGAGTGGGTACTGGTGGCTTATACCTTTAAATCCTACCTATTCAGGCAGCTGAGGTCTAGTCTGAAGTCTTGCAGGCTCTATCTCCAAAATAACCAGCAAGAAGTCAGGCTAGAGGCATAACTAAAGCAGTAGAATGCTACCAAAAATGCAAACCAAGCAAGTGTGAGGCCCTTAGTTCAACCTCTAGTACCAGCAAAAACATAGGAAAAATTGATTGGTTTTTAAGGCTAATACACATTTATTATAATAATATAACATGTAATATTAATACTTATGTTAAATATTAGTGTTTAACATCATAATATATAGCATATTAATGATAGAATAGCAAATTAATAATAGTAATTTATAGTAGTAGTAATGATAATAAAGACTTAGAGCTAATATTCTGAGAGCAACAAACTTCAAAATATAGAATCAGAAGATTAAGAATAATTTTCATGGTAATCTAGAGTGATGACTACTTAATTTTACATGTCTTGTGCTGCGACGCTGGTAAAGGGACATAGATCATCTACTGCAGATCCTCTAGTAATTGGATATTTGCCACTGTTAAAGTAGCCAATAAATATCCATCTGGCAATTATTCCTTCTGGAAAAGTTTGAATATTTGAATATTATTTCTATTAACTAATCATATTAGTATTGATTTTATTATATTGGTACTGATTTTACTTTTTAATTTTGATTTAGTATTTTAAAATACAGAATGTAATCACTCCTCATAATCTGGTTGGTGAAGACATCCTTTTTTTTTTTTTTATCTTTGGGCGGCTTGTAGTACTTTGGGTCATTTTCTGCCTGCTAATAGTCTGTGCCTGGGATGCTTGTACTAGTATTATTGATCAGGCTTTTGTATTACCAGCTGTGGCATATTCTTTCTTTGTTGCTTTGTATGTCCCTCCCCCATGGTATATGTGGAGAGCTGCGGGAGCCGCGACCAAAGACGGCTGCAAAAGCAACATTGTAGCTAAAATGGCAGGGCCGGGTGGTGTGGCTGCAACCTAAGATGGCGGGGCTCCCGCCTTCCGCTTTCCCCGTGACCAGTGCTCTCTGTAAAAAGCAACTCCTTATATGGCTATGACTTGGCTCCTAGTTTGCTTCCGTGTTTGCAACCCTATCAGTATATGCTACGTGGCACTTCAGGATTGGCCATCCAGGAGGCTTATAACCGGAGCGCGGGGGCGGATGAGAGAGAGAAACAGGAAGAAGCAGGAAGAAGCGGGCAGGAGAGAAGTAGGAGAAAAGAAGCTGTAAACAAGGTCCTGAATAAACTGTCTGAAAGAAGAACCTGTTGTCGTGTCATCCTTGCGGGTCGAGGCGGTTGCGACAGTATAACCCCTGCTTTCACTGTATTTCATATCGTTATAATTTGTGGAGGGGAAGGGAAAAATCATTTAAATAGGGATACAGGTGGACCCATTGCAACAATGAGATGTACAAGTTGTTATGTCAAAAATGAACTTTACAACTTTGGTGGAGTGGGGGGAGGAGGATTGGGTGGGGGATGGGGGGAAGATGGGAAGGGATGGGAAGGGGAAACAAAGGAGGAGGCTGCAATGCTTGATAAGAAATGTGCTCATTATCTTGCCCATGTATTTGTAACCCCTCTGTACAGTATTTCCACAATAAAAAAGGTATTTTAAGCTAATCAATTGAAATTTATATTTACTTACTAGATGTCACAACAGCAACAGAAATATTACAGAAATGAGAGTCTACTGATAAAATAAAATATATCTATCATTTACATGTTTTTTCCAATATTTGGGAATATAAAAGTATATTCTGTTCACATTCATAGCACTTAGGAAGAATCATTGATGTTTGTGACATGTACTACTACATTAGTGAGTTCAATGTCTTTGAAAGTAGATATCCATTCGAACAAATATGAGATAGGGCATAAGGTTAGGAGATCATGGTTCATACTGTTTAATTTACTATGCTAGCAGAATATCTATCAAGTTGCATTGTCAACTTTACAGGCATATATATTTGTGAAAGTCAGTTTTTAATGAGTCTTCCTTTTCTTACCTGTATAATACCTAGTTCTGGTTATGAACTTAATACTAGTTATGAATAATTAGTGGTATCATAGATATGGAAGTTCCTGCTTAATAAGAAGTTGATGCTTATTAACAAATTATATACATGATAAGGAGATTATACTGCAAAACTTATTTAAAGAAATTCATGCAACACAACAGTGCTAAACAAATAACTCATTTACAAAATGGCAAAAGAGCATAGCAAAGGAGACATCAAAATAGCTAAGCAGGTATATGGAACCTATTCAACACCATTATTTTTAGGGACATGGAAGCAAAAATCATCATGAGATACTACCTCAGATCTTATAATGTCATTATGGTTTGGATATGATATATACTTCCAAAAGTCTTTTGTGTTATTTGAGGTGATTTGATCATGAGGGTGCCAACTTCGTAAGTGGATTAATACCTTGAACAAGCTGAACGAGTTTTTGGGTGGTGATACTTTGTTGGAGAAATTAAGTGACTGGGAGTATACCTTTGAAGAGTTTATCTTGTTCTTGTCCCTTTATCTCTCTCTTTTCTTCTTATCCACAATGAGGTGAGCAACTCTGGTATATACCATGCCCTGTCTTCCATGAGGCTCTGTCTCCCCACCAGCCCAGAAATAGTCAAGCAACCATGGATGGAAAGTCTCTAAAATCTTTCCTTCTTTTAAGTTGATTTTGTCAGGTATATGGTCACAGTGATGGAAAACTAACACAAATAGTTAGGATATTATCAACAAACACACAAATGATGGAACAAAGGGTGAAACAAATTCAGCAGTGAAACCCACTAGACGCTATGTTGGAAATGAACTATACAACTTTGAGGGGGAAGGAAGTTGGGAGGCTAAAAACTAGGAGAGAATGAGAGAAGGGGTGACACTGTTCAAAAGGAAATGTACTCATTACTTTAATCATGTTAATGTAACCCCTCTGTACATCACTTTCACAATAAAATTTTAAAAATAAATCAGGTGGCTGACACCTGTAACTAGTTATTCAGGAAGTTGAGATCTGAGAATCACATTTGAAGCCAGTCTGGCAGCAAAGTCCTTGAGACTCTTATCTCCAATTAAGCACCGCAAAATTAGAAGTGGGGTGTGGCTCATGTGGTAGAGTGCCAGCCTTGAGTGAAAAAGCAAAAGGATAGTGCTCTGGCTCTGAGCCCCAGCACAGGCACAAAAAGTCAAAAGTTTGTGTGAGTGTAGATAAAAGGAGACAATAAACTGTTTATGAGACTGTAGATTAGTACAGCTAGTACAGAAAATAATGTGAAAATTTCAAAACAAATTAAACATAAAACTTGAAGACCTAGTACTTCTTATCCTGGATAATCCAATATTCCATACAATGGCTACTGGTAACAGAATTTTCTGTATATGAGATTCACATGTAGTGAGTAGATAATTTTCTTCACTATAGTAATAATCTTACTATCTATATGTATCCCATAACATCATGTTATATACTTTAACTATCTACAACTTATTTTCGAAAGTAAGGTTATATATTGAATGCAAAAGAGTTGCTTATTTGATATACAAATAAATACTATTATTCATGAATAATAGTTACTTAGAAACCAAGCTACATTTAACAAATTGATTGTAAACTTCATAATGGGCTACTGATACAAAATTAAAAAAAAACAAAAGAAAAGTAGCTTCCCTGTGATTTATTTTATTTATCCATTAAGAAAGTATCTAGTTAGCATCTATCATTTTGTAAACATTGATAGTACAGCCTTGAAGACAGCATAGGAGGCTTTTGCTTCCATAGATATTCTCCAGCTCAGATAAAGTGATGAATAATTGTAAACTATGATCATCACTATTATAGAAATAAACCAGAATTCCTTAGTGGAGAATGATGGATTGCAACCTAATTTAATTAGAGGAGTCAGTTTGAGACTGACCTTACTGAGCAAGTAGCATATACATGAGAAGGAATCAATTCTATCCTGATTCAGGAAGAGAGTTTCTGGCACAAGAAACAAATTCAATGTCCTGAGTAGAGTTGGACTGAAATACAATATAGAGGAACAGAAAATAATCCAGAGTGATTGGCATGTAGGAAGGTGGAATATGGGATATAGGAATGATACTAGGAAATACTGCGGAGGTTGTTCACAACTGTTCGAATTTTTGGAGTCCATTCAACTCATAGCATTGTAAAATAGTAGGAAAAATGGTCTCATAAGGAACGGATGTGAGGTTCAGCAAAGTTTATATAAACTTGTGATTTGTTACAGAAATGTAATTTTAATTGAATGTTTTCTTCACGTATTACTTACTATGTGTGATTATCTAAATTTCAAAATTGCAAAGATAGTTTAGATTTTGATGAGACAACCTGGAGAGCTCTATGGTTATCATTTAACTATGTTCTAAATCACAGATATGAGCAAACTTGACTTATAATTGGGGTGTGTACAAATGAAATCTGTAGTTTAAAAAGTAGATTAAAAGTGATAATTTCTTGATTTATAGCAATTGGTTCACTTAAAATTTCCCTCATTTAATTTTTATAGTTCTCTTATAAAGATACACATTTCACCTCACATGCAATATGTAGACTTCTGCTTTTTCATGAATTGTTTTCTATATCCAATATTATCTTAAAATTTTTTTCATGACAGAAACTCTTTGGAAAAGTCAGTCCTTTTTCCAGTTGATCTTAATTTCCTACTTGCCTCTGGAGAGTTTGGAAATGAGGGCAGGCATTTTGCCATGACCTGCCTGCAGTCTATTTATTTTACTAAGCTAACAAGCTTTGCAGATGTCATCTGTGTGCTGTCCTGGGTATATGGGGAATGAATAGACAGGGATTGGAGGCCAGGTGAGTGGATTGCTGCTGTCATTTCCCTTGGAGCTAATCATTCTAAGGTGAAGTCCATTCCTTCTTGAGTTGCTCCAGGCCTTTCTATAAACGGCCTGAGAGTAGGAATTCAGAGACACATCTATCTTTTTAGGGGGACCCAAGGTTGTTTGTCCTTGGTCAGTAGAGCCCAAGCTATCCTTTGCCTAGAGAAGCCCTTTGGATCTGTCTGGCTCACAATCTCAGTCTGTACTCAGGAAGGCAAAAACTACCTTCAGATTTGAGATACCATGAGATAGAAAGGATATGGACTTTGCACTGTGGATGGAGTCACCTTTATTTCATCCAGGGCAAGCTAAATAAATACAGGGAGTTTGTTGTTTGTGTCCTTATAAAATAAGGGTTCTACTTCCTTCATTTCTTTTTTTTGTGTGTGAAAATACTGTACAGAGGGGTTACAATTACATGGGCAAGATAATGAGTACATTTCTTATCAAGCATTGCAGCCTCCTCCTTTGTTTCTCCTTCCCATCCCTTCCCATCTTCACACGCCCCACCCAATCCTCCTCCCTGCCCCCTCACCAAAGTTGTAAAGTCCGTTTTCTACATAACGACTTGTACATCTCATTGTTGCAATGGATCCACCTGTATCCCTATTTAAACGATTTGTTTTTTCCCTTCCCCTCCAAAAATTATACCGACATCAAATATAGTGAAAGCAGGGGTTATACCGTGGGGGAGGGACATACAAAGCAACAAAGAAATAATCTTATAAATGTGTTAGAAACAATCACGTGAAAGAAAAAAAAACTGAATACATATCTTAGGGAATGAACCCTAAGATATCTACTTCCTTTCTGAAAAGTGTTAGAACACCCACAGCTAATACAAAGTATCTGCCATAGTACTTTCCATAAAATTCACTTGATCACATATAGTTAGTTATTGCTAGTTAAAACATTGCTACTTTCCTATTACAAGGGTAAATCCCTAGTTTCAGCAATGATCTGCTACTGGCCTTCTCCTTTATAGATGGTCATTCATTCCAAGTCATGCCTTCTTATGTCACACTGGATTTGCCAATAAAAACTCATTTCAAATATTTTTAGTTCCATATATCAACATATGTGTTTCTTAAACATATATGCATAAGTATATATTTATAGGATGTTTCTTATAGACAAGGGATTCATATCAAGGATTTACAGTTTTATTAAATCTCCTATTAAGAAAATAAGTGGTACCATTCCACCAATAATTTTTGTACTGCTTAGCTGTCAAATGCTATGCCAGGTGCCAGAGATATTTCTTAAATATGTCCCCAGGAGGATATATCCACTTATATTCTAGAATAAAATGGGATGGGATACATACACTTCTAGCAATTTTTCTCCCTATTGGAAATAAAATTAAAAGCAATGCATTTAAGTATTTAAGGTGCAGCCTTAGGGGAACTAATTTATAATAGTAATATTATAATATCAAATTTGCAGTGGCAGAGATTTTTACTGAGAATCAATATATTCCTGGCATAAACCATTAACCTTAGAAATATCAAGTAAAACTATCTGTAAGACATTGCTTTGTATTGTGCCAAAACCTTCTTGTGAAGTCATGGCCCTACTGAGCTCTCTGCCTGTACAAAAGAATGCTTCTAGTTGATGCCTTGTTAATTTTAAAAATAATGTTTCCCTTAAGGTAAATGAGTTATCTTCTATCATCCTTATATATTTGAAGGAAGTCAATGGAAGGTCAGACATAACCAAAGTGGAATGCTTCATCCTAAGTGGGGCTCTATTTATCATACCTAAATATGTGTGCATATCTGATGAATCCTTTGTGGTATGTACCCACTAATGAGTATAGAATGCATATCATCTGGAAGCATACATTATATGTAACATTATGTGAAAATGCTCTTTTTTTCTAGCAGGGACTGATTGTTCACTTTGTGAAATGTCTAATCTAAAGAACTTTTAGTTACTGGAATCCCATTGTATGTTTTTAATCTAGCTAGTTGTATAAAGGTATACAATAATATCGATTCCTTCATTTTTACAAATATAATACGGTACATGAAATTTTCTTTTCCTTACCAATTTCTAGCTGAGTCCTTTGGCTACTCTCAAGGCTTCATAATTATGCCATTCTAGGCTAAATGTCTCTACTTCATGATTCCCAAACCCTCCAAGTTTACTGTACTCTATCATAGTGTGTGTTTTACTGTGGGCAGCGATTCTGTTTGCTTTTACTCACTCATTGGTCTCCACATAAGTGGATTCTCAGGTATATTTGTTGAAAGTGATTTTGGGCTAGGCAATAAGAAAATCAAAACTACTTTTAAGGAGTGGGAGATACAGATATTAATCAAATCATCATATTGTGAGCCTTCATTAACACAAGTGTACAATGAGTGGCCTGAGAGCACCAACCATATGCTAGAGTGGGTGCCTTTTATTTCTACAGACCTTTAGAGCTTATAAAGTGCTTTCATCTGTGATCAGCCAGGGTCAGAAGACTAATTGGGCTTCCTCTGCCAATTTTCTCCAATCTTTGTTTCTTCCTCTCTAAGAAGATGGAATGCAGTTCCAAAAAAATCTTTCTTCTAGATACTTTTGGAAAATACTCATTTTACTCTGCTACCCAATTTATTTCCTTTCTCTTAACTTCTATCTCTACTCTGACTATGACTAAGAAAGCCCAGGGCTGACAATTAAGAAACATGGTCTTTGATACTGACACTGAAACTCATTGCCTTCTTGGGAAATCATTGAAACACCCTAAGTCTGATAAATGTCACAAGTGCTGTGTTAATTCTAAAAAGCTGTAGAGACATAAAGCCTAATTATTTTAAACATAAACATGGCAATCATTTTTATGTTATATATTTAGTATTATCAGGGAAGCTTCTCAGTGCCTGGATATGCTCAAGGACAAAATGGTTTACACACTCTAATATAAGCTTAGAAAGTATTAAGTTAATTATGGTAATGAAGTAATAAACAGGGAGGAACATAGGCAGAGTGATGCTTCATTAGCTTTTTCATATTATTAAACTGTAATACCTAATTGAATAGACTACAGTATGGGTTGTATTTGTATTGCTTAACTTGAAAATTACCTGGTTTTATTATATCTGTAGAATAACAATTATAATAATGTAGCTCAAATATTACTTTGAAGCTAGGTGCCAGTAGCTCCTACTTATAATCCTAGCTACTCAGCAGGCTGAATTCTGAGGATCAAATCCAAGAGACTTATCTCCTATTAACCAGCGAAAAGCTAGAAATGGAGTTATGGTTCTAGTGGTAGAGCACCAAACAGGAGGGAGAGCCCTGAGTTTAAACACTGGCATGAATTTTTTTTTCTGCTACTGTTATTTCAAATTGAAGTTTAGGAGCTTTACTCACTACTGTCTTTTATTCTCTGAACACATCTGATTTGCTATGAATTTTAAAAACACACACAAAAGGCTTTCAGGAACAGTACTCTCATTTTTGTAAAATAATGACTTGTCAGCTTCTTGAGACGTTCATCTACTTAGCAATCAGGAGGTTATTGAGGTTTGAACCTGAATAATTCATGAAAGGTAGAAAAAATGTCTTATCATTCTGTCTTTGTTTTTTAAACATGTTTATTATAGGAAGTATACTTTTATCTTTTAAAAAGAGGGTAGTGGTTTGTAGTTGGAAGAGGATGGTTCTGCTGGTATCTGGCAAAGGTAATTGAAATATATCTGTCCCTAAACATTTTATCTTGATATTGTCAGTGATGCAAAGAAATTCCTTGGTGTTTGCTTCTTAGTGAAAAGGAGGTGTTGATTCTTCATTCCTATTGGTCAAGCAGTACTGTCTCAGTTTTTCTCTCTGTCTGTCTCTCCTTTCCCTCTCTCACCACCTTCACCCTGCTCTCCTCTTCTCTGAGCTCCTAAGTCTTTCTTTCCTATGTCTGTCTGTGCCTGTGTACCTAAGATGATGAAAAAAAGTACATTATTATCTAGAATGATGCTTGTCAAGCACCTGAAAGCGGCTTAACTGGGAGAAAAGGTGGTACTTGGGTGGTGGGGGGGAGGGTTAATCATTTGGCTGTTAAAATGCCGCAGAAGGGAACACAAAGCTCTGCCCACATAATAAGTGCCTGCAGACAACCAGGGAGCAGGGAAAAGTTTGGGAAATAACTGACTTCCCCCACCCCCAATGTGGAACTTCTGTAAACACATTGAAGCTTCCTCCCACTCTAATTTTATAATACGCTCGCGTGTTTAAATGTTTAAGCTGTCTTTCTTTGCCTATGCCATAGACCCCACAAAGAGCTCCACAAGTAAAAGGAAATATTTTACCGTTTTCTAAGTGAAACCTCCAAACCCGCAGTTTCTGTGTGTCCCTGGCCAGATTTTCCTTACCCAGCTGTTTGTCATTTGTAAGAAGCTGCCCTTGTAATTGCAAATGAGTTCAGATGTGATGTATGCAGCACTGCGTGCACCTCTGCTTTCGTCTCTTTCTAGTCATTTAGGCTCCCGAGAACCATGCTTCTAATAAATAGCTTTTTATTACCCAAAGCTGCTGTTCTAGCAACGCAACGGCAGCTCTTTGATAGATGGGCCGGGTAGTTGTGTGTGTGTGTGTGTGTGTGTGTGTGTGTGTTGTGCTCACTCAGTTGTTAGTAAGAAAGAAGAAAGCAGCAAAGGGGGGACTTTGGCAAAGGATATCTTAGGAGTACACTGAAGCAAGCAGATCAGAATTGAGAAACAAGAGGGAGAGCTGAAATGTGATTCTCGTGCTTGGTGTAACACTCATCGCCTGGATAGAACTGTGCGGGGCACTATCAGAAGCCTTGCTCCCATCACTGAATCTGCTCCGAGACCATGCAGCATCGCAGCCCAGCAAGCCACCGGGAAGTTTGGCCGGAGCTGATTCCTAGGGGATTTTCCCGTGCCTAAGAGACCCCTGCTTGCCTTGAGCTGTATGGAGGAAGGCTCGAGTTTCCCACGAGGGGCCCCCTTGGAAAAGCCTTCTGTGCAGAATCCAGGCTCTGCTTCTTTCTCTCAGTGTGCTATTCACCACCAGGCTTTTTCTCACCTTTGCCGATTTGCTGGTGTGATTTCCATGTACTGAGTCCTGAGTAGGGATCCAGGATGGATTGCCTGTGCATTGTCACCACAAAGGTAGGATAGGAAACAGAGCTGTGGTTGTGTGCAGCGTTTTTTCTATTATTATTCTGGTCCTGTAGTTGAAACAGCTCTGCTAGGTGCTGCCAGTTCATGAGATAAAATCATTAGTATAATTTGCTGGGCATTTTGTTCCCTAAGAGGGTTGGAGGGATCTGTGTTTCTGTGATTTCAACTTCTTAAAGTGGTATTGTGTGTTTGTACAGAAGAAAGGAAAATTGTAATGGCAGGATTTGCTTTTGCACTTATTCATATCTCATAATTGAAGTATCTATAGTAGTAGTGTAACACAAATCATTTAAATATACCATATTGGGAAAGTCTACGTGTGATAATTAGCTTTTCATTTAAAAACAAAACAAAACATGTCTTCTATATTTGAAAAAGCCAATCAGCTTTACTGTGGCTTGACATATTGTTTCTGATTGGAGAATTCTGATATTCTACATTTTAGAGAATTTTTTAAAATCAAAAACAAATCTTTAGTTCCTGATGTAAAAACACAAATATTCAATTGATTCTGTTTTGATTATAAACAAATGAAATATTTTGCATAATCAGAAGTTGACATAGAAATGACAAGGAATAAAATAAATAGGCAGAACTTATATAGGTTTAGATTATAGATGATAACTAAAATGTTCAAATGAACTTTATTTTATTCTGTCCTCAGTTCTAAATAGTGTAAAGTCCATATGTGCTGGTTATTTGAATAGAATTATACTATTATTTTTAGAAAACTAAATTTAAGAAGACATATTCATTATATTCCTTTCATTGTGTGTGTAAGCATACCATGAATTTATTTAAGTCATATCTTTTCTATCTCATATTGATTGGATACCCATTAAACATGACAAAATCAATAGCTTAGAGCATAAGACTCACTAAGTATGTGTTTTAACTGTGCACACTCATTAATATTAACAAAAGATTAATTTTGAAGCCACAAATCAAATTTTACATCATATGACATTATTTTGCCTTTTTTTAAAACTTTTATAAATTAAGTCCAGAAATTCTTAAGAGATTATCTTTCCAAAAAGGACCTAGCTTCAGTGACAGCTTTAATCAGTTTCATGGGCTTAGAATTCTGGTTGGACTAGTTTACGGGTTTCTAAATTATACAATGACACCTTGTATTACTTTTAAAAATTGCCTACCATCTCATTTAGTTTTTCTAGTACAGTTAGGAAAATAATAGACTAAAATGAGTGCCAAAAAGAAAAAGAGTTAACTGGGAAAATGCATGTCATTATGGGACATGGGGAAGGAATGATGATCTTACATAGTTTTTCCTCTCCTAAAGTGTTTTACTTGTTGTTTCTTCACAGAATATTGCCAAATCTGAGTAACATGTGTTTTATAATTATTTATAAATGGTAATAAATTTATAAATAATAGCTTGTCATAGCAATTTAAGCTACTGTTAAACATAATTAGGACTTTTAAATAAGTTATAAAAAGTTATTAATCAAACTTAAAATGACATTTCTTGCAATGAGCAACACTGGGATCCAAGTTCTGTCAATATATAATATATTACATATAATATAAAATTCAATATATAAAATGTTACCACAAGTAGTAGGACAAATGTAAGAGATTTTGTTTTAGATAATGTGTGAGAGAAAAATGTTATTAATCCAATGTTCTCTTATGCATTCTAGAGTGTCATTTACATAATCTTTAATGTACAAACATATTTATAACAAAGTTATCTTACAGTGTTTAAATGATCACTAAGCTGAAAGATGAATAAGACTTCCTAGAGAACTGCAGACTGCAAATCTGGTCTATTTATGCCATCTCATCAATATTTTATTCCTTCTTCCCAAGAGACTATACACTAAGGACACTCCCTTTTTCCTGGAACTTTTCAACTTCACCTCTTCTTTCTCTAACATTAATTCCACTTTATAACAGCACTGGCCATGTTACTTTCTTGGTAGAATTGGAATGTTCAACCATCTTGATCTGTCTAGATTGCATTTCATCCATGTCACATCTCAGTATCAAAGATGATCACTAGTGGCATCAAAATGTTCAGTGGCAGGAAACAAAGTCATTCACTGGGAATAGCGTCTAGATCTTTCTGTCTCTCCTGCTTTGGCACGAAAGGTGCTTACTGCCCTCCTGCATCCTCCAGCCCTCTGAGTTTCATTCCCCATTATACAAATGACAGAAACAAAACCTCTTTGTCTTTTCTAGTTAGAAGATTAATGAAATGAGAAATTATGACAAATTGAGAATGATCATGGCATAATGATAATATAAAAGGATTCCTTAGACGCAATGGAGAAGCATTTAAATTTTTTTACGTATAAAAGGAAAGGTATAACTGTGACACATTTCCTAAAAATTTAAACTCCCTTTGAAAAAAATGCTACCCTAGATTACATCCCCTCCCCATAACTGATTGCTGGAAGTTTTAAGTGTTCCAGTCTAGAGAGACTGATTTTCAGAACCCATGCAAATGTAGAGTAAGATCTTTTGGTCTAGAAGATCATCAGCACACCTCAACATAGACACTCTGCCTCAGATTGGAAGGTCTTACCAGATGTTTTTATAAGAATATTGAGTCATCTCTTTTTCTTTGAAGGCTTCTGTCCAGTTTCAGTTTCAACTCTTTTGTTACAGATGTCACCACTGAGAAAAAAAAAAACATGACTTAATGAGAAAGAACAGAGTTCTAGACAAAGACTTAGATTTAAATGATACTTGTAAGCTTAAGAACTTGGATGAGCTGTTTAACACCTCCATTTCCTACTCTCCACTTCTATATTTGCAACAGAATGTTTAAGCCATGTTAAAGCATGTAAAGTACCCAACGCAATTCCTAATATTTGAAAAGATTTCAATATAGGGACATGTATTGAGCAATTCTAGCATATTCAATGAATCCTTTCTCTAGCATGATAACTAAGAAAGTGAGGTTATCTCAATAACATATTAAACACAATGTAAGAACTAAGACAACACATTTTATGAATTGAAATTTCCTAAGAATGCTTTTTTAAAATTTTTTTATTGTGAAAATACCGTACAGAGGAGATACAATTACATGAGCAAGGTAATGAGTACATTTCTCATCAAGCATTGTTGCCTCCTCCTTTGTTTCCCCTTCCCATCCCTTCCCATCTCCTCCTCCTTCACACACCCCCTCTGTGCCCCAAAGTTGTAAAGTTCGTTTTTCGACATAACTTCTTATACATCTCATTGTTGCAATGGGTCCACCTGTATCCCTATTTAAGCAGTTTGTTTTTTCCCTTCCCCTACACAAATTATACCAACATCAAATACAGTGAAAACAGGGGTAATACCGATGGGGGAGGGACATACAAAGCAACAAAGAAATCATCTTATAAATATGTTACAAACAATAGCAAGAAAGAAAAACCATTTGAGTCTTTATCTTGGGGTTCATTTCACCTAACATCAACTTATCTGACCATTTCTGCTTGTCTCAGACATATACTAGTTATTGCAAATAAGGGAAAGCATGGGACCTATGTTTCTTTGGGCCTGGCTTACTTTACTTAATATAATTTTTCCCAGTATTTCCATTTCCTAACAAATGGGGCAATGTCATTCTTTCTGATGGAGGCATAGAATGTCATTGTGTACCACATTTTCTTGATCCGTTCATCTACTGAGGGGCATCTAGGTTAGTTCCATATCTTAGCTATGGTAAATTATGCTGTAATAAACATAGTTGTGCTGTAGTATGGAGGTTCCTCAAAAGACTCCACATAGAGCTCCCCTATGACTCAGCAATCTCAGTTTTGGGCATTTACCCAAATGATCACAAACAATACCATACTAAAGCTACCAGCACAACTATGTTTATTGCAGCATTATTTACCATAGCTAAGATATGGAACCAACCCAGATGCCCCTAAGAATGCTTTGAATAAAGAAAACCTAGGGGGGGCGGGGGAGGCTGGGAAGGGATGGGAAGGGTAAACAAAGGAGGAGGCTGCAATGCTTGATACGAAATGTACTCATTATCTTGCCCATGTAATTGTAACCCCTCTGTACAGTATGTTCACAACAAAAATTAAAAAAAGAAACCCTAAAAAGTTTGACAATTAAAATATACAGAAAATAATCAATGGGAAGACAGCGCTACCAGATGAATGAATGAATGAATGCTACTAGATAAATGGTCAATGAAACAATAGTTCTAGATAATAGACTATTCTGAACTACATGTAATGATATTAAAGCAGTCCATAGAGTTTTTTTTAATGAAGGAATACTCAAGACTTAGGCAATAGCATATAGGATTTGAAATAAGGACAATAAAATATTAGAGCTGTGAAAAATCAAAGTAAATATATATTTTGTTACAGTGAGTCCTCAGTGACATCTGTATGTGTAAAGCACAACAGTACTCTATTATATCTCTGAGTTAATTTACTTTCTATCTCTAATATTATTCTAAAGTATATTATTTCTGCAAATAAAATTATTCAGGTTCACTAGTCATCTTAATAAAGTAGTAGATGAGTTATAGAGTGCTATCATTTTGGATAGCCATTAACCAGCTTATAGACCAGAAAAATAGTTTAAAAAGAATCTACAAATATAATTTCAGTATGTTAAGTGAAATGGCTGCTATAACTTATTAATAAAGGTATGATGGTGCTATTAAATTTTAATATGTTTAACAGGTTAATGTGCATAAATCAACTCAAATAGCAGAATGAAAAGTGGAACAGGCAGCATGAAGTAAGCTTTTATTGATGTTAATGTGATATCTGCTCTGTAAATATGATTTCACTTTCCACCTCTGTCAACCAACTGGCTTTTAAATGGATTAAAGTCACTAGAATTTCTGAAAGGAAATAAAAGTTGTGGCTGGACATTTAAAAGATTTTTATCAAGGTGAGTATGATATTATTTATTATGACCTTAATAGATTAAAAAGTAACATTGTTCTTTTGGAAAGGGACTCACAGTAGAAACTTTTCAACTATAGTTTCATAGGAAGCTAAAATAATTTTTATTCTCTACCATAGCTTTATGTAGAGAAAAATGATACAAATCACCAAGGCAACAAATGGTTTTCTGAGTGGCCTTGTGCTCATAAACAAAGCGATTTATTTATGCAGATGTACCCTTGCATCTGTTCCCATAGTGGAAGCAGTGCATCCAACCATTGATTTTATTCTTCTAACAAGTTATTTATTGAATATGTACTTGGGCTTGATATACTTGAATGTATGCAGATACAAAGAGAAATTTGTTTCCATGGAACTTTTAATCTAATGGAAAGCCATTATGGGAATATGGAAATAACAATGATATGTGATAAGGAGGTGAATGAGCACAGGGAGTCCTGAAGTGACTACAGGATAGGCAAAGCTAGATGTAAGGAAAGCTTTCCTAAAACAAACAATTAAGCTGCTGTGTACAATGATGAGTGCAGTGGTAAGGTATTCCAGGTAAATTCCTAGATTGAGGTGGAGGGTAAAAGGGAGAGAAAAGAGAGAAAAGAGCAGGGAGGAAAAGGGAGAGGAAGAGAGGAAGAAAGGGAGGGAGAAATGAGAAGGGAAGGAGAGCAGAGGGAAGAGGAAGAGAGAGACAGAAAGAGAGAAAATGCAGATGTAGATAAAGGAAAGAAGCAGCAGCAGATGGAGAGGGAAAGGGAGAAATACGTATTTTAAGAAAGGAAGGTCAATAATGCTGGGATGTACAGTATTCAAGTGAGTAACAAACTACAGAGGATCAGTTATAGAGACGGGCCTAATCAGGAATATCAGAAGTTGAGATATTTATTATTTCAAGGGAAATAGGGTTTCCCAACCATTATTAGCACTGCTTTCAAATTCCAGCTTTCCTGGATTCTCCCCATTTTATTCCTCTAGTTTAAATTCTCTCCAATTTACTGCCATATTCTACTTTGTCCATCCTTGCATTTCTTTTTTTAATATGTATTTTTAATTGTGAAGATACTGTGCAGAGGGGTTACAGTTACATGAGCAAGGTAATGAGTCCATTTCCTATTGAGCATTGAGTAAGAATAATGATATTCCTTTTCACTAGTTGAATGACCTCTAAACTTTAGCACCCCAGTTCAAAAAATGTACCTATCTTTCAGGGTTGCTTGGAGGATTTAGTGAAATAAGAAAAACAAATAAAAAAATGCTTATCAGATTACCTTGAAAGGCTTGGTATGCTGTTCACAGCTGTCATATATTTCCCTTTTTATATTGGTCCTGCCAAGGACATTGGGTTCTGAGACCTGTCATTCCAGCCAAGTCCTTGCAAGGTGCTGGGTCTACTCAAAAGTTTGGGGCAGAGGACTTGATGGACTAGGAAAAAATCTGGTGAATTCAGAGAAATACATAAACACAACTAATAAGTTTAAGAACACATATCTGTATCTTATTAAGGTAAGCTTTCCAAAATGAAGTAAGATTTCTATGAGTCACACCAGTTATCTGTCAATGCCACGTAGTAACTGGCTTTCCTGGCAACCTGATTACAAAGATGATTATTTTATAGCATTAGCCCTTTCTGACTCTGGGTAAAGATCACATGTGCTGTGAAGAGCTATATGTTTGAAAGGATTGCTCTTTATAAGACATTCATGTAGATTTAATTAATAAAAACAATATGGATTTGCAAAGAAACAAGGGCAAATAAAAAACTGCAAATCGAATAATATTTAAACACATTGTGCTCAATCAAAATCTCTTTATAAAGTTAAAAACGAACTCTTCATTTCCTTCTATTATATCATCTGAACATTTGTAGATAAGATTTTCTTAAAGCAGATTACTCATGATTACAGCTGCCTGAGAGACCTGTCTCATTCATTTATGTGTGCTTCATCAAAAGCAACTTGGAAATGTACATTGAAAAAAGATTCAGAAAACATAGTCTTAAATTTTCCATAATCTAATTCAATTTACTCTCTTTAAACCTTATCTTTGCAACTTTGAAGTCATAATATGGTCATATTGAACAGAATCAGATTTGTTTATGTATTTGAAAAAATATATAAAATAATTTTTATAAGGTAAGGATGAGTGCCTTTATGAAAAGAGGAAATGCTAGTGCAAATGGAGCTGTTACCATTAGTATCACTGTATCGTGGGGAAAGTGTCTCTGTTTTAGAACTAATTTTATGTAACATTAATGATTTAAGGAAATTGGCCTGACATGTTTGAGGTCCCATGGAGAACTGAGTGTGGAACAGTTGGATAACAATTGCCATTCAACCACTGATTTTGGCTTAGAGTAGTAGAAGAGAATTGTGTTGAAAGTATGGCCTTTGGAGTCAGAGATGTCAATGGAATTTGCAAATGGTTATTTCCGTTGTCTAGGCCAAATTACTTATTTACCCATACAAATTTTCTTAAATGAAACAATAAGCTCCTCCGAGGGAGCTTGTGGTGAGGATTTGGTGTAGCATTCATACTGCAGCACTCATTACCTCCATGGTTTTACCAAGTACATACAATGTGCCAGATATTATTTTGAGCAGAGAAAAGAACAGTGAATGAAATCAGACAAGCCCCATACCCTCCTAGAACTTAGATAATGAGTATAAAATGAATAAACATAATTTCCAATATTAATAACCCAGTATAACTTCACAAAAGCAGAAAAATGGAATATAGAGTGAGTGCAAAGATGGAGCTATTTTAGACAGGGTGAACAGAAAAGTTCACTCTAAGTTCTGGAAACTTAAAAAGGGTCAGTTCTGTGAAGATCTTGGCAAAACATCCCAAAGAACAGCTAATGCAAATATATACATATAGCTAGTCTATACACTATAAATACATATAGCCAATGAAGATTAGGTGTGAATACCTGTGTTTCTACTTTCTTCTTTTCAGGATATAGCACTGCTTAGCCTAGAACATGTGGCCCTCTATATTCTGGCTCCTATCTGACTTTTCTGTGTGATCTCACTGATCTTCATGTATTATTCAACTACTGTCAAATATATTTATTTGAGTCTCCTAACCTATCTGAGTTCCATCGTATTCTTTTTGCACCTGCATTTTCTTATGCCCAGAAGGCCTTTTGACTCTCTTACCTGACACTTGCCTGGATAAACTTTTCTTAACCTTTAATGCACAGCTTAAATCCAGACTCCTTTTAAAATAATTTCCTTGATACTGCATTACCAGACTGAGCCACATTATCAGTATATTGTAGGTGTCTTTGTGATGACCTTGAACTAGCTATATGGTTAATTTTCACAGTGTGTATCTGTTTCTATAACATGAACTCCATTATGACAGAACATTCATCGTATTTATAGCCCATCATCTATTATGTTACTGGCTGGAGTGCTATACATTTTTTAAATTTTTTTTTGGGGTCCAGTTGTGGGGCCTGAACTCTGGGCCTGGGCGCTGTCCCTCAGCTCAAGGCTAGAGCTCTACCACTTGAGCCACAGCGCTACTTCCGGTTTTTTTCTTTTTGCTTATGTGGTGCTGAGGAATCAAACCCAGGGCCTCATGCATGCAAGACAAGCATGGAGTGATATACATTTTGATCGATTATTTCAGATATTGATTATGTATTTCAGTGTTGAATAAGTAAATGAATGAGTAGATGAAATATTTTCTTTCTCTAAGCCACACAAATATATGTGTGCATATATAAGATGTGTTTATATATGTTATATATAATGTATGCACATATATACTCACATATTATATGTATCATATATAATGCAATGACTAGTGCCAAAGGAATCTTTTCTTCCTAATAGACTTTCTTTTGAGAGGCAATTGGCAGACAATTGGCAAACTTATCTCTCAATAGTTGGTAATCCTGAAATGGCACTTGAAATGTCATTTTAGTATAAGAAGAATGGATTAAAAAGATTTTTAAAAAGCCCTTCATACATTACTGGTTACTGGAACAGATCTATGATAAACTAACTTACCATGATCATATTTAAACTTGTAAAACTAAAGTATAGCTACAGGTAAAGTATACATTTTTATTCAAGAAAAGAGAATGCAGACAAACCAGGTTTTCAGCCTAATAGAAGAATGGTAACTAATATCTGTGTAACTTCTTAGTGGTTTAATGTAATATTTAACCTTGTTTGGGGGAATATGATGTGACTCTGTACTGTGTATGTACTACCTTTACCATACATGTACAACAAAGCTACTATATTATTATGTAGTATATTTTTACCATAAAGTATGAAAGTTTGTCAGAAAGCTATACAATTTAAAACATTTAAAATGATTTTAAATTCTTTCATCAGTTCATGAAATAATTATTAGAATTTATTAATATTGTTTTAAGGCAAGATATATGTTACATTCAGTTTTGAGATAATAACTTGTCTAAAACAGAGTTCATATGAAATGTGTTATCTTTTAAAATTTGTTTGCATTTCATAGAAGAAAGTATACCAGTACTATTAAATGGCTTTGCCCCAAGTTACCTCCTCTAACTATTTAAAAATATAATAATGGATAGTATTTGGAATTCATTAGTTAGTCATGAATGACATAGAACCAAGTAAAAGGAGCCCCAAATGGCTGTTACATTATTCTGTGGTTAAGATCTGAGTTAAAAGCTTCTAGTATTTTCAGATGTTTCGTTGAAGCTATTCTGAGACCCCTATATAAAAATAACACAGAATAATCAAATATACCCTTTCCTAAGGAGCAGTGTAGTCAGAAATAGAAATTCTCTTTGAGGACCACTAAATTACATTTCAGAAAAACAGTATCAAATAATTGAATCATAAGGTATGAATTGTATCACTAGCTGTTCCCATTAACAGAAATTCTGGTTGTTATAGAAAAATAATTTAGATGAGATGATGTTAGGCAAAATGAACCCCAAGATAAGGACACAAATGGTTTTTTTCTTTCTAGCTATTGTTTCTAACATATTTATAAGGTGATTGTTTTGTTGCTTTGTATGCCCCTCCCCCACAGTATAACCCCTGTTTTCACTGTATTTGATGTTGATATAATTTGGGGAGGGGAAGGGAAAAAAACAAATTGTTTAAATAGGGATACAGAGGGCGGGGGATATAGTCATGGAGATGGGAGGGCAGGGATGGGAGGGGGAAAAACAAAGGAGGAGGCACAATACTTGATAAGAAATGTATTTATTACCTTGCTCATGTAATTGTAACCCCTCTGTATGGTATTTTCACAATAAAAAACATTAAAAAAGAAAAATAATTTAGAAAATTTAGTTTTATTATTATCTTTCCTCTTCTTTTTTAAAAAAATTACAATACATAATTTTATTGTGTTTTACATTTTTTCTTTTTTTATTATTGTGAAAATACCATACAGAGGAGTTACAATTACATGGGCAAGGTAATGAGTACATTTCCTATTGAGCATTGTTGCCTCCTCCTTTGTTTCCCCTTCCCATCCCTTCCCATTCCTCTCCCCTCCCGCCCTCTCCCCCCACCAAAGTTGTAAAATTCGGTTTTTGACATAACGTCTTGTACATCTCATTGTTGCAATGGGAGCTTTCCTCTTCTTATACTTCATAGTTTTACTAAGAAAATAGAAGAGAATTTAATTATCCTTGATTATAAAAAATTAAAAATCACTTACTTAAAGAAACTATAAAAATGCAAAATAAAGTCTTTGTTAAGAATCTCCTAGCATTTCAAGCTACATTTTTTTTTTTTTGCTGGTCTTGTAAAATAAAACTGCCCTGAATTAATACACATGTGATTTACTTCAGCAATCTGAAGTTCTATTTAAATCGGGGACACTATTAATTGCTAGTTCTTCTGGCTGTCAGTGTGGTGTTTATGGTACCTGATCTACTACAGCTTGCACATTTTTTCCACTGATAAACATTTGTCCCCAAATACATATTTATAGGTGTCAGGAAGATAGGGAATGTATGCAAGTAATACCTACTGACCTCCTCCTTTATATTGGGTATTTTCAGAATTCTAAGAATCAGAAAATTCTCTAATGTGAAAGATCTGAGTTTAAATGGTGACATTCCAGTCTACTTTTCAGAAAACACTATCCAAAGTATGTTCATGTTTTGAAGTTCAAGATGATAAGAACAAATTGATATAAATTATGTATTTAATAGGTTGTAATTATCTTTTATCAAAAGCTCAACCTTTTAATCCTTTATTCTTTGGAAATATGGTAATTGTCCCCTTTTCCATGTAGTTAATTATAAATTTCAGGGAGAATTAAATCTGCTAAATCTCCTCACTTTTTTCTTTGTCTCTGTGGTAGCAAGGAAAAGAAAAATAAATCATTTTGATCTTGTTTCTGAATAGAATTTCATTCTACAGAAGACTGACCTAATTTATTTTTCATCAGCGCTTAATTTGTTAATCAAAGGTATCTTTACAGATGTATTTTACATGTTTTAGAGGAGAAAGTTGCTAGGAATAGTTGGAACTTAACAGTCCTTTATTTTTCTAGAGGACTTGGTAGTTTACTATATAATAGACAAGATCTGCCAATGAAGAACATTCATTGACCACAGTGACATTGTCCAAAATTTTTTTTTCTTGCAAGATGAGTGGAATAATTTTAGTACATTGTTTTTTTTTCTCATTTTGTTTGTGGGATGTGGGATGCAGTGACAAAATATGAATAATAATTACATTCAACATCTTTTCACAAAGCTTCATTTTAGATATATAGTATATTTAGAAGCTTATTTTCTTTATTTATGGTAAAAATTCAGCTTTGAATGTAGAGATTCACAGGTGCTAAAGTGGCATAAAATACCTTTTAGAAATATTTTCAGAGCAATGATATGAAGTGTGTGATCCCAGATTGCAGAGTCTGTTCTGGCCCATAAATGTAGTCCTCCTAAAACGATTACAGTATTTTAAACATTGCTCCCATAGGTTTTATATTAATAAATTAAAAACTCTCGAACAAAAGTAATATTTGAAATTCTTGACATTTGTTAAGCTCTTTCTTGTATTCTTCCCCATTTATTTTTCATAATACTCCTGTGAGGTAAAATATTATATTGAGGCACTATAGATGCAGAGGAGCTAAGTGGCATGGGAGTGTGTTCAAGCGTTAGAGTATGTTCCAGCCTGGATCAAGTGGGGCTTGAACCCTGGCCCTGAGTGCTGTCCCTCAGCATTTCAGCTCAAGGCTAGCGCTCTACCACTTGAACTACAGTGCCACTTCCCATTTCCTGGTGGTTTATTGGAGATAAGAGTCTCACAGACTTTTCTGCCCGGGCTGGCTTTGAACCTCGATCCTCAGATCTCAGCCTCCTGAGTAGCTAGGATTGCAGGCGTGAGCCACCGGTGTTTTTTATACTATCCTTTCAATAGCCACATAAACTAGGTATTATCATTCCTGTTTTATGGAAGAGAACAGCAGAACTTATAGAGACTAAAAAATTCAAGGCAGAGATCTAAAAAGTGTATCATCTTGTATTCTGACTAAGGTCCAATAAATTCTTTTATTAATTTAAATTTTATTGTAAAGGTGATATACAGAGTGGTTACAGTTACATAAGCAAGGTCATAAGTACATTTCTTTTTGAACAGAGTTACCCCTCCCTTATTTTCTCCCATTTCCCCTAGCTCCCTTTTCACCAAGTTGTAAAGTTGATTTCCAACATAATTTCTCACTGTAGAATTGGTTCACCCTTTGTCCCACCATTTCTGTGAATCCCCTTTTCCCTTGGACTCTCTCTTTGACACTTTTAAAGGTTAATGTGATGATAAAAATGAGCTAGCAGTACATGTCAGGTGCCTGGAATCTAAAGGGTGCTTGATAGATATTATTTCTGTAGACAGTTAAGGTATATCACTGATCCCAAGCCCACTACCCTCTCCCCATCCAGACTACAAAGTCCTAGTCAGGACTTCTATTTGTAATCTGTAAACATTTCTAGTCTGAGAATTTTGAGCCTACCTTATCTATGATAGTTAATTTGGGTAGGTGGTGATTTTAACATAGCATGTTCTATCTTCTGATGCCTCAACCACATACTGCACCTTTGCCAACCTGGCCCAAAGTCTTTCTAGAGTCACAGGGGCTCTAGAAAATGTAAAGATGCATTAGAAGCACTGTCACTGCCCACTGAAAACCCCTTGTTCTCAGCATCCTATGGAGAATAGGTCAGCAACATTTGTTTCATTTACAGAAAAGCCAAATGCATGACTCCACAGCATGGCTTCAGCCTTAGTAAGGATTTCCTCAGAAATGAATTAGGCCAACTTATTTTAAACTTCTTTTGAAACCTGAGAGAATAAAAGAAAACAAATGGAAGGATAACATCAGGAAAGGATGAAGTCATACACTGAAAAATATGAGGAATGGTGCCCAAAACTGAATGGGAAAAATGGACACTAATCATGAAGTTTTTCATTATTTCTTGACACAGTGGACAAAGAGGAGTCATGGTATAATAGGGTCACTTTGTTTTGTCCTCATCGTTTGCTAAGCAAGTATGACTTCCTGTCAGTCATCCTGATCTGGCCATCTACCTAAGTGTGAATTTGCATGATTTTCTAGTCATTTAAAAGAATAACAAGGCCTATGATCACTTAAAAAATCACAAATACAGTCTTTATTCAGGAATTAAAATGATTTATCTAGTACCAGATATTAGCCCAAATGCTGAAAAGCTTCTAGATGAAAGGTTTTCTTTCCTACTGTAGAATCTTCAGATCAGATATCCACTTTTGGGAAGGGGGTCACTGCAGTCTTCTGTTTTAACCTTTTTCACTGTTTACCAGTTAGTGCTTGATCTCTGCACGTCTGGTGCGTGAAAATGGAATAAGGAGAGCAGAAAGTTCTTCCTGAACTGAAATTGCTGTGCTTGGTCTCTCTCTGAGCCTGACATGTGATGATAATGGTACTAATAAAAAAAAACAAAGCTGATCCTCATAAAGGGCTGATTATGTATGAAAGTACTTATAAGTGCTTTACTTATATTAACTCCCTTAATCTTCATAACTGAGGTGGAGAGTGGTTAAACAATTTATTCAAGGTCACTCAGCTGGTTTGTGATTTTAATCTTGGGAGTTTGGCTTCAGACTTGTTCTTTCACTGGCAGGTTTTGTGGTTTTTTTGTGTTTACTCTTCTGAGTCTAACTAAGGGTCCTATGATGATGTTGATACCTTTATTTCTTGTTTCTTTTCCTTCCTTCCTTCTTTCCTTCCTTCCTTCCTCTCTCTCCCCCTCTCCCCCCTCCCCCTCTCTCCCCCTCTGTCTCTCTCTCCCTCCTCCCTCTCTACTCTCTCTCTCCTCTTTCTCTCCTCTCTTTCCCTCTCCCTCTCTCCCTCTCCTCCCTCTCCCTCTCTTTCCCTCTCCCTCTCTTTCCCTCTCCCTCCCTCTCCCCCTGTCTCTCCCTCCCCCTCTCCCCCCTCTCCCTCCCCTCCCTCCCTCCCTCCCCTTGTCTAGAGCCTCTGAGTCACAATGCCCCTTCTGGCTTGTTCTGAGTAGTCTCATGGGCTTTCTTGCCCTGGCTGGCTTCAAACCATGATCCTCAGATCTCAGCCTTCCAAGCTCCTGAGTAGCTAGGATTACAGGTCTGAGCCACTAGCACCCGGCTGTCTATGCCTTCCTGTAGCTCAAGGTTTTACATTGGTCCAACCTACACTGATACTTGTCCTAGAAGTCAGCATATTTCATAATGGATCTTTTGCCTTAAACTGTGAACACCAAGGCTGACCAGATGAAGGTACCTTTCCTGACTTAATAACTCAATATTATCTCACCAGCTAAACTTCTCAGTAGTCAGATTCTAGTATACTGGCTTTCCAAAGCTATGAAAGTTATATTACTGTCTAAGTGAGGTGAACTGGTGCCATTTTTTACTAATTTAAATTAAAAAAAATAAGACCTCAGCTTCTTTCCTAAGATTTCTTCTCCCTTTGATAAATCTTCCATCAAGTGCCCTTGTGGACCTACTCCGTTATAGGCAATAGCCAGATAGAGGTCACCACCCATACTTCTGAGAGAATTCCTTATCCTGAACTGTTGAGATGGGGTTAGAGTCCTAGGCAAGCAGGATGGAAGAAATAGCCTAGGCCACACTTCCTGCCTCAAGTGTCCACACCTGGATCAATGATTGACATAATGGCTCACATCTGGGATTGAGGTAGTGGTTCCATATGCTTATAGGGCCTATTCCCCTATTGATTTTGAACTAGGCAAAGAGGAGAAATGCACAGGTATCAACTTTCTTGCATAACAGTAGCCTCTTTAACAAGGCTAATCCATTTTGAGAAGGTTATATGGGAAGAGGCCTCAGTTTCAGAGCCTAGTAACTGCTACCCAATGGGATAAAATGAGGTGCCATAGCTTCCATGCCTTTTGTCTTTGCTTGAGTTTTCCACCTCAGTTCTTGAGAGATGCACTGTCTCTGTTTCAGCAACTGCTCTTTTCCTGGACGGCACACCTCGCTCCTGGAAGAGATGTACTTCATCTTTGCCAAGAAATCACCTTGTACTATAAAATAAGAAAAAATAAGAAAGAAAAGAAAAGCATGAAAGAAAAAGTTCAGGGTTCTGAAACTGGTTCCTGGATATTTCATGTGACAATTACATATTTGGACCAGTAGCTCCTTTGGAATTTTTTTTAAATCAAATCTTGGGGTATGAGGACTTCATATGTATCATTTTTGCACACATGTTTACTGATACTTTAGTTTTTACCTAGCAAAAGTCGATCTTTAATTTTTCTATATCTGAAGTTGAACATCTTAGGTAAGGAAGCTGAGATATAATGATCATGGTTCAAAGCCAGTCTGAGCAGAAAAGTCCCCATGAGACTCTTATCTCCAATTAATCACTCAAAAACTGGAAATGGTGCTGTGGCTCTGGCTCAACTAGAACATTAGCCTTAAGCAAAAGAGCTCAGGAATAGCGCCCAGGCCCTGAGTTCAAGCCCCACTACCACCCTCCACCCCTACCCCAAAAAAAAAGAAAAAAGAAAAAAAAGTTCTTCAACTGTTGATGTACTAAGAGAGTATATTGGATGGACTATAAATCTGAAAAAGTGTCCTAATAATTTGAATAACAAGAATTCACTCATATATTAGAAATTAATGCTTTGTAAGAATTAATGCTTTGTAATCACTCATTAAATTACTTTATAACTCATAGTCCATTTACACATATATTATTATATATTATAGTGCTATTGTGCAAGAAAACACTTGGTTATATGCCTTGGGTGCCATATTTTGACCTCTGTTCATACTGAACACTTGAGCATATCTAAAACAGTAAGGTTAGCTGAAGTGCTTGTTCAAAGACTAAACTCTTGAGAACCTCTTGATTGTTTCATAGGATACATTTTGGATTCTTTCATTTCTGCTTCCTGACAGAATTCATTCATCCCACACTCTGTTACACATTTGGAGTTTTATGAAATAGACATTAGAGGAAATGTGAGAGGCAGCATTTGTGTATTGTAGAATCATTCTATCCCCTCAATCATAGCTTGCTGATGCCCAAAATTTGTGAGTGGGGGTGTTGTTCTTGTCTAAGGCCACCAGTGCCCAGATTAAGTACTATGAAATGGTACATAGTACATCTTTAAACTAGAAGGCTTAGCTCTTCTTCTTCCTACATAAGCTTTGTAGGAAAACTAAAATGACTATCCTATAAAGCCCTTGCTTTCTTGTCCAGCCTTTTAGTTCAATTCTAGGCAATTGTCTTGGATACTTCTTCATCCATTCAAGGCTGCTTCAGGATGGGCAGGTGGATCTTTATATTTATTTATTTATTTATGTTCATCATGGGGCTGGAATTCTGGGCCTGCGTGCTGTCCCTCAGCGCTTCAGCTCAAGGTTAGTTCTCTGCCACTTGAGCCAGAGTGCCACTTCCAGCTTTTTCTGCTTATGTGGTACTGAGGAATCGAACCCAGGGCCTACACATGCAAGGCAAGCACTCTACCACTGAGCCACCTTCCCAGCCCAGGTGGATCATTTTTAATCTACCTTTGTCACATTTTATTAACCCCATAGCAATATTATTGCTTTGTAAGTATGCAATTATTAGTTTATTTTTTCCTTAGACTAAACTTCTTAGACAAATGCTAATTGATTCTTGGTATATCTTTATTCCCAGTATAATAGCTGATACATTGTAATTGCTCAATGAATGTTTGTTGACCATTTAAATTAATGAATGAATAGTCCCTGTCCTAGTATTCACAGTTTTTAACCCTGTTTTAAACTTTTAGTACATTGTATTCTATCTTTTAAAAGTTTGAAAGCTCTTGAATAGCAGGAATTATTACTGAAATTTTTATATCAAACATATAAGTGATATATGACATATATATGGTATATTTTATGGTACCCTCAGGCAATACATGTTTGACAAGTAAAAGTGAATGAAGGTATCTATATATAGCACTATCATACAAAACTTTCCAACTCACAATAAGACCTTATTATTAAAATCATTTTACTTTGAACATTAGAACAACAGAATATTTTCATTCTTCCTCTAGTTTGAGGAGATCATCCTGTTTTGAATGGAATAGTTAGGCCTACATTTGAGAAGCTGAGTTGGCCTTTGGAATAATTTTAATGTTTTCTTTTTGATTGTGGCTTAAGAATTAACCTAGAGGTACAGTGTCTTTTGCCTTGGTATGTTATTGCTTCTAGCTGGCCTTCTAAGGCTGGGGATGTATCTGTCAAGTAGGTGCTGCCCCACAACTCTGGCATGCCACAATAAACACATTAAGTGTCTAAAAACAGATTCTGAAGGAGAATGAAGACTTCTTGGGGAAAAAGGAGAATTTTCTTTTATTGTGAAAATACTGTACAGAGGGGTTACAATTACATGGGCAAGATAATGAGTACATTTCTTATCAAGCATTGTAGCCTCCTCCTTTGTTTCCCCTTCCCATCTTCCCCCCCATCTCCGCCCCCCCACCCAATCCTCCTCCCCCCACCACCAAAGTTGTAAAGTTCATTTTTCCACATAACGACTTGTATATCTCATTGTTGCAATGGATCCACCTGTATTCCTATTTAAATGATTTGTTTTTTCCCTTCCCCTCCACAAATTATACCAACATCAAATACATTGAAAGCAAGGATTATACTGTGGGGAAGGGACATACAAAGCAACAAAGAAATAATCTTATAAATGTGTTCGAAACAATCGCATGAAAGAAAAAAATCATTTGAATACTTAGCTTAGGGTTCATTTCCCTAAAATCACCTTATCTGACCTTTTCTGCTTGACTCAGACATATACTAGATATTGCAAATAAGGGAAACCATGGGACCTATGTTTCTTTGGGCATGGCTTACTTCACTTAATATAATTTTTTCCAAGCCTTTCCATTTCCTAACAAATGGGGCAATGTCATTCTTTCTGATGGAGGCATAGAATTCCATTGTGTATATATACCTCATTTTCTTGATGCATTCATCTACTGAGGGGCATCTGGGTTGGTTCCATATCTTAGCTATAGTAAATAGTGCTGCAATAAACATAGTCGTGCTTGGTAGCTTTAGTGTGGTCTTGTTTGTAAACATTTGGGTAAATGCCCAAAAGTGGGATTGCTGGGTCATAGGGGAGCTCTATGTGGAGTCAAAAAGAGAATTTTTAATCCATTTACTTCTGCACCTATTATAGAAATTCCCTTGATGTTAGAGCTTGCCTTCTTTAGAAGTAGAGTTGAGTAGTGGACAAAAAATATAAGCTCTGGGTTTAAATTAAATGGAAGAATCTTTTAGATCACCTACTCTAGAAGTTTGACATCAAAGTTCATAAAGCTATACTGTTTCCAGATGACTCATGATGAGGGAGCATTGAGTTATTGGAAAGAGCATGAAGTTTGGCATAGATTCATGAGTAAACCCAGCATTCCCTCTCCTATATTGAATTGTTCATTGAATATAACTCTCTCATTTTATAGGTAAAAATAATGAGGTTCAAAGTGTATATGTGGCATGCTCACAGCTTTATAGATACATAAATTGGGAACATTATACTGATTGTGGAGTCCCTAATTTCTCTACAAGCTTACTGTTTGTCTAGCAACACACTATGTATTAAAAATAATTTATGTTCATATGTCATCTGCTTCGACTACACTCCTATTTTTCTGGGCTTATGTAATCATATTGTTCATTTGCTTGGACAAAAATACCTGTAGGAAAACCTTGGTATCAAAACTCACATGACATTGGAACAAGAGATATCTTTACCCAAATCTCCACCTATTTTTTTACACCATGCTATGGACCTATAGAATTTCAAATACAACCATCATATGCAATCATCATATTTTCTGAGTATGTTCCTTTCTCAAGCAAGATAATTTATTTATTGAATTTTTATCTTTAAAATGTGCTTTAAATGATATACTCTATCTGGATATAAAACAAAGCCTCTTATTACTAATAAGAATAATAATTATGAACTATATCAAAAGAGATATTTCCCACCATTAACAATAAATTAAAAATAATAACTAACATCCTAATAACTGTATTCAAATTTCAAAAGGCTTAATCTCAATGATAAAATAAAAAAAATTGTTCTTTTCACTTTGGGTATTCTCATCACTGTCCATCACTGTAAATCGCGATGATGAACTGAGTAAATCTATATTTACCATTGATAGCACTTCTTGAGTTAATTTTCTCACAGATGTGTCTACCAAAGGCATCTCATGGCAGCAAGGACAGGGTCAAACTTAGCCTGACATTCTGGCCATCTAACTATGGTCCAGTATACCTGCTGGCTCTACCTACTTTATTTTGATTCAACCAAGAAAACTGACCATAGAGATTGATGATCTAAGTTTACCTTTATAGTGAATTTATCCACAATCATTCATATAGCTTTTGAAGGTTTAGTGGTGCCTTAAAAATAGATGACCAAAATAGAGATTTCTCTAGAAAGCTTACAAATCAAACATGTGCGCGTACATGCATGTGCATGGACACACGTGTGCACACATGCTATGATAGATGTATTGAATTTAGTATTTCATTCTGTTAACTCATCCGTGTCAGGATCATTGATCAAATGAAATCAGATTGAATTTGATGACAGGCCTTAAACCTCATGAAACAAATAGGAAATAAGAAATAGGAAATAATATAAACAAATAGGAAATAATAATAACACCAGAAGTAGTTTCTGGTACAAGAAAGAGCATGCACAGGTTTATCAGATTCTTGCTATAATCCTGTCATAGGAAGCAGGGTAGGTTATCAGCAAGTTGTTTGCTTAAATCAGTTTTCTTCCTTGTACAATGAACTGAATACCCCTCTGCCAATATTTATTTTAGGCACTAATAATATAATGTGAGCAGAACAATTTTTGATGATTCAGTAAATCACATATAAGTAATTTTAATATTAATGATCATTATCAACTTCATTAGTATAATATCGCTTAGTACACATGAAAAAAAAAGAATGTTTTGAGTCCCCGCTCCCCTTAGGATTAAACATTATTACAGCAATGAAATAATGAAATAGGATTGTGAGTTAAGGAAACACTTGATTCCTTTTAAAAAGACTGATTAGAAGTGAATTTACAGGAATTACAAAGTTAACTAGAGATAAATTCCTGTTATAGAAAGAAGAACCTGGAAATGGCGTAGAATGTCAAATCTTGGCTCTTTGAGCAAATTGTTTCATTTCCCTGTACCTTCTTTTCTGGTGTGACAAAAGGCCTCTAAGATCTATCCCTTTTAACTCTATATTCTGGAATTTTATGAAATGCCCTTGAGAGAAGCACTACCATTAGCTGTAATTTGGAATGCGAGACAAATAAATTTTCTCTACCTTCAGTCAAATTACCTTGGACGGGTACAGAATGTATCAGCATTGTCTAGAAGCCCAAAGAAAAGAAAAGCAGTTAGCCTCTGGGTTCGGAGAGCTCTCCTGTGGTTCATTTTGGGCCTGAAAGACCAAGTGCTTAAGAAAGGTGATGCGAAAATCCTAGTCCATAGAGTAATAATAATAACAATAATAAGAAAGAGAATTCAGTATGCCTCGTTAAGAACAGAACTTGTATCTCTAGTTTTCTGCAGCACTGCACCAAAAAGCATTCTCAATAGCTCCTTCAATACTTGTTAATATGCCAAAATACATATTGATAATAAATGTGTCAGCTAATATATGTTACTGAACATAATATACAGGATATAACCTCATTTTCCCTTATTTTCAGCAAAACCAAGGCAAATGTCCAGCCCAGAATTGTGCAGTGGAAGCTCCTGTTTGGATGCCTGTCCACCACTGTACTGTAAGTTTGATTATTCCAATATTGACTAGATTAAATAGAAATGGTTTTATATGTTGGAAAATTTTTACTGCAATGAATGAGAGTACTGATTGAAATTCTGGAGGAGAGCAAACCTTTTGCAAGGAGAAAATGTCTTTTCAGAAAGCTGTGATTAGGTGATTAGGGATTCGATGTATTTTTTTCAGTCAGGATAACTTGCAAAGGATTTCTCTAAATGGGTTATTGATGAGTTCGGTCTGGATGGGCATTAAAATGAATATATTTGTACATATGTTTTTCTGAATAGCTGCATATTCAGCAATATTTGATTTTAAATGTCTTAGAGCAGGATACTTTCTCTTCTCTCACTGTTTTGTGGATTTCCTAGCAGCAATGAGTAAACAGATTTGCAATTTTCAAGTCTTCCTGTGTAATAATAGTCTCTGTGTTTGAGTGTTATCTTCTACAAGAGAATTTTCAAGTGCCTTAGAAATAAACAAGTACTTTGTCATGATCCTTGTGTCACAGTTGGGATACTTCACTTCAAAGGGAGTAAGAATAATACATCATATGCACAGGATACAATAGATGCTGGGTATACCCTACTACTCTCCCCCACCCCACTCTACTAGAATGTGGAGTGAAGTAAATGAAGAAGGGGGGCTGATTTGCATGATATTTTCCCAAACATGCATGGCTTGATAGAGATAAAAATGCTTCTTCGGGGAATTGTATGTGCTCTAACTGACAATTTGCCTGTCAGGGAATAATGTGTATGAGATGGGGACCTGAAATTAGAAAGCTTCTTTTAGGGCATTCTCCTCATTTGACCCTCCCTGTAGGCACTGTAAAAGTGATGTGTGGAGCTTCTTAAATATCTGCATCCCTTCTCAAGGTACAAGCTGCTGGAAGGTGCAGATGAGCTGCCATGTTCTAAAGAAATGGGCTTAGGAGAGGCTCCTTTTTCATTCAGATCTTGTGAAAATATTCCTTAGTGTTTATTTATCTGTGTGGAAGGAGAAGTTAGGAACACCTTTACTGAGGGAGATGCTGCTCCTGGATTTTGGAGGGATTCCTGCAGTGCAGAGGCATTCTAGACTTGCCAAAGACTTGAATAAAAATGTCACACTTTTGTGAGCAGATGGTCAGAGGGGGGTGTGTGTTAAGGGACTTTGCTGATGCCAGAGAAAGGATGAGTTTTTAATAATTCTATTTCTTTATTAATTTCTCCTTTTATTGTCTCCCTGATGATATTGTCTTGCTAGTACTGTCATAGGCCTATTTCTCCAAGGAAGCCATTGGCTCTTTAAGGTCAGAGTGTACAGATGTAGTGTAAAGTCCTGTGCAGGGTAGGAACATTATGACTAAAGGCTTAATTTTGAATCTTCAATATGTTGATTTCCTCATTAGTGCATGATTTGAGTATGGATTTGTAGATTGTTTTGTAGTCTCACATTTCTTTGCAAAGAGAATAGTAATCCTATATGATCTTCTTGGTTTGTGCTTCTGTTTCTGAGTCAGGATAACTTGCAAAGGATTTCTATAAATGGGATATTGAAGAGTTTGATTTATATTGTCATTATAATGAATATATTTCATATATATTTTTCTGAATAGCTGCAAAATGAGCAATATTTGATTTCAGTTCAACCCATCTATAATTTTCCTCTCACAGAGTACTGCAAAATGTCAATTTTGAAAAATTTTGTTTTCAAAATACATAAAATTTGGTAATTCCATTCAATTAGGTCTTGTACTATACAGATTGGAAGTGATATGAACAAGAGCAGAGGCAATATTTTTGGTTTTAAACAAAAGCAAATATCCCCATACATAGTGACAGTGTGATTTTTGATTAGTAGGTGATCCTCTATTACACTTAGGACTTCCACCAAAATAAAAGGACCTTGAAATTTAGTTATCTGTGTAGTCTTAGTATAAGTAGATGAATGATTACAATAATCTTTGGATCATTGAATATAATTCACCATTTATTATTATTTCATTATCTCAAAGAGAACTCTTTTGAGATCTCTAGGGTCCTTCGATTGAATGTTCTTATTATAGCATCTTCATCACTATACAGAGGTAGTACAACACACTTCAGATTCTTCCTGAAGATGACAAATCACATATGCCAGCATTAAAACTGATTTTCAGATTTATGTTTTGTGGTCAAGTGACAGCATCAGAAAGTGTTTCTTCTCATTTTCTTTCACTTGCTATGGAGAAAACATGTTCTGGAGTGTTTATATGATGTATAATTGTTTACTCCTCTGCAGGCTACTCCCAATCTATTGATGTGGGCTCCCAGTGCCATAGTTAGACTATATGAGATGTTCCTGGCCATTGCTGACTGATCCATGGTTTCAGAGATAGATGGATTCTTGCTTCTAGAAATCTAAAATTTGTCCTGGAGACATACTGAATGAATTAGTAGTCATCAGTTTCATGAATGACAATATTTAAAAAAAAATCTCTGACTTTCAATAGCCAAGACTTCAGAAATACAGTTTTACTAACTGAAATCTCTGATTCTATGAAAAGATACTAATAACCTTTGGATAATCTTCCCTCATACTATTTTGGTGTGTGTGTGTGTGTGTGTGTGTGTGTGTGTGTGTGTGTGTGTGTTCTTATTATTAGCAAGCAAACCGAAAAAGAAAAATTCAACTTATGTATCCATATAGACTCAATAAATGGAGTCTCTATTCTTCCTCCTTAAGGCTAATTAATGAGTAGTCTGATACAAAAGACTATTCAGAACACTGAGATTTTGATGAATTATTATAGCCTATTCCAAATATCTGACTGTTTACAACACTTGAATACATAGAAATGACCAAATAATAATTTGGTAATGACTTCATTTGCAACCTAGAAGATAGGTAGTTAACATGCACATATTTATTTAACAAAGACTGCATACAATATGTAAAGTCATCCTGACATTAGTTTTCATATTCTTGTCCCTCAGAGAATAATGAAAATCATAGCTTCACATGTTTAAGAAAATGTCTCTACTGTCTCAAATCCTCCAAGGACAGAATCAGATTATAAATAAATCTATATATTTGCATAGGCATTATAAATGGATAATCTCTATTATCTTTGCACAATTATCAATTTCAGTTGGTTCTCCCCTTTTTCCCCTGCCCTATTTTGTTCTTTAGTGTTCTGTTCCACAATGGTTATAGTTGGGCTTCATTACTTCTTTTGAAATAAGAATCTTAGTCTTCAGGTGTGTGTTTGCCAAAAGTTCATTTTAAGTGCAGAACATTTACCACTGGTTTTCCTAAGAAGTTGTCTTTCTCTAAATTGCTTTGCAAATGCCTGTCACCAGTTGCATATTGGCTTTTAAATGGATTCTGTTCGTATTGGTTTAGCCTCAGCCTGGATGTTCTTTTTTATGGCACTCACCTATGTAGTAAGGGTAGGAAAGGTTATTTTAAAAGACTTTTTCCTTTTCATCAGGACTATAATGTACAGATTGGAGATGAAGCTGAAAAGAAATTTTACTTTCAATAATTATATAGAAACATATATACTTATACCTCCTGAATAACTGTAAATGATGAAATATCTTTCATTGTGAGAAGTGTGGCAGTTTGTTTATCTCTCATTGTATGGCTACATTAAGCATGAAAATGATAGCCTTTCTTACTCCTGCAATTGAAATTTAATTGGTTTTTATGCTTCATTGATTAATATGACCACAGGAGTTATTTGAGCCTTTGCTACTTAGAAACAATTGTGAAAAGGCCCACAGGTTCTGGAACTCAGGAGAAAATAGGTAGATTTCTGAATATCAAGTGAACTAGATTAAGAATTAGCTTTTGGCACTTGTGTGTGTGTGTGTGTGTGTGTGTGTGTGTAAATGAAGTAAGTTAAGCTTAGAGAGTCAAAAGGCTCTTGATTTCTTTCATATGTGGCAGTTAGATCTAAATTATAAACCCTTATGAATATATACAGGGTCACATGCTAAAACATCTTGTTTAAAGTATTGTATATGTATATGGTGTGAAATGGTATAAATCTTTGAACAACTAACTTAACAAGATGGTACCAGGAAGCCGAAATGTGTTTCCAGAGCTTGGAGGCCATAGGGACATATGAATGGAGAGAAAGAGAGAGAGTGAGTGAGTGAATACAGCCGTATTTTCTATGTATATATGTGATAATTTAACTAGATAATTTGAAAAGACAGGTGAGGTTGGGAGAGATGGGGGGAGTGATGGAAGGGATGACATTGACTATGAAGTACTCAAAAATTGGTATGTTGAATTGAAACCTCTTTGTACAATTATTTAAAAATCATTGAAAGAATAAAGAAAAACCTCCAAAATAAGGACTTTGGACCTTGCTGTAAGGGCCTTGAGTGGGTACTGCATTTCAGGGTAGGAAAATAGCTCTCTAGATCCCGCAGAATGACTATTGCTTATACATGGATTTGATCAATTTAAGGAATACCCTAAATCCAATCTTCATTAGACATTACTTTGAGATGGCGGTAATGTAATTTTATTGATTAGACATATAATATGTAAATATACATGATTTGATTGGAATAATTTATTTCTCCACACATTTACATACCCTTGGAAATAAATTAATAATGCTATGAAAGGAGTTTTTAAGAGCTAAGTTAAATAAAATCGCTGCTGTTATAGAGCTTGTGAAATTTGTATATCTATTGATATGTAATAATGTGCTATTACATAATACATTACAGAACATATATTATTATTATGTAATAATCATTCCTCCATAAATATGTGAAATACTCCTAAAACTCATATAAAATAAACATTAGCAAATGTTTATGAACTTTGAAAGCATCAAGTCTCTTCTACTCATTCTAGAAGCTTTTGCTGAACACATGTTGTGAGTTGTAACTGGCCCTGGGATTTCTCAATAATTAGTGCACAACTGAATGTAATATGTAATATTAATTATTCTTGGTAGTGCATTCTATAATAATGGTTTGTACAAAGATCTTTGAATTTTCAGAAAGTTACCTTGGCATGAATTTTGGAAGACACAGATACAATATTTGAGTTAGAGGTACAAGTTTTAGAAATGAGTAAGATTTTTCCCCATAGCTGTATGACCTTGAACAATTTATCTCTCTGAATTTAGGCACATAACAGGATATTTTAAGATTTACATAAATTAATACATAGCTAATCCTAGCAATAGTATTTGAAAGAGGACATGTCTTTCCAGAATGAAGAGAATAGGGAAGGATGTGTTGGTGAGAAAAACAAGCAAAAACTCACGATTAATTTAGGGCTACATATGCAGATTTATTGAGGAGGAGCCCTTTTTATCAAAAAAGGGAAAAGAAAGGGGTCTAGGAATTAATACATGACTTTTAGCCTTTTGAAAGCAAACACTGCAACTCTTGAGAAAGAAACTGCTCTCTGATATGCAGGAACTGGTGGTAGAAGAGTGTCACTGTAAGGAGATGTTTGTATTCTAAGTAGCATGAACAGGGATTCAGAACCAGGTACTCCTTTTGATTCAGAACTATTTTAACATTTCCTATTATGTCTTTCTAGATTATGAAAGCAATTTTTCTCTTTTATGAGAAATCAATAAAACAGATGCTCCTCATAGAAACCAGAGAAGATGTTCTTTTAAAGTGTTAATTGTTTCAGCATGTTCTCCTAGACTGCCTTACATTATACACAGTTAGGATCATTCACCCTAATTGAAACCAGTTAATGCAATATGTTCAAGCTATTCTGTAAGAGTGCTAAAAGCTCTCTTGTAATTCTACTTCCACATGTTTTTTTTTCAGTGTGCATTGTGTTACATAATTTTGTATGCAACCCACTTAGATACACAGACCATGGCATTCAAAAATACCTAACACAATCATAAATCAGGTTGTGTGTGCTTTCCAGGTGATTCCAGAGGTCCTGTGAACACAGAACCCACTGGGCTAAATCTAATGCTGGAAAATTATACCCACAATGGGTTTAATGGGGTATTGTCTTCCCAAAGAGCAGATAATTATTTTTACTTTTTAAGACAACATCTTAATACTATCAGCAGTCTTCCTATAGAATGAAGTCCGAACATTGTCAGATGAGCATAGTTTTACAGAATGATAGAAAATTGTAGAGCACAGGATCTCACATTGTTGGGCACTGGGATTAGAGTGTGTCTGGCAGTATGAGTGGAGGCCATGGAAACTGAAAAGAATCAGGAGAGGAAATTATCCCAGAAAAAGCATAATGTACTTGAAGAAATATGAGTGGCGTGGGATGGCTCTGGTCCCAATTTTGTTGTAGTCAAGGGTTCTAAATCAGGGAAAATATAAGGAAGATGAGATTGGTACAATGGGTAATCATTCTTTTTCTTCTTTTCTGGCCTTTATGGAACCTTACTCTTACACCAATTTCCTCCATAGCTTTTGAAAGTCTGCTGGAAACCACTGGACTCATAGAGAATAATTTTGTCACATTGCTCCAGAAAGGGAACTTAGATTACTTATTGGAGGGATCCTGGTTGGTAAGAATGATTAAAGGGCAATCCTAGTGAGCACACAGAAAGCCACAAGACAAATAGAACAGTCACGGAAGTACCTAGTGTGCCCTAGGTGAAGAGATAGAAGAAGCAAGTACTGAGGCTGTTGTCAGGACTTGAGACATCAAATAGAATTGTAGATAATTGTGACAAACCAAAGGCAGGCCCACAGTAAAACTGAAGTTAGCAGTTTGTTTAGTGATCCAGGTTCCTTTTTCTATATTTTCCCTGGAATTCTCTCAGTATACAACTCGACTGATTTTTGTACCTTCAGTATTCATATGCCCTCTCCTTTCTTTTCCCTCCCTTCGCTCCCTTTCCTCCCTCCCTCCCTCCCCTCCACTCATCCCTCTCCCTTCATCCCTCCCTCCCTTCCTTCATCCCTCCCTCCCTTCCTTCTTTCCTTCCCTCCCTCTCTCCCTCCCTCCCTCCATCCCTCCCTCCCTCCCTTCCATTCCTCCCTCCCTTCCTCCCTCCTTCCTTCCTTCCTCCTCTCTCACTCTGTTATTCAGCCAAAGATATTTATGACGTTCTTCCTATGCTCTTTACAATTTTTGTTTGTTGCTGTTGTTTTCCATTCATGTATTTTTTAATCTCATCATTTTTGCTGAGATATAATTTATAGATGTGGTAAGTCACCATTTAAAGAGCACAATTCAGTGATTTATTTCATCCACAGTTATAAAACTATCCACTACAATTAATTTTAGATCATTGTATGACCCTTAAACTGTACACTAATTGGAAGACATTTCTCATTCATCCTCCTTTACCCCACAAAAACCACTGATCTACTTTCTGTAGAGTTTCCCTGTTCTAGATATTTTCCATGAAGAGAATTAATAAGCAGACTTTAGTGACTGATTGATTTCACTTAGGATATGTGTTCTGGGTAAATCTATGTTATTACATGTATTGGTTCTTCATTACATTTTGTCGGCTGTGGAACTTGAACTCAGGGCCTGGACCATGTCTCTGAGCCTCTTTGTGCTCAAGGCTAGCACTCAGCCACTTGAGCTATAGCACTACTTCCAGTTTTTGAGTGCTTAATTGGAGATAAGAATCTCACAAGGACTTTTTCTGCCCAGGCTGGCTTCAAATTGGGATCATATAGGCATGAACCACTAGTGCCTAGCCATTATTTTTTTCATTGTATTCATTGTATCAATATATCAAGTTTTTCCATCCATCAGCTGAAAAATATTTGAATTGCTTACACTTCTAGGTATTAATAGTAAAACTACCATGAATATTATTGTGTGAGTTTTTGAGTGGCATGTTTTCTGTTCTGTTAGGCAAGTACCTAAGAACAAAATTGCTGGGTCACATGACAACTCTATTATGTTTGACATTTCAAGGAGCTACCAAACTGTTTTCAAAAGTAGTCACACTCTTTTTTATTGTCAAAGTGATGTACAGAGAGATTACAGTTACATAGGTAAAGTAATAAGTACAGTTCTTGTCAAACTTGTTACCCCTTCCCTCATTTTTCTACTTTCCTTCTCCCCTCCCCATCCCCAAGTTGTACAGACCATTTCAAGCATATTGTCTTGTGTGTATTACTGTGGCTTTGGTTCTTTGTCTCATCATTCTGTTGCTCCCCTTCCCTTGCCTAATTCAAATAAACGTATGTACAATATCAGGGAACCAGAATCAAACACAGTGACAACAGGGGTATACCATACAAAAGAAACAAGAGATCACATGGTACATTAAAAACAACAGCAACCAAGAAAAACCTCTTGTGTCCATGTATTGGAGTTCATTTTGCTTAACATCATCTTATATGGTCATAGGCACATAGCTGTGGAGTTATTCTGCTCATCTGCTAGGATTATCCTAGACATATACTAGTTATTGCAAATAAGGGAAACCATGGGACCTATGTTTCTTTGGGTCTAGCTTACTTCACTTAATATGATTTTTTTCCCAAATCTTTCCATTTCCTTACAAATACTTCAACCAGAATCAAAGACACTGCCCCATTTTATATTCTTACCAGTAACATATAAAAATTTCAGTTTCTCAACATTCTCACCAACACTTATTACTATCTATATTTTTTATTGTAGTCATCAAAATAGGTGTGAAGAGATAACTCATTTTGTTCTTGATTTGCATTATATAGCAATTAGTGATATTGAAATAGCTTTTCATATACTTATTGCCTATTTTCTTAGCTTCATTGAAGAAATGTCTATTCAAAGTCCTTCTCTGTTTCTAATTTCTTTTTTTTCTTAAATTTCAAGATTTCTAAGATGTCTTTATTATAGTTCGTGTGCCAGAAATATTAGTTAAGAGAAATTAACAATTTCGAGGAGCTAAAGATTAACACCTTGCCATCCATTTAATAATTGTTCTAATCCCCAAGTCTATAAACCTCTCAATGAATGAACATTCTTTTTAAGTTTTTTTAAAAAAAATATTGTAAAGGTAATGTACAGAGGGGTTGCAGTTACATAAGTATGGTAATGAGTATATTTCTTGTTTAACATTGCTATCCCCTCTCTCATTTCCTCCCATTTTCCCCACACTACCCTCCCCCCAAGTTTTAAAGTTCATTTCCTACATGGTGTCTTGTATTGTTGTTACATTGGTTCACTCTCTGTCCTTTGCCTAACCATTTTGTTATTCCCCTTCCCTTCCCCAAATTAAATAAATGTATATACAAGACACAGGTTACCAAAATAAAAAAAAGTGACAACAGGGGATAAACCAAAAGGGAAAAATAAAAAAAATAACTTCATACAATACAAAAAAATCCAAACAATTTCTTTAAATTAATGAGTTATGACTTCTTTATATTTTCTGGATAGTTATCTCTTCATTTATATGACTTGCTGCTATTTTATCTCATTTTCTGTATTGTCTTATTCATGGTGTCATCTTAAGTACAAAGATGTTAAATTCTGATGAAGTCTAATTGATCTTTTTTGTCCCTTTTAGTGACATCCTTGCATAACCCAAATTCACAAAGATTCACTCTCATATTGTCTTGTGGGAGTTTTGTAGTCTTAGTGCTTACATTTAGGACTAACATCCATTTGCAGTTGATTTGTGTATGTGGTACATTGTGGAATTCTAAGGATTCTGGAATCATTTGTTGAAAGGTAAATTTTTTCCCTTTGTGTTATCTTTGCACTCTTGTTAAAAATCAATTAATGATATGTGTATTTTATGGACTTTCAGTTGTATTTGGTTGATCTTTATCTCATCAGTCCTAAAGCTCAGTGATGGACATAAACAGAATCGTTTAGAAATAATTAGAAGTGTTGGAAGGGACAAAATTCAGTACTCCAATGTTTAAGACTGAGTACTTATTCTATGCTTTTATAATGTTGTCTTCTTAATATTTGTAGGGACATATATTTGAACACAATAGACATATGATATCTTTATTTCAAAACATATATATATATATATATATCTGTAATGAACATGGGTATATTACTATCTAACTCGTTAGAAGATGGAGATAATTAAAGCAAGTGCATGCAGATTCAAGGGATGGCATAACTAAAACCTGCCACCTTAGCAGCCATGAGAAATGGCAGCCTGTGATGAGGAAGGAAACAAGCGGTAAAGGCCAGGACAGACTTTTAAACTGTAGGAGGTAACTTGGCATATCAACAGCTTTATATATTTTCATCAACATTCAAAAATATTTTTCATGAGTCACCATGGTCAAAATTATAATTATTCCCAAAGCTTTTCTTGGAAGAAGGCATCAGAATTACCAGTGTTGACAAATGTGCAACCTGTTTAAGCATATATAAATTCCCAGGATAATGGGTTGTTCTCTTCCCCAGCCTATAAGGGAGTCACTGGGTTGAATTTTTTGGTGAAGTAATGGTACTGAAAAAAAATGAGACTGATGGCAAAAGGGGGAATCATGGTGGTATGCTCAAGGACATTTGTTTTAGGTGGGAGTCTGTCACTGACTAGCAATACACAGGTATAGATTGGCATATGTAGGGTTTTCAGTGTATATTAACATTATTCCTATTGAATGTTTTCATCCATTATGAAGAAGAGAGCATTGCATTACAATGAGGACATGAGATTTCGAGTTTAGCAGAACTTGTAGAAATCTTTCTCTTACTAGCCTTATGATCTTGAGCAAACATTTCAATATCTCTGTGTCTCACTTTTTCCTTTGTGAAAGAAAAATAACAATCAACACTTACCTTACAATTATTCTCTAAGCTGGAGATAATAGGTACATATACCTGAGTCAGTTTCTGGCAGACAGTAACCACTCACTGCATGCTAATTGTGTCATGACATTATTATCAGCAGTGGAGAACTCACAATGTGATTATAGTTTAACACTTTTGCTGACTCTCAAAGGTATTTGAACCATGAACTTTCTAAGAACATAGTCTAAAAATTTATTCATATTAAATTTTATAAAATCTCTTAATTCAATGTATTTTTTATATCCTTAACTTATCTCAAATAGTGTAAGGTAAATTTGAAAATGCAGTTTTAACTTACTTAAAGTTAACTTAAGAAAAAAAGGATAAAGATTTGAATTTCTTTTTTTTTTTTTGCTTGTGATTTGTTTTATACTTTTTATGTCGTTGAAAGTCTTTTCTGAATTCAGAACCATTACTGTATTTGTTTTGGCTACTTGACTTTCTGCAAAGTATTTTAGAAGAATGAATTCCAGCCCTGAGAGTTGAAACCGAATTTGGAAACATGATAGGTTTCGTTTTAGAGTACTAAGTCCAGTGCAATTATGATGGAGTATTTTCCTTGAAATGAAGTGAATTTCTGTTTTATGAACTCACTGTCTGGGTGCTTCTCTTTAGCTATCGTCTTGTCTTTTATTTGGTGTTATTACATCTCTGTGGAATAAACAGACACTGTCAGGTGCTTTTGGTTTGGTATTGATGGTTATTCATAGACACAGCTACAGATGTAGGAAAATAAATGACAGCTCTTCCAAGTGAATAATTCCACTTAAAGGCTCACACTGCATATTTCTCCTTTCCTACAAAAGACTTGGAAAAAATTATATTAAGTGAAGTAAGCCAAGCCCAAAGAAACATAGGTCCCATGGTTTCCCTTATTTGCAATATCCAGTATATTTATGAGTCAAGCAGAAAAGGTCAGATAAGGTGATGTTAGGAAAATGAACCCTAAGATATGTATTTAAATGGTTTTTTTTTTCTGGGGCTGGGAAGGTGGCTCAGTGGTAGAGCACTTGCTTTGCATGCCCGAGGCCCTGGGTTTGATTCCTCAGCACCACATAAGCAAAAAGAAAAAAGCCGGAAGTGGCGCTGTGGCTCAAGTGGTAGAGCGCTAGCCTTGAGCTGAATAGCTGAGGGACAGCGCCCAGGCCCAGAGTTCAGACCGGACCCCCCCAAAAAATGTTTTTTTTCTTTCATGCATTTGTTTCTAATGCATTTATAAGATTCTTTCTTTGTTGCTTTGTATGTACCTCCCCCACAGTATAACCCCTGTTTTCACTGTATTTGATGTCGGTATAATTTGTGGAGGGGAAGGGGAAAAACAAGTCGTTTAAATAAGGATACGGGTGGACCCATTGCAACAATGAGAAGTACAAGTTGTCATGTCGAAACGAATTTTACAACTTTGGTGGGGAGGGGTTTCAGTGGGGGGGGCGGGGGGAGGCTGGGAAGGGATGGGAAGGGGAAACAAAGGAGGAGGCTACAATGCTTGATAAGAAATGTACTCATTATCTTGCCCATGTAATTATAACCCCTCTGTACAGTATTTTCACAATAAAAAATAAATAAAAAAGAATTTTTTCCTACAACAATATCCATAACATTAGAATTTAAATGAAAGCCCATACAAATGAATGAAAGTGTATTTTTAATAGGATTATAAACCTTTACAAAGATTTCTTCTTTATGATTTTTATACTTAAATTAAAAGCAGGAAAATGCTAAAACAAGGAGATAGTCTTTAAATCCCTGCATTAATAAAGCAAATATAAACTCTCTTGTTGCTACTTATCTGACTTTTCGTTCTGCCTTGTGTGTGGTTCTCAAGCTCTGCTCAGTCTTGCCTTGCTAGATTTATCTTTAAGTAGTCTTGTCAGAGAAGAGATTCCATAAGGCCATGTCTGTAGCAGCAGCCACATTCTTAGTATCAATACAGAGCAAGAGTCAACATCAAACTTCTCAAAGCAGCCTCAAGCTACCCTAGGCCCCTGTGGAATTACACAAAATATTTAGACAAACTCTGGTCTGAAGTAAACCTTTCACAGCACTTGCTACAGAAATGCAACATTAATTACTGCAGTTCTTCAAAGAGGTTCTGATTGGCAGCAGGCAGCCTGGTCCCATGCCTGCCTGGAGAAAAAAGCCCCTCCCAGGCTGGATTAATGGACTGATGCTCTGGCATCAGCAACAAAAGGTACAATAAATGCATCTAGTCAAACCTCCAAGCTTGATCATAAGTGGAGTGGGTAGAAAAGGAACAGGTTTTATAACAACTGCTTTTCCATTATTGCAATGAGGAAAAATATATACAAACATTTGAATATTTCTCTTGCTGACCCATATATATTTTCAACCAATTCTTAACAAACATCTAATTAAAAAATGAATATCATTCAGGTCTGCATTGGCTAAATCAACCTGTGTGAAAGAAATAAATATGCTAATTGATCTTGATGACCATTTTAGTTTGCATTTCAGTGAAGTAAAATGTTTGCATAATTTAATATACATGGCTTAATTAAATAAATCTTATAAATACTGTCTCTCAAAAGATGCTGTGTATAGAATCAGCTTATATCTGCAATGGATTTGGTTATACACCATTGTTCTTTAGGTTATGTCAGCATTTTCATTAAAGAGTTGAGCTCTATTTATAACGTAGAAGCAAAAATGCATTCTGGGCTGAAATGGAATATACAAAATCATTGTCCAAAAGTAGTCTTCTAAAGTACACAAAGAATAGAAGTTTTATGACACTGAAATCTTGAGGTATGTAGGAAGACCAATGAGAAACCAACAAAGAGTCAGATTTATTCCTGTCCCTGTGCATGAGGCCAAGGCACAGAATCTGGCAAGGAAACAGCTGTGGGAAAGAGTACAATTCTCTTTGTCACCAGGCCAGAGAATTAGAATTCTTTGGTTATTTTCTTGGTTATACTACTTTCAACACACTGGAACAAGAATAGACTTTTAGTCACTCAGAACTAGGCTAAAATTCTGCTTCCACCATTCACAAAATGGAGAAATGTCTTAATCTCTTTGAATTTTTTAGGTGGATTAAATTAGTAGACATATGTACAACTCCAAGACAGTGCTCATTACCTTCTCATGATTTGCAGTAATGTTTAGAGCTGTTTGCTTGGATTTCTTGTTGGCTAGAGTACTTATTTTGAGGGTTCATTTTTAAATGAATAGCTTTTCTTAAACTATATTGCCAAACCTAAAATATAAATTCAAATAAATCATATAAATGATTCCATTACACCTCTCAAAAGGACAAAATCTTGAACAGAGTGTAAGAACAGCTCATATAAATTTTGAATAAGTAGAAAATGATCCATTTTCTAGCCCTAGTCCCCAGCCTAGGGAAATTCATTGCCTTTTATAGCCTTTTACTGTATAGACAGAATAACCAAAACTATCCCAGTCAACATGAGCAGGCCTCTGTGGCTGGGAAGAGCCCTCAGCAAGAAATATGTGGCTTCATGTGGAAGACTAAAAAACATTCATTTTTCAGTCATCTGAGAAAAACATAATTTTACAGGGGAATAAAGTTAGATTTCTTCTTCTCAGGACTATTATCTTAATTTTTACCCATAGTTAATCACCACAACATGTTATTTAAATAGGGGACATCGTCTGTTAAGTTCTTACATTATATGTCCATCTTTCATCCCTTCCTCCTTAATTCAACAAATATTTACAAGGTACCTATTATGTCCCAGGCATTGCTTCAAGTCCTATAAATTTACATAGTAGGAGAAAGCAGATATAATCCTGCCATCATGTGGTAAACAGGAATAAATAATTGTATAGGTAAAAATAATGATGCCGCTGTGGTAAGCACTGCAGAGATGATATATAAGGTCCACTGGAAACACACTTGAGGATGCATTGAAGTAGTGAGAGAGGTCAGAGAAGTGTCCTTGAAGCAATGCAGTTAGCTCAAAGTTGCAAAGCGGGACAACTTGGAGACCTTGGAGGGCGGAAGCCAGCCAGAGGAACAGCAGATAGGCAGGTCCCACTGAAAAAGGAAAAGTTCAGTTCTGAGGAACTTATATGAGCGTTCTGGCCGGAGTGCAGAGAACAGATTATTGAGGAACATGGTGGGAGACAGGAGTTGGGGAAAATAGAAGTCAGACAATGTTTAGAATTTCACCGAATGATTATAAGTAAATTGGAACAAAAGGGAAAGAATCAGGAAATATGGTCATATGTGAGTTTTGGAATAATCACTCTGTTTGGTATGGAAGAATGGATAGAAAATGTGAAAAATGATGAAGAAGCAAATTACCTGTAAAACGTCTATAGAATTGTAGGCAAAAGATAGTGGTAGTATGGATTAGGGTGGTAGTGAAGATGGAGAGACGAACAATCTGTGATATTTGCAAACTTTCCAGAACACTGAAATCATAACTTATGCTGGAAAAATGAGTAAAGAGTATCAGAGATAATTCCTACCTCAGTGCTCGCATGACATGTGTCATTAATTTATTCGTAAACTGTGGCAAAAGTTAATTATCAGTTGCAGTAGTAGGGAGATTATATTCTGGACAAATAACGTTTAGGATGAAAAGTAGAGATTTCAAGTTAGTTTATGAAGACAGACAAGAAAGTAGTGTATCAGAAATGCTATATCAAGGAAGCTCTGTTTTGAGTGAAATATGAATGTTTTTACAAGTTGATGAAGCTGAGATGCCAACTGAGTTAAAGACTGAGAAGGACACAATAGATTATTCAACCAGGAAGTAAAAAAAGAGCAGTTTAAATAATGTGATAAGGATTAAAGAGTAAATAAAAATTTATTATTATGTATATTTTAGCCTAATAAAAGCTTATTATGCATTGAAATGCTAATGGGAGGTATAAAACGAGTTAGAGAGAAGGCCTAATCAATAATGAATGTTTCCAGAGAGGATGGAAATACATGAGTCAATGACTGTTATGTTTGGTCTCTGGTATATAAATGCAGATGCATGACAGTACAGTAACCTGAATATGATAGAAGGAAATTAAGAGAGCCCAAGTGGTATATCCTCTATTTACTTTGTGAAATACTAGAAGTGAGAGAACTCACTTTCTGAGGGAAAGAGAAGAGGTGAGAAGCAGAGTCTAGATCTGGAAACATCTAGTAAGAATTGGGAGGATAAAATGAGCAGAGAAAATAAGACTGCCTAGAATTTCTTTCAATTGCTAATGAAAATGTCATTCTTTGGGGAAAGTGTTTTCTGACCAACCCGCTCCACAGCCTGGTTTTGTTTAGAATTTCCCTTTTACAAATGCAAACGCCATCTCACCTTGCGCAGGTGTGTGAGATCTGTGTGTTTCCTAGGGTTTGAACCAGAGCTTAGGTGCTGTCTTTGCTTAGGGCTAGCACTAAACCACTTTTTGCCCTTCAATCAATGTTAAATTTCATTTGCTTTCCTGCCGGGGCTGGGCTGGAAATCAATACTCAGATCTCAAACTCCTGAGTAGTTAGGATTATGGTTGTGAGCAGTCACTTGGCTTGCCTGTTAGTTTTGTATCATTTTGTCCTTATTTTCTGACTTTTTGTCTAATCTTTGTAACAGAAGAGAGTAAGTCAAGGACAGGGAACAAAGCTCTCAATGTCTAACGGAATATTATTCCCATAATAAATATTACTTAGGATTTATCAGAATTGTCAAAAAAAAAAACAGGTCACAGTGAGAATTTATAGAATTTGATCATACTTACAGAAAGGATGGTACATAAACTAGGGGTTTTCAAACTCATAAGAAGCAAGAAGCTCTACTCACAACAGCAATAATGAATTTTATAAATTGTCATGAAGGAAGGAGTTTGACCTTTTTATGATTGGCCATTATATATTATCATCATACTTTTTAAGACAAACAGAGTTGTTTAAGCTGATTTGTCTGTAGCTGATTGGGTTAATTTTGGCAAATTATGCTAACAAGGATGTAAAGCTTATGTTTTATGTTTTGTTTATCAGAGTTGACATTTAGGGGAAATCAGTAGCCTTCAGCTTTAGTTTAACAGACTTAAAGGATTTGTTGTCTATGTGTCAAATGTGTAACTGCATATTTAAAACTTTGGGTAAAATGCATAAATTCATAAATTTTTATGTTTGTCTTTCTAAAATTATAGGTATGGCTTTTACCATTTTATTCAATTAAAGAGTGACAGTAGACAGTATCTTTTGAAGCCTCTCTTGATTTCTGGACTCTTTCTTATCCCTACCACATGAATCACATAAGAGAACATTTGAATGTTTCTATGATTCTCTTCCTTTCATTCTCAAGTCTGAATTCTTGAGGAAAGTGACTGAATCTTAGCTTTCATTTTTCAAAGGAAAGTCTAGGGTATAATATAGTGAAGGTGTTCATGAAAACAAGGAAAATTGTTAAAATTGAAATGCCTGGAATTCAAAAGACTTAAGGAAAATCAACATTGGTTCTTTCAATTACCTTCACTTTTCATAAGACTTGTTTATTGCTTGGGTTCTTTGTTTCAGAATTTACCTGATTGTTTAAACCAGAAACTGATCATTTCCTTTAAAGCTTCTTTTTTTCTTACCTTTCTATCCCATATATCTCTAGTCAATTTTAAAATATATTTAAAAGTACACTCTTCAGTCCATGATATAAGTCTTTCTGTCACTATTGGCTTTGGTCACATGGTTTTCTTTTAGCTTTTGAAGGCTCAAAGACTTCCTACTTAACACCATTGGCCACCACAGTCACATATATCTGGAACATTTTTCTTCATACACTGAACAACTGGTTTCTTTCTATCTTTCCATTTCAAATAAGATGTTATCTTTTCAGACACATCTTCTCTGTCCAGATTCTTACTGCCATTACTTATTACTTTCTTTGGCATTTTCCTATCATAATTCACATATTTATTTGCTTACTTTAAAAAAATTATAGATCTTAAGTTCCAAAATGGCTGGGAATCTGTCTGGTTTTTTTGTTATATTATACCTAGTATAATCCCTTAGGTATAGTTTATTGACTATTTAATTTATTCAATGCATGAATAAAAATGAGTGAATAAAAACTGAATGAGTGATGGAGTGGGAGACATGGGAACTTTTAATCAAATACAACTTTTTTATTTTATTTATTTATTTTTATTTTTTGGGTCCAGTCGTGGGGCCTGAACTCTGGACCTGTGTGCTGTCCCTCAGCTCTTCAGCTCAAGGCTAGTGCTCTACCACTTGAGCCACAGCGCCACTTCCAGCTTTTTTCTTTTTTGCTTATGTGGTGCTGAG
>NW_012267238.1:13387866-13453142 GCF_000151885.1 Dipodomys ordii | reverse complement strand
CCTTGCATGCATGAGGCCCTGGGTTCCATTCCTCAGCACCACATAAGCAAAAAGAAAAAAGCCGGAAGTGGCGCTGTGGCTCAAGTGGTAGAGTGCTAAGCTTGAGCTGAAGAGCTGAGGGACAGCACCCAGGCCCAGAGTTCAGGCCCCACGACCGGACCCCCCCCAAAAAAACCCCAATAATTAATTGAAACAAACTGCTTTATAAAAGAGAGGTCAAATATTCTGAACTTTGGATGATTTGTGACATATGTGTATATTCACATAGTAATGTATACAAGCTACTTACAAGATGCATAGAGCATAGAAAGATTTCTTTCTCTTCCTTACACACAAGGACTCCTGCTCTAGTATAATTGGATTTTTAATCTGCAGCCAGTCTGACTTGGTAAGCAATGAGATCTTCAATATCATGCAATTTGTTATCATTATTATTTTCTCTCATTGCTCTGTCTTTATTCAGTCACTCATTTCTCTTCTCTATTTAGGTTTTCTATTATTCTGAAATTACAGACTTTTCTGTAGTATTAATATCAAGTAAGAACAAACTTTTACTACTATTCTGCAACTATTGTCTCATCTTGTGTTGTATAAGCTATGTACTCTTGAGAACACCAAAAAGATCTTACACAGATTGTCAGAAGTGGAGGAAAACATGACAAGCATGTTTGACTCAGTTACACGATAAACAAACAAACTCAAATTTATTATTGCTGAATACTAGACTGTCTACTACTGATTTACATTATAAATTACATTATTTCTCAACAATGGAAAAAGAAGTCAGAATTGTAGAGATCCAGATAGAAATAATAGCACTATAAAAGGGATACACACACAGACAGGTGTGTGTGTTGATGCAACAGATATATATTATATGTATACATGTAACATGTATTTTTCTGTATGTATATGCTATATATATGTATTTGTATATATGTGTACACACACATATATAAGATTTAATGAAGACTGTCAGAAATGAAGGAAAATTATAACCAAAGAAAACAAGTAACAAGTAGTTACAGTAAAAATAGACTTAAAATTATTTATGAATGCTACGCTTGTACTACTGATTATATATAAAACTACATATAAGTATATATAATTATATTACAAATTATGTATAAACTATATAAGAACTACATATATGTATATATATAGTTTTGTTATATATAAAGCACTCTGTAGGAAGGTGTTGTATTGAAGCATAGAAGAATACTAACTTTGGAATGATATTTCAAATGCCTGTTGAGTTGATTTGATAATTTGTTTAATCTTTAAAGTTTGCTTACTCAACTTTGTATTTATTATGTAAAGTTTATGAATGAGTTGGCATGGAGTGTCCTTCAAATTGATATAATTAAATTAAGTGAAACTCTCAACACAGTTCCTGGCATAGAATAAATACTTGACATATAAATACTATTCTTAGACTATTTCCTTTCCTTGTTCCTATTTTCAAAATGATATAAGGTTATTTTGAGTGGGTAACAATGTTCGACAAGAAATATACTATCTTATCTATGTATCTTTTTTTGGGGGGAGGGGTCTGGTCGTGGGGCCTGAACTCTGGGCCTAGGCACTGTCCCTCAGCTCTTCAGCTCAAGGCTAGTGCTCTACCACTTGAGGCACAGCACCACTTCTGGCTTTTTCTGCTTATGTAGTGCTGAGGAATTGAACCCACGGCCTCATGAATGCAAGGCAAGCAGTCTACCACTGAGCCACCTTCCCAGCTCACTTATCTATGTATCTTTAACCCCTCTGTACATCATCTTGACAATAAATTTAAATTTAAAAACTACTTAAAAATAAAATATATTTCATCATAAGGTAATATTTTCAAAATAAAATTAATTTTTAATAATTGTGGATATAATAACATCTTATTTTAATTATGTTAATACAGTCATATCATTTGCTACTTTGGAAGAATTCATATTGTTACTTTTTTTTTACTGAACCCAAACTTGCCACTCTATAAATTGCTCTGATATTTTGTCTTCCCAAACACAATCTGTTTTCAGCCTATTGAGTCCTTTAAAAGAATGGCATAACCATAGAATTTCATGGTATCTAAGTGGCTACAGTAAAGTTACCGTAGTACAAAGACTGCCAAGAAAGAACAGGAAGGAGCCAGATTACGGAAGCTTTAGTGGCTGTACTATAAATGGCACTAATAGTATGAAAAGAAAATGTGGCAAGCTAACCGTAGCAGTTTATACAATAATATGGCATACTGGGTAGTCATGGAGACAATACCTGTACCTTTAAGCATTGCACTGGAAATTGGTGTGATTTTTGCACTATGTCCATTGTAGAGCACATACAGATAATTCTGTTATGTCCTCTAGCCACATCTGTTACTTTCATACATGTTTCAAAAAACTTGTGAACCTGGGCTCCTAAAATTCAACATGTATGCCTGCCCAGAGAGACCTGAACATGTAATAGCTTAGAGAGTGTTGATAACATAGCATGTTTTATTTGTCTAAAGACAGAATGAGTAAGGCGTTATTTATTCTATTCAAAATTAGTGAAGCCTCTATATGCAGACACTCTACTGGACACTTACTGAGTGACAGATAAATTTATAGTTGCACAAATTCATAAATGCACAAAAAAGTGAACAATTACAATGATCAATAAATGTTAAGATAATGTTAATACAACAGCAAAAGACAGCAAATTACAAATAAGAACACTAAACAGTTTTTTTTGCACAGAATCAGATGAGCAAAGAACAGTTTCTAGTGTTATTATATGCCCTTGAGCTAGTATCTCAGAGTTACCATACTTCTAAAACTAATTTCAGAAGCCCATAAGTAAAGAATTGCATGGGATGATGGACTGCTTTCTTGAGTGAGGATGACACCACGGATTGATGGCAGTCCAAGTAAGCTGCATTACAGAACCAGATTAAGACTGCAAATGCCACCATATATTTCTCACTGATATAGTGGACAGAGTTTCCATTGTTCCTTTGGATTCTCTTAAGGAATCTTCCATGAGTAAAAAAGTATCCAACAGAACCAGAGTCAAATTTTTTTGGTTGAGTGTGTGTGTGTGTGTGTGTGTGTGTGTGTGTGTGTGTGTGTGTGTAATTTAACAAGAAATACATTATTTCAGTTCCTCATAATATTTGCTTATTTGATTAGCTTTGAGAGGCTATCTTGGACATTCAATTAAATACCATTTTGAGAAGAATTTTATTCTTTTAAATTGAAATGTCTCTTGTTCAGTGCAAATACATATATTAAGTGCTGCTATCCACTGAACATTGTAGTTATTAGTTTATTAGTGAGGCTGTCCTTAATGACTCTATGTATAGCACCCTATCCTTTTTTGCTTATTCTATTTTTCTCCAGGGCATGTGACATTCTAGATCTGAACTTACTTATTGTTTAACTGTTTTACATTATAGAGTAAGCTCTATATGGGAAGGGATTTGATACATTTGTTTGCTGTTTTATACTTGGACATATAATAATACCTTAAATTAGGTGTTCAGGAAGATGTTGGTTGAATGGATGGGCCTATAAAATGAAGACAAAAATACCTGCACTGAAGTTAACACAGGATAAAATAGCATACTACAGATTAGTCTAGGATTATGATATGTTTTGCTTTTATTGTTCCTTAGATTTTATGTAATTGTGGAATGCTGCCAAAGGGGTTTTATGAACAGTACAACTTCAATTTCTGGAAACTAGAAATGACATCTCTCTCTTCAAATGGAAGCCCGAACTTCATGCGAAGAACTTGTCTAGATCTATAAAACAGAAAAAAAAAGAACTTGGAATTTTATTTTTCTTTAAAAATCATGTTCTCCACACTTTATTCAAAGTGTCAGTTTTGAACTTGAAGTATGAAATTATATATACAATAGTACATTTTTATTTTATTATTTTTATTATTAATACATTTTTTGTGAAAATACTGTACAGAGGGGTTACAATTACATGAGCAAGGTAATGAATACATTTCTTATTAAGCATTGTATGATCTTAGGCATATTTTAACCTATAGATTTAATGTTGAGTAGAGAGATTTAGCTTTCCGTTTGGTAACATTTAAATTTTGTACTTTTAACTTTGCATCTGATTTTCTTTATGTTCCAGCAAAGAAGCTGGAGGGAAAAAATTTAGGAAGGGGGAACTGAATATTTTATTGGCAATTGACTCTGGTAGCATAGGATTTTCAGAGCAGTATATTGGTTTAAATTTTTTCCTATCACTCCTCTTAGTTTAGATGTGGCCTCCTAATAGGAAAATATGTTCCAAATGCAACATTATTCTCTTAAGAGAAACATGCTTTCTACCCTACTCCCAAGTAGGTTCAAACCCCTAAATCACAACATATTAAAAAATTCCCAAACCTTATAATATTAAATCATAAACTTTTATTCATGTCATCATTACAGTGACTCTATTATGACTATAATCTTATAAAGACCTAGTTTCTCCTATTTTGGCTTACTTATTTTCAACAAGGTTGAATTACTGAACCTGTACCAATGATTGCCCTGGGTCTTGGCTTGCAAAGATATGTGATACCTAGTCTTGATAACTTTCTGTTTGCATCAGTGTGGGAGCTCTATGAGGTTCAATATTTGAGCTTATTTTTCTATGCTTTGGCAGTTCACATGACACTAAATAAATAGAATGAATGAACAGGTGTCTTAATTAGGGTCATTTTTGTATCTCTACTGCTTAATTCAATATCAGGTACATAATGAAAACTCAGTAGCTGTTAAATGGAAGGTAAATGATGGTGGTCAGGGATTTCTTTCACACTGGTTTGTGAAACAGTTCAAAGTTAAAGTACATGAGAAGAGAATCTGTGAGTCCCAGTGATCCAAATTAGACCCTTTAATGAACATGTATTCATATAGTAACTAGTATAGGAATATTCTAGAGTTGGTAGGCAAATGTGCTAGATATGACTAGTCAGCTAGAGGGTGCTGAGCCTCACCAGAAAAGACCACATTTGGGGCTAACATTTCAAGACATTCTCCAACAGACCATAATTATATTCCTGTAACACATAGGATCACTTGTGAAATTTGGGACAGTTTTGGTCTGCAGAACTTGTCACAACATTTCAGGTTTGTCTTCTTTAAGTGTGTGAAGAAAATTTGGAATGTTAATTGATGATTTTCTGACTTAAGCCTAGAGATTGAACACATCAGAAAGTGCTTCCCAGCACGTACCCATTTTCAGACATCAGTAACTTGTAATTAAAGTGGTTTTATAATCTCATTTGCTATATTTAACCAACAGTTTCCTGACAAGTCAAAAATAGTATCACTTAGTGCCACAGTGAGGAAAAATATGATTCTTTTATATGTTGAATGCGATTCCTGAATTTTCATAAGATGACCAAGCTTTTTGAGACCAAAGACACACCTTATTCATTCTTATATATCCAACTATGAAGTGAATTTAAGAGAGGGATGGGACTGGGCCATCATGTTTGCTAAGCAAGTTCTCTACCAGTTAAGCTACTCTACTAGCTTACAATATGCTTTTTGACCTGTGTGACAAATACCCTTTATTCCTTTGATGAAAGAAGCTAAATGTATGGGTAAATAAATTCATTTGTCTGAGAATTTGAGATCCTCACAGGAAGAATGTTAAATATAATCACTAAAATGACCAGGGTGCTGTTTTTCCTTGCATTCTTCTGGTATAATTTTTCTTTTACATAATAAAATATGAGTATATCCTCTTTGCAATAATTAATGCATTGTAGGCAAGGTCTCTTGTCTAGAGTATCTAAGTAGTGGTGATTCCAGACCAGTTTGCCATATAGTTTTTCAGACCATAGTATTTGTTTATTATCATATATACATATATATGAATATTTATGCTTAGGAAAATAAATAGTACAATTGTAGTTATATTTTTATATATACACATATGCATATATGTGCTTAGAAAAATACAGTTGTACAGTTGTGTATAGATAGATATAGATATATGTGTATTTATAAGAAAGACAAAAGATGGAGAGCTTACATACTGCATACTTTGATTTTTTTTCAAAAAATTGCTTATATATGGGGGCATATTTGAATTTATGCATTATATTTGGTTGTATATATAGTATAGTAAATGGTATAACTATATCACACTTTACTTATTTCCTATTTAAAGATTTAGATTAATTTTATATATTCACAGATTTAAGGAGTGTTGTAGTAACGTTCTTAGTTTCATATCCTTGCATATATAGGCAAGTCTTGTATAACAGAATTAGATTTCTTAGGTCACTGAATATAGGTATATTTAAATTTTAAGATAAGACTAACAGACTGGTGTTTGATCCTAAGCATGACAAAAACAAAATAAAAAAGTGGTAAAGACATGCCACCAGAGATACTCAACAAACTTACATTCTCGCTGTGTGAAATAGTATCTATTTCCTCTTATATCCATGTCATTATTTTATATTAAAAGGTTTTATTTTTTGCCTGTCTGATTAAGTATAATATCTGTTTTAGTTTTATGTTGCATGTCTTGGGTCACTTCTCACATATAATACTGAACATTGTCTTATTTATTCTTTTTTTTTTGCGGGGTGGGGGGAGGTCTGGTTGTGGGCCTGAACTCTGGGCCTGTCCCTCAGCTCTTCACCTCAACTAGCGCTCTATCACTTGAGCCACAGTGCCACTTCCGGCTTTTTTTTCTGCTTATGTGGTTCTGAGGAATCAAACCCAGGGCCTCATGCATGCAAGGCAAGTGCTCTACCACTGAGCCACCTTTCTAGCCCTTGTTTATTTTTTATGTCTACTTTTTCTTCCTTAGTTTGCCTGTTTCCCTTTAAAGTTTAACTTAGAAAAGTGCATAGTAATTTTAGTTAAGGTTTTAGTCTTCGTGCAACCATATGAATCTTCTCTAGGTTTAATTTTTCATTTTTTTTCATTATTTAAATTATATCTTGGAACATACTGAAGGTCAGGCACATAGTAGGGCTGGAATGGAGTAGGTATCAGATATGATTTTTCACTCAGTGCTCAGAGGAAAATACTTTAATTCCCTCCTCCCACTTCCTGCAGCACTGGTCATAGTTGCTACCTTTGCAAACTTGTGGTTGTTTTCTTTTTCTCTGAGATCTAATATCCAATAGGCTACCACTATTAATAGAATGCATTTTTATTGTTTGTAGGCCCAAATTCATAGATAATGTATGCAAGAATGAATCTTTGTCAGAACTGTTGTGAATTAACAAAATAAAAAGCTGGGTAGATTATGTCTGTACTGATAGGATCAATTTTCTCTCTGCTGATTATGCACTGAGCAATCTATTACTTTCCAATTGTAGACAGATTTGCATTCCATCAGCAATTAGTCACAGTGGAGGCCTCAAAGAGTTTTATATGTAGTAAAAGCCCGTCTGAGAATGCTTAGGCAAAGGGCTCAATCTCAAGAACCCATAATGTCTGAAATCCTAAAACTTAAAAACAATATTCTGTGACAGATAATCTAGTTTTTCCTGGTATTTATTGAGTGTTAGGTTTATATTAAAAGGTGAGGATGAATAACTCCCAGATTTTTAAATGTGCTATTGGGAGGCTGAATACAAACATACAAAATGATATGAAGACAGGAGAATAATAATATCTACTGCTGTTATTAATAGAAATTCTGGTTAAGACTTTTTCCAACCAGCACTTAGGTAATACTCATGGTAGCCTTCTAAGAGGGATATTTATATTTTAATTTTGGATGAGAAAGTTTAAGGACTTTATGAAGGATATACTTAAGCCCACTACCTAGGTAAGATTGCACCATTTCTGTGCATCTCCTAGTAAAGTTGAAAATCCACTGTTATTTATCATTATCAGAAAGGGTGCTAGGACTCCTTGAAGTGACTTAGCATAGAATTCCTTATATGTTCATATTTGTGGGTCTCCCCCAAAATCTAGCACTATGAAGCATTATGAAGAAAAGATTTAGAAATCTGTTTGTGGTCTTTGTAGAGATGCCAGATTTTTGTGTCTCATGTTAATATTGCAAAAGGAAAAATATGCATTTGTGTGTGTGTGTAAAATTAATTTTGGTGGTTCCAGGAATTGAACTCAGGCTTCATTGTTGTTCAGCAGATGTTCTACCACCTGAGTTACTCTTTCAGCTCACTCTGTGCAGATTACTTTCAAGATGTGATCTTGCTTTACACCTGGACAAGTCTAGACTGCAATCCTATTTGTGCTTCTCTTTATCACTGGAAATGACAGATGCATACCACTGAGCTCATGGGATGATATATCCAGTCATTGATTGAGACAGAGTATTGTCTGTTTTATCTACTTATTTTGAGCTCAAATTGCAGTTCCTAATTTCCAGTTTTTTAGTAGCTAGGATTGAGCTACCACTCCCAACTCCAGTTTTTTTTTAAATATTCAAGACCATTATGTTTACTTGATATATTTGTGATGAAATTTATTCTTTTGGCCATCTTCACTCCTCCTGTTTTAGCCAGAAAAACACAAGGATTTGTGTTCAATGTATTTTTGTTATTCTCAAAAATAACCCTTTAACTTTAGCACTAATCAGAAATGAATGGACTTATTCTGAATATATTAAGTTGTTGATTCTTTTGAAGCTAGTAAGAAATGAGATCCTTGTGATTCATATTCTAGGATATCAGCTGAAACCATTGAACGGGCACATATTTGAATAACTGATCAACTTTCTTAGTCAAATTTGTGGATGACATTTAAAGATATGTGGCTAAGGAGGACTATTGGCAGCCCATAGACCTTCCTTTTTTTTTTTGAAATAGAGTGTATTTTTTAAGATAATGATTTTGAAATTACATAGACATGAGTTGGTATTCTTTTTCTTCTATTAACTTCATGACCTAAGATGAATTAACTCTCCAAGTCCTAATTTTCTCTGCAAAATATGATGATAATTGCTGTCTATTTCATAGACTTATGAGTATTACATTTGAGAATTCATGTCGAGCCCCTAGCAAGAGGAGTGTGCTCAATACATTAGCCATTATTACCATCATTTAAAGATCTAAATAAAGAGTAGTGTTTCTGAAAATATCATAGCTGAATATTTGCACATACTAGAATGCTTGCATATACTAGAATATTGATATATTGGTTTAAGAAACAAAGTCCCTGTGTCCCAGTCTAGACCTATTGATTAAGAATATCTTAATGGGCCAGGGGAGTGAATTTGCATTAGGGTCAGTTTATGGAAACTAAAGGATTTTGAGTGATGGTGATGCTTTGTGCTTTGGTTTATCCATGTTGAAGATAAACTGCTATATGCCAAGAGCTGTTTTAGGCCCAAGGGAAATGAATACGATGGGCTATTTTTAAAATCAGCAAGAGAATCAGCTCTTGTTTTCATAGCTGGTACAATTGTCACACTGAGGACAATGAATTAAAGAGAGAATGCAGATAATTCTGAACTCATATTTTATAGGAAATCTGCATATGTTCACATATCCTCTTTTTGAGTGATAACAGAGATGCTAAAGTTAAATCCTCTCCTACTCCACTTATGTTCTGGCATGGCTCAATTGTGTAAAGAAGTAATTTTCTTCTGCTTGGTAGCTCGCATAAAAACAGGATAGAATAAGTTCTGCTTCTTTTTAAAGAAGCATTTTTAGATAAAAGTTTCCTGTTTTTGTATGAAGGAGAGAGATGTAAAGATGGTTAAGTAACAGTGGCTTGAAGGCTTAGTCCAGTCTATTCCAATCAAAGGAATCTCTAGAATTTAAATTGCTCTTGAATTTGGACTTTAAGGCATGTTTCTTGCCTCGAGTGCCTGATTTTTTTCATGTTATATTTATATTTGGATACTTTCCCCCCTCAAGGTGAGATTCATAAATTCAGATATGGTTTTCATAGAACATATGATAACAATTTGGCCCCGATCATGGGTGTCATTTTCAGAGAAATTAAGCTTCACATTGTACCAGAGTTTCAGTCTTTTGAGAAGTCCATCATCATGTCATTTCCAAATAATAACAAACATTCAACTTCCATGCTTTTTGTACACGCATCATTTAATTACAATTCCCTTTTTACTGGTTTTCAGTCAAGTTTGCCTGGCTTGGTGTGCAGTCACCCTGTCCCAGATCCTGTGCCAGCACCATAGCAGTCATTCTCCTACCCTGGGCTACCATAAACTGAATACTGAGGTTTGATTTCCAGCCCAAGAAATATAGCATTAGAGTAAATAAAAATGTGAATAGCAAATTTCCATTCCCAATAGCTAAAGTGAATAATGTGCTAGATAAGTCTGAAAACTTTAGATTAATTTCATCCTCTCAATAACTCCACACATTAGGCACTGTTTGTCCATTTCACACATGAGGTGGCAGTGGCACAGAAGGGATGAAGTAATTTTCTCAAGGTCTCTCAGCTAAAACAGGGTTGTTCTGGTATCTGATCCTAGGTGGACTGGATCCAGGATTTATGTTCTTTTCTGCTCTCTGTGCTCTCCAAACTGATTTTGAATGAGAAGATGATTTCAGAACCTAAATACCAACATGAAAGTCAGAAAAATAATACTGTTAGAAATTTTATGAAGCAAAAGTTCTAAGTGCTGAGAGACTTTAGAATAAGGGAAATGTCTTAAGGTAATAGTCAGGGAAGTACAGCAGAATAGTTTTTGTAGAAGAGGTGGAAAGGATTTGTACTCTGGAGAGTAGATAGTGATAGTAGATAGTAGAGTATAAGGGAGCTGTCTCAGTAATACAACAGATCTAGGCTTCATTCCCAGTTCCTACACGCAAAGCATGGGGTATTTGACATGTCACCTCAGTTTTATAAGTTGTATAATAGTAAAAGTAGTATGTACTTACATACTTTATTTTTGGGAAAAAAGATAAAGCCTGAGAAGATATAGTAGAGTGCAAGAGAACAGCTAACACAAAAACTGAGAAAGCAAAAATGTTTATGGAATAATTTATGGACTGAGTAAACCATGGTATTTAATGAAAGTGGCAGGATATAAACAGGTGTAATGAGAGATTTAGAAATTTGATTTGGGGTCATCTTGTAATGAATGTAAGTTCAGGACTGAGGGGCATCTTTGGTTCACCCTCTTACTATGTGGAAAGTCTACATACATGACTTGATGGTCTGTCTGCTTCAATTTTTATCATCTATAAAATGAGGGTTAAATAAAATGACATAAAAATTTAGATGTAACATATACTTAATGATCAACTCATTGTCTTTTATTATTTTCTGATGTTGTAATAATATTCAGCAGGAAAAATTATTTGCCCAAAGCAATAAAATAATAAGAGTGATGTTCAGTGGAGAAAACTATTGGCAGTGGAGATGATGAATTGGAAGAGAGTTTCAGGCAGGAAAACCAAGACGGTGGTATGTCCAATCATATTCACCTTGTAGGGTCATTGGAAAGCTGACCACAGGTGACAGTATATCCATAGAGGGCCTTTAGAGTCTGGCTAAATTAGAGAGGAAACTGAAGTAATATGAGCATATTAACAGGGCCTGGGTAGGGTAGCTTCTCTGGGAATTAATGAATGGCTATGAAGGGACTATAGGGAGACCTTTCAGGGATTGGAGACACCTGCTTAAAGAGTCATGGCAGGAAAGAGAGGCTACAGATTAGGAGATTCTCTGACTTTGGGTTCAAATGCTTGTAGGCTTACAGAAACTGAACCAGGAGAGAGATACAGTGTTTAGGGCTCAATGAGTTTTATTTCGGAAGTGTGTTAAATTCGAGCTGACAAACTTGACGTACATGCCTTTAGTCCCAGTTACCAGCAAGTGACAAGTTTAGAAGGTATTACTTTTCCAATCTCTAAAATCAATGAAATACTTCCATTTTAAAATTAATTTTAGGAATTAAACTACTATACACATTTACATGTATCCATAGTGCATGTATAGGCACATGAATATACATGTAGGTAGTGTACATAAATGTATATAAATTTATATGTGCACAGAGGACAGCTGGTACATCTCTGACATTGTGATAGATATTGAATAAATATAAGTGCATATGGTGAGATATTTTACCCTTGATGTGTCTAGTTAGCTAAGATCCTCTCCTAGTGAAGAATAATTTGGTAACCATCATGAAATTCAGCAGAATGTTTTCCCACTTGGAAGTGGCACTGTAGCTCAAGTGGTAGAGCGCTCACCTTGAGCTGAAGAGCTGAGGGACAGAGCACAGGCCCAGAGTTCAAGCCCCATGACCAACCAAAAAACAAAAAAAGAATGTTTTCCCACTTGAGTTCAGGAGGTTAGAGTAAGACCTAATTTCTGAAATAGTAAATAAATAAATATAGGTAGATAGTAATAAGACTTGTTAAAGTTTCTTTGATAATACTGAGGTTTGAACTTAGGTTCTTATACTTGATAGGCTTGAACCCTTTTTAAAATTATTTATTTTTCACAATTTATTTTTATTTATTTTTCATAATTTTTACAATTTTCACTTTTTCCCCTGGTCTTAGCTGTGATACTATTTATAGCCTCTTATTTTACCTGGGATGACAGACATTCATTACCATGTTAAATTTATTGATTGAGATGGTAACATCTTGCTCAGGCTGACAGCTAATCATAATCTTCTTGATCTCAACCTCCCTAGTACCTGAAATTACAGATATAAGCCATTGTGCCTGGCCCCTAAAGTTATATTTTTAGTGAAGACAAAAATTAGTTAAATAAAAATGTGGAATAGAAGGTTCATGATATGTGATTGGAGGTTGAGGGATAAGCCATGGTTGAAAATAGACATTAAAGGTAGATAGAAGTGATCATTGAGACTAAAAGCTTTGAATAGATTCTTACTAATCCAGGAGTAATATACCTTTTTAATAGTGTTTAAAAATCATAGTTGTGTTTTGTTAAGGTCTGTGATACTAGTATGTTTCTGTTTCTGAATCCTATTTTTGATAAGTGACAAATAGCATTAAAGTATAAGCTGGAGAATCATAGATGGTGTTCCTGAACAGTCTTGGGATAAAAAAAAGAAGAAGATAAGGAAGAGCTATTTGATTCAGCATAAACCATTGAAGACATTGTCTCAGGTTGGTTGCTGTCAGGTGAGAAGTTAAGCAAGTGTTAGGGTAAGGCCATTTTTCTATAAAGCTAAGAGAGGGAAAACATTCCACTGAATTTCATGATGGTTACCAAATAATTCCTGTGACAGCACCTTAGATAAATACATAAAGGGTAAAGACACCCTACCGTTTACACCAATTTATTCAATTCCTATCACAATATCAAATAGATGTACTAGATGCCCTATGTACACATATTAATTTTTGCCTGTGCCTGTGATATTACCTATGTGCATATTCTTGTATATACTATACAGATGTATATATACATATACATGTGTATATGTACATACACATAATATACATATATGTATATGTACACATGTGTATATGTGTGTATGCTAATACCTAATATTAATTTTGAGAGGAAGATAGTACATATAGATGCTTCTGGCATCCAGATATTACTCTTCCTAATCCAAAAGAACATAGTTTCAAAGATACATAGTTTCAAATCCTGATTTTTGTCTCTATATAATTGTTCAACTTTGGGCAAGTCAGTCAACTAAACTGAATTTCATTACCTACCTGTGTACAATAATGAAAAGATTTTGCCCTGACTGTGAGTCTCAGGGATACAGAATCTTTGTTTAGCTGGGTATGGTAGTCACATTTGTCTTCCTAACTATGTAGGATGATGAGCAGGAGGATTGTGGTTTAGGTCAAACCTGGCAGACAAGACCATGAAACTTCATCTCAATGGAAAGAAGCTGGGAATGGCGGTATGTGCTTGCCATTCCAGCTATGGCAATAAGCCCAATGTAAATAGATCATGTACCAGACATGTGCTGGGGCAGGAAGCAAGACCTTGTTTCAAATGACCAGTACATAAAAGGGCTGGAGGTGTGGCCCAGGTGATAGAGCAACTATCTAGCAAGCACAAAGCTTTGAGTTCATACCCTAGTTTTACCCAAATAAGTAAATGTCTTTTTTTGGCCCTAAAAAGCTGTGATAAATTCAGTAAGAATTTATTGTCCCTACCCAGAAGCTTTTAAACTTGTCTGTGATATTACCTACCTCATAGAAATAGAGAATTTATCACAATGTTAGATAGTAGACTTTAAATAAATACTGCCTATTATCATCTTCAAAATTCTGTTTTTGAGAATAGCTCCAATTTACAGACACATTTTAAAGTAGAAAAATCTATTCAAATAAAAATGTTGAGTTTAATAGGGCTGGGAAGGTGGCTCAGTGGTAGAGCGCTTGCCTTGCATGCATGAGGCCCTGGTTTTGATTCCTCAGCACCACATAAGCAAAAAGAAAAAAGCTGGAAGTGGTGCTATGGCTCAAGTGGTAGAGTGCTAGCCTTGAGCTGAAGAGCTAAGGGACAGCACCCAGGCCCAGAGTTCAGGCCCCACGACCAGACCCCCCGCCTCAAAAAAATGTTGAGTTAAAAAAATACTTTCAGAAAGGGGTTTCTGTTCAAGTCATATTATGGGTATAGTGCATTTTGATCAATGTCTCTCTTCTATTGTTCTGTCTTTCCCAGTCCCAGTCATACTCTCAAGTTATAAAATTTGTTTTTAGCTGAAATGCAATGATGAAAGAAACACTATTTAAACTTTTGTTATCCCCTGTGCCTTCCAATTATTGCATTAGTATAGATTTGCATAAACCTTCCCCAATAGCACACAGATCCTGATTTTTTTCTATATTGTTTGAAGAGCATGTTGACTACAGATACGTACAGTATAAACTTGTCTGATATTTCAGATGACTAAAAGGAAAAAGCTACATTTCATGTTTTATCAGACTTTAATGGGAAAGCCCTGCCTACAAAATCCAGAGTTACTAGGCTTTTTAATGTTATAGTCATCTTCAACCTTGTGGCTGAGTCATACAAGTAGTGGATGTGCTAAAATTTTGGGGGGGAAATTTCCAGAAGCATACATTAAAGTGAAGTGACCAAAGTATTGGAGTGTTTGCCCAAGGAAGAAACTGCAAAATGAAATGAAATGAAATGACACTCTGAGAACAAAACTGTTGGAAATGTTAAGGTCAATGCCTAGTTATTTTATACTTAAAACTTATTTTCTAACATTTCTATCTACTGCAACAAAAATGAGAAAAATGCAATACCGAAATGTGCAATAAGTGATGTAACATGTCGCTCAGTTTCTAAGATTTTAAAAAGCATGATTCATTTTAGTAATGTTTGAAATTACATGAGTTGCTGGAAAGGACTACATAAAATAATTGTAATTTAATCCTCGGCCTTTTGTTTTAGAAAAAATACTAATTTTTTCAACTTTTATTGCTTTATTCTTTTGAGGTCTGACTGACATATTGTCCTTCAAAGTATATGACACTTTCCTCCTAAGATGAATATACTTAGAAGCAGTAAGTTGATTGCATGGGTTAAAACTAAGTGGCTAACTGGGTTCCAGTGGCTCACACCTGTATCTTCAGCCACTTGCTAGGTAGAGGCATGTAGGATTACAGTATAGGGTCAGCCAAGGCAGAAAAGTCCATAAGATTCTATTTATAGTTAACCAGCAAAGGTGATAAAATAGAGAGGAGGTGTGGCTCAAGTGGTAGAGCAACCCATGATCAAGCAAAGAGCCATGATCAAGCTCCAAAGAGGCACTGAATTCAATTGAGGGCAGTAATGTAAGAGCCAAAGTCATCACAATATAAATCAAACCATATTAGACATTCTTGAACATATTTGTAGAAAATTAGATGTGATTACATAAAGAGAAGCATCACATTCATCCAGAAAGAAATTTCAATTAAAGGATAGTAAAGAGAAGCAATAGAAGAAAAAAAAATAAAGTATTGGGTCTAATCAAAACAAAAAGCTTGTGCATAGCAAATAAATTAGCAACAAAGTGAAAAGTCAGTCTATACAATTAGAGAAAATATTTGGAGCTCATATATCTGGTAAGAGATTAATATAAAATATATAAGAAATTCTCCATCTCAATAACAATAATAACAAACTAATCAAGAAAAGAATAAAGGATGTCAATAGGTATTTTTTCAGAGAAGGAATCTAAATGACTACCGGGAATATAAAATAATTCAACATTTCTAATAATTAAGGAAATACAAATTAAAAATACAATGAGATATCTGTTAGAATGATTGTGGGGAAAAAAATCAGAAAATAACAAGTGTTGACCATGCTATAGAGAAACTGGACTCCTTGTGGACTGTTTGTAGGATTGTAAGATGGGTATAGAGGTTCTTCAAAAAGTGAAAAATGTAACTATCATATGATTAAACAGTCTCACTTCTGAGGGTTAATCCAAAGTAATTGAGATCAGGATCTTAAGGAGATATTTTTATTCCCCTATTCATTTCAGCATTGTTTACAATAGTCCAGAAGTAGAAACAACCTACATGTTCAATAGTTGATGTATAGTAAAAAAATATGGTTTACACAAACAGTAAAATACTTTTCATCTATAAAAAAGAAGGAAATATTATCATGGGATACATGTATACAGCAAAGATAATATTGGAAACAATGTTCTCAGGAGATATTTGAAGAAGTCGCACACAGCCTGGGGCTAGGTATAGTTGTGGAACTGTTTGATGAGTATTAACTTTCAGTCATACAAGATGAAAAGGTTCTAGAAGTCAGCTACACAAATTTTCTCTCTGGCATGCACATGTACATAGTACATGCATAAATACATAGTCATTTTGTGTCATTGTTGAATACCTGATCTAATCAATTTGAGGGAGAAAAGGTTTATTATGGCTCATGGTTTCAGACACTTCAGTTCATGGTCACTTGTCTCTGGGCCTATGTATGGTGAGGCAGAGTACTTTGACAGGGACATCATAGCCTTGATGGTGAGCAGGAATGAGCTAGAGAATGCTAAGGACAAGATATGACATCAAAACACATCCTGTGACCTTCCGCCACCCAGTTCCTACCTTCTGGTTTCTGCCATTGGCCCATAATACCTTCAAAGTATTAATCCATTCATTAGATCACAGCCCTCAAGACCCAATCCTTTGCCCCACTTGTCACCCAGGGGGCCTTATCTCCAACATCTAAGCCTTTTAGGGTTACATTTCATATTCAAGTCACCACACAGAATTATATTAAATTTTTCAATGAATTACTTTCATTAATTAAAAAATTAACATCATTTACTTTTTAAATACAATTATTTTGTAGTAAAATATATAAAGAAAAACAGTGATGAATTTTCACACAATGAACACAATCACCAGCTAGAAAAATAAATATCTCCAGCAAAACCCTCTGTTAGTCATAAACTCCCACAAAAGTAACTGATCTCTTGACTTTTATTGATCAGATTAGTTTCACCAATCTTTGAAACTTGTGTAAAGGACACACACACACACACACACGCACACACACACACACATGTATAGGTATATGTATATATATGTAAATATATATACATATACTGTAAGTATATGTATATATATGAAATTTATATGCTTTTTCACTGAGCTTTCTCTGAGATTCATCCATGCTCTTGCAGTTATCCTTTGAGTTTTCTTATTCCTACATACTACATTCCTGCATATTCCTACACTAAGCTATTGTACAATACATTTCACCATTTATTCACTCTGCTTCATAGGCATATTGTTTTGTATTTCGGTTTTAGAGTATTGTGACTTAGACTGCCCAAACCATTTTTGTAAAATTTGATGTATGTTTTTTGGAGTGTCCTTTATATATGTTTGATTGTAGAACCTGAAATGGAATTACTAGATATAAAAAATGTGCTGGCATCAGTGGCTCACGCCTGTAATCCTAGCTACTCAGGAGGCTGAGATCTGAGGATCACAGTTCAAAGCCAGCCCGGGCAAGAAACTCTGTGAGACTCTTATTTCCAATAAACCACTAGAAAACCAGAAGTGGCATTGTGTCTCAAGTTGTAGAGCACTAGCCTTGAGCTGAAAAGCACAGGGACAGTGCCCAGGCCCAGAGTTCAAGCCCTACGACTAACAACAACAACAACAACAAAATAAATAAATTTTAAAAAAATAAAGAAAAAAATGTGATGAGGCACTGGTGGTTCATGCCAGTGATCCTAGCCACTCAGGAGGCTGAGATCTGAGGATCTTTGTTGGAAGCCAGCCCAAGCAGGAAAGACCATGAAACTCTTATTCCCTATGAACCACCAAAAAGCCAGAAGTGGGACTGTGACTCAAGTGGTAGAGCACTAATTTTAAGCAAAATACTACAGGGACACCATCCTGGTCCTGTGTTCAAGATTGAGGGCTGTCCTCCACCCCCCAAAAATAAAGTTATATGTTTATCTAAATATGTTTCCCTAAATAGTGGTACAAATACTTTTGTTAGCAATGTATGTTCTAGCTACTTTGTAACTACTTTGTGGTTCTCTCACCTTAGCTAAGAGGCTTAAGACTCTTTCCATGTATTTATTAGTTTGGATTTTCTATCTTTTATTTACTTAAACAATTTATATACTTTCTGGATATGAGTCCTCTCCTGAACATATATTGTAATTATATTTTCCTCTTCATTTCTTGTATTTTTGCTTTCTAATCTAAGGATCACAGTTCAAAGCCAGCCCAGGCAGGAAAGTCCGTGAGACTCTTATCTCCACTAAACCATGAGAAAACCGGAAGTGGTGTTATGGCTCAGTGGTAGAGTGCTAGCCTTGAGCTGAAGAGCTGAGGGATAGTGCCCAGACCCAGAGTTCAAGCCCCATGACTGACAAAAAATTTTAAAAAATCCTATGTTGACTTCTATAACTCTCCATATTCAAATCTACAGGTAGATTATAAAGCCTTTTGTGTATCATATAAAGCCATGCTTCCCATTTTTCCCATTATGAATTTTATAATTAATTGTTGATAACTGAATTTTCTTCCATTGAATTTCAAGTTTCCTTTTATGTATATTAACCCTATTCTGCAGATCTTTTTTTTACTCTATGCAAATTTAATATCTGGTAGTATAAGCCTTTTAAGTTTATTGCTTTCATAATTTTCTTGGGTATTTTTATTTTCATAAATGTATATATGTATGAATATGTATATATTTCAGAATAAAAGCGTTCTATTTCTATTAAAGTATTTGCTAAGATTTGGATTGTGAATTGATTGAACCTGGGGATCAATTTGAGAATAATTGAGGTCTTTAATACTTTAACTCTATAATTATATAATACATACAATATATTTTAAGTTTTCATTAATTTCTTTGATAATATTTTTATTTCACTATGTGCAAGTCTGGGTCATGTCCTTATATTTATCTGAGATGTGTTAGATTTTGATATGTTTGAAGAAGTGTCAATTTTTAATTGACCTTTTTAGTTAATGATACATTTGAAAAAAATCATTTTGTATTTTTATAACAAATATGCTCTATTTATATTTCCAATATTTTCTACAGATATTCTTGTATTTATAATACATGTCAAATTAAAAGTCCAGATAATTTTATTTTGTGTTTTCTAATCTTTGAAGTTTTTCTTTTCTTGTTTTACTGGGTAAAATTTCCAGGAAATTATTGAAAGTGATAATTGCCTAGATGCTGAATGTGAGGAAGAATATTGCAATTTCATGTATATTTGAACATGTTTTTCATATTAAGGCAATTTACTTGTATTCTTGGCTTGCTTATATTTATTTTTAAAATAATCATAAATGTAGTAAATTTTATAATGTACAGTTTTTACATCTATTGAAATATTCTGCTTCTATTAATATGGGTAATTGCATTGCTTGTTTTTTAAAAGTTAACATAGCTGTATTTCTTAGATAAGCCTCACTTGGTTATGAAGTGCTATTCTTTTTACATGTAGGTGTTTTGGGTGGGCCTTTAGCTCCTATGCTAATCAGAAACACAATTTTCCACTATTACAATTCTTTTTGTCATGTTGCCAAAATTATTGTTGCCTCAAAACAAGTTGAAAAGGTTTTCTTTCTGTTTTATCTGGAAGAGTTTTGAGATTACATTAATTCCCAATTTAGTATCTGGAAAAATTTACCTCTGAAATCTTTCGTGCTGATATATCTGATTTCAAGTTAAAAGTCAATTTATTTATTAGAAGTTAGAAAACATGTGTCTATTTTATATCTGTTATGATAAATTATTTTCCCCCTAGGAATTTTCTATTTCAACTAACTTTGATCATTAGATTAAGTAATTTCTCATAACCAATCAGTTCTGTGTTTACATTCAGTTTTACCAGCCCCGCATTGTCATCCGTTGTATTTAAATAATTGTGTGAAAGGCTAGTGTTTCTCTTCCCTTAATTGTGTGGAAATTTGCCTTCCCCAAAAGCAAATGGTGTCCCAAAAGTTAATGTGCACTTGTGGTTCATGCCTATAATCATAGCTACTCAGGAAGCTGAGATCCAGAGGATCCCAGTTCAAAGCCAGACCAGGCAGAAAATTCTGCAAGACCCCATATCCATAATAACTTCCAAAACTAGAGTGGAGTAAGTGTTACACATCTATGCATAATAAGCTCTACTCATCCTAAACATTCACTGTTCACCCCATGGCAGTCTTTTCGGAGCCATATTCCTATGTATACCAAGGGCCAAATGCACTAAATTTATGTTTGGTAGTTACTACTTAAAAAGTGGTTGTGGCTTAGATTTTTTTCCTAATGAGAAATTAGCTACTAGTCTTATTATTGCTCGGTTGAGGTTGCTGTCTGCTTATTTATTTATTTATTTATTTTTAAATTTTTTAAAAAAGTTTTTTATTGTGAAAATACTGTACAGAGGGATTACAGTTACATGAGCAAGGTAATGAGTACATTTCTTTACATTCATTGTTGCCTCCTCTTTTGTTTTTCTCCTATCATCCTTTCCCTCCCATTGTCTGCTTTTTTAAAAAATTAATTTTATTTTCAAGGTGATGTACAGAGGTGTTAGAGTTAACATGGAAGGTAGTGAGTACATTTCTTGTCCAACATTGTTACCCCCTCCCTCATTTTTCTCCCACTTTCCCTCCTCCCATCCCCCTCAAGTTGCAAAGATCATTTCAAACATTGTATTGTAAGTATTGATGTTGCATTGTTTCACCTTCTGTTCTTTGTCTTACCATTTTGTTGTTCCCCTTCCCTTCCCTAATTCGTATATACAATACACAGGGTACCAACAGGGGGTAAACTATAGGGAAAAAGGGAATGAAAGAAAAAAGAAATAGTTTCACATAGTACATTAATAGCAACAAAAACAAAAGATAAGCCCTTGTTTCCATATCTTGGAGTTTGTTTCACTTAGCATCATTTTATATTGTGATCTTCTTCTAAGACTATTTTAATTACATACTAATAATGAGGGAAACCATGGAGCCTATAAAAAAAGGTGGCATATACACACAATGGAATTCTATGCTTCCATCAGAAAGAATGACATGACCCCATTCAGAAGGAAATGTAAAGATTTGGAAAAAAATCAAATTAAGTAAAGTAAGCCAGACTTTCTTAAAAAGTCAGTATTTTTATTTGCTGCACAGTAGTTGATTAGTAGATGTCTAGGTATGCTTCTTTTTCTTGGATTTAAAGCCATTCTTGAATTTGTATTTTGTCAATTTTCAAATACATTATTTATTATTCTGCTTATACTCTCCCTCTCACTACCTGCCTACCTGTCTGTCTGCCAATTCTAGGAGTCCATTAGCACATACTTAGTTCTTTTCACCACAACCTATGTGTTTTATGGCATTGCAAACTATTTTTGTATTTTGTTTCTTCTCTCCAATTACTCTACAACTTCATCCAGAGAATTTGGCCATCCATCTGGCCAACAGTTTTAATTTTACTTTATTAGCAGCTGCGTAAGTAGAGAGGGATGATGGTGAATATTTATTCACCACCACCAGCACCATTTTCATCACCACCACCACCACCTACCACCACCCCTCCCTTGGACAAACCCTACCCACTCTGCCAAGCCTTAAAGGTCTTTTTTCAGTCTTGGAGGTGATTCCAGGCAGGATATCTTGAAGGAATGATGAACCTTTATCAGGAAATAGAAATTTCTTAACTTCTATGGGATAGCACAAGGAGTGTGTAAGTGTGTTTTGTACTCCTCCAATTCCCATCCTGAGGGTGGGGGTTGAACTGAGGGATTTCTTAAACCAGAGAACTACCTCTATCCTACTTCTGTATCCCAGACATCAGTCACTGTACTCTCCACCTCGAATCTTCCTGTTCTACTCAACCCAGTGCTGGGATTACAGTAGTAGGCTACTACATTACCTTCCACAGCATTGTTCTGGATCGAACTGAGATTACCCCAAAGATTTTTAATCATTTATTAATCCCTTTTAGTCCTTTATTTAATTCCTGAGTGCTAGTGTGTGTGTGTGGTTATTTACTTGTTTATTTATTTATTTATTTTTGTCGGTCATGGGGCTTGAGCTCTGGGCCTGAGCTCTGTCCCTCAGCTCTTCAGCTCAAGGCTAGCACTCTACCACTTGATCCACAGTGCCACTTTCAGATTTTTCTGAGTAGTTTATTGGAGGTAAAAGTCTCACCGACTTTCCTGCTCAGCTTGTCTTTGAACCATGATCCTCAGATCTCAGCCTCCTGAGTAGCTAGAATTACAAGTGTGAGCCACCAGTGCCTCCTGGTACATTTCTTTTTGAAATGATGTTTTCTACCCTCTCATATTCATTAACAAATTCACATACTAAGTTAATTTCACTTGTAGAATATTTTAATTCTTGAATTTCCAAATAATTCAAAGATCTGTCTCTCTAGAAGAAAAACTCCATCTTTTCATGTTTTTAAAATAAATATTTAAACCATGGGCTTTTATAAATATTGTTTCTAATGAAATTCTGTTTGTAAATTAATTTATAATGTGAACTGAGGCAGCAAAGACAGCAGGTTTTTTTTGTTTTTTTTTGTTGTGTTTTCTTTGTGTGTGTGCTAAAAAGAATCCATGAAATAAACTTTTAAGTGGGAAAAAATATAAATACTTAAAGAAAGCTTTCAAATGAGGGTAACAACTATATATACAGTACTCATATCCTAAAAGTGTAATTCTTTTTCTGAAACATATCAAGTTATTTCAAGGATTACTTATTTGTTCTCTCTTTATTCTTTTTTCATTCTTTGTTTCCTTCTCTCTCCCTTCCTTCCTTTCTCTCCCTCCCTCCCTCTTTCCCTCCCTCTTTCCCTCCCTCCCTGCTTCCTTCCTTCCTTCCACCCTTCCTTCCTTCCTTCCTTTTATTTCTTTCCTTCCTTCTTTCATGGTACTTGGGTTTGAATTCAGGGATTTGCACTTACTAGTTAGGTGCTGTACTACTTGAGTCATACACAAGCCCTTCTGATAATTCCAGTATCTTGAGTCAGTTATATGCTGTATTTTAATTACAAATTTTATTTCTAGAATGTTGGATATCACAAATGGAAGTTATTATATATGTAAAATTATACATAATTTGAATCTAATTTTCTTTTAAAGAGGTTTTTATTTTGCTTCTCAAATACAGTTATGTTAGAAGCAAATACATTTATTCCAATTATTGACTGGACTGGATTCAAACTTTACAAAGATGGTCTCTCTGTAGTTTGTTTCTATCACTATCCATAATTCCTTCATCCCAACCATAAAATTAATCCTGAGATCTTTATCAAGGTATTCTCTTTAGTGAAAGTTGAGCTCAATATTTGTCTCCTAATATTGAGATGGTTAAAAATTCTGCTTAGTTTTATTCTTCTCAGGTTTGTAGACTTCTTCTCTACTCTGCTCATAAATTGATTATTACTTTGAGGAAAAACATAGCGCATTGTACCCGGCTCACTTCTTTGTACTTTCCTTCAATGTGAAACCTTGAATTCTCACACCCTAGCTTGCTTTTGTTCCCTGAACTTCAACTTTGCTTCTCAAGTCCCTTTAGACTGTCAGAAGCTGTACTCAGCAGGTATTTTCCCCTTCTCTGCCTCTCTTTCAGCACTAGTTACTAACAGGAAGATACTTTTGGGGGAAAAGAAATATTGACTCCTCAGGCCCTCTCCCCATACCTCATAATATACATGTGTTTTTTTTTTTCCCTCAGGGACTTTAATCCTTCAGGTTCTGTCTATCTTGGTGGCTCTTAGTTTTCAAGGTTTTTTTTTGGATAATGTTATGTCATGAGTTTTTCCTCAGTATGAGGTTAACAATGTTATAAACTTGTCCATCAGAATCTCTGGCCTTCTCTGTCTGGCCCTCTCTGTCTGGCCCTCTCTGTCTCTGTCTCTCTTTCATGCAGAAATTTTTTCTAGATTTGATTATGTCAATTTGGGGTTCCCTATTTGGTAAAAAAAAAAATGAGGGGATGATTTATCCAAAGTCCTTCATTTATCTAAGTAATGAAAGAAATAATTTTAGACTTCATTGCATTGTTCATTGCTCTTTAATTACTGTCCCCCAAAAATTTAACATGTTAAACTCTTAATAAAGACATTCCAATATTCTCTAACATGAGGCAGTAAAGGATGAATACTTTCCTATTTGACTTCTTTTCTCTCACCTACTTCTCTCATGTCTTAAGCTATTGGTAAGGATAAAGTTTATATTGCTAGCTATGTCTTCACCTCATTCGACCAGCCAACCAGTGTTATAAATGGGGCAAATATAATAATGCCTAATTGACAGATGTGACAAATTAGATTTAGAAAGGTGATGCATCTTTCCCAAGTGAGAAGAGCCCAAATGACAATTTGGACCTGTTTCTTTAGTTCCCCTTAATAAAGCAGATGGCAGCATTTCAAACATTATAGAAATCATGTAATAGCAAGATTTAAGGAAACTCAATGTTAATCTAATTCTGTCACTTCACAAGGAGAAAACTGAGTCCAAAGAGGTACAATGTATTCCTTAGAGATACACAACATTCTGACTAGGATTCAGGAGCCAGATTTGTTGCTTTATTATGCTGGAAAGAGAGTTCCAAACTAAAACTGAAATGACAATGTAGAAAAAAAAAATGAAAGCACAGTGCAGTTGAACCAATGGGATCAAGTACTTTAGAGTAATGAATAGATTTAGGAAAAGCTGTAATTAGATATATGATACTAATTCTGGGCTTCAAGAATGACTACCTGATACAGGAGCATACAATGAAGAGAAGTTGGATTTCCATTTACTTGTGAAATCACAGGCATCAAAAGCAAATTCATTTATATTCTTTTTCCTTCCCTCCCTCCATCCCTGCCTGTCTCCCTCCCTCCACCTTCCTGCCTTCCTGCCTTTCTTCTTTCAAAAAAAAATTACTGGTGTTTAAGGGTGCAAGCATTATACTATGTGAGTTTATTTTTCAGATAAAGTCTCATGCTTTTACTCAGCTCACCTCAGAATATGATCCTATTATCTCCATCTCCTGAGTAGCTGGGATTACAAGAATGAGCCATTATGCCCAGCCTTAATGAAAGCTCATTTTTAAGGGCTTTCTTGTATTGTGATTCTTCAACCTCATTAAATATGAGAAAGCTTACAAAGGTATTTGTTGTTGTTGTTTTGGTGCCAGTCCTGAGGCTTAGACTCAGTGCGTGGGTGCAATCTCTGATTTCTTTTTTTGCTAAAGGTAGTTCTCTCCCACTTGAGCCACAGCTCTACTCTCAGCTTTTTGGTGGCTAATTAGAGATAAGAGTCTCATAGATCTCATAGATCTTCCTGCCTGGGCTGTTTTGAACTTCAGTCCTCAGATCTCAGCCTCCTGAATAGCTAGGATTGCAGGCATGAGCCACCAGTGCCCAGCTGGCTCTTGTTTTTGTATAAATTATTATATTGCTAAACATTTTAATTGCTATTATTAATTATGAATTTTAAAAGTATGAGTATATCTTATGAATACATTATGAAGTTCCCTTTATTGATTTGGTTAAAAAGAACATGTATGAACCATATTTTTTAATTTATATAAAAATTGTGTACTAAGTAGGTAAACTTACATTCTCTTGTATAATTACTTGTTTTGTCAGTGATATTTAAGTTTTTTTTTTTGGTTCAAACAATAAGATTGCCTTGACTTCAAAAGTAACTATGGGAAAAAAGTAACTATGGTTGTTAGTTTTAGTATTAGCATTAGTATTAGTGTTAGTTTCATGTTATTCTAACAAATACCTAAGACAATTAAAAAGCAGAAAAGTATTTTGGCTCAGAATTTCAGAGGTATCAGTTGGTCTGTTTGCTTTGGGGCCTGAGAAAGAGGCAAGAAAACATGAAAGGGCATGAGTAGTGAGAAGAGGCAAGACACCATGGAAGGGAGTGAGTAGTGAAGTGAAGTTGCTGTCCTTATGGTCAGAAGGGAAAAGAGAAGAGAGGCAAGAGCTACAGTTCTATTCATGCTTGTTCATTTTTCCAAATATTTTCATGCTTGTCTGATTCTTTTCACCTACAAACATTCATTATACCTCCTTGGCCTTTATAATGACACTTTTAACACTAGAAAATATTCTCTTCACTATTTTGGCATATTGATTCTTTATCCAGGAGCAAATTTATTCAATGTTTCCTTCAACAGAAAAAGTTTTCTAGTCATTCTTTTAAAATGTTGCCTTCCTGAGAAGCATCTCTTTCTAACTAACTTTAGTATGGCCTTGTTTGTGGTCATTTGGGTAAATGCCCAGAAGTGAAATTGCTGGGTCATAGGGGAGCTCCATGTGTATGTAGTCTTTTGAGGAACCTCCGTACTGCTTTCCAGAGTGGTTGAACAAGTTTATACTCTCACCAACAGTGCAGTAACATTTTATTTTGGCCACACCCCCTCCAGCATCTGTTGATTTCTTGATTATAGCCATTCTAACTGGGGTGAGGTGGAATCTCAATGTTTTTTTTTATTGTGAAAATACTGTACAGAGGAGTTACAATTACATGGGCAAGATAATGAGTACATTTCTTATCAAGCATTATAGCCTCCTCCTTTGTTTCCCCTTCCCATCCTCAATGTTGTTTTGATTTGCATTTCTTTTATGGCCAGAGATGTTGAGCATTTCTTCTTGTGTCTATTGGCCATTCTTATTTCCTCTTCAGAGAATAGTCAGTTTTACATGTCTGTTTTCTCTACTATATGTAACAAGAGAAAATTTAGTCTATTTTGTTCTTTATTGTGTTTGGCACATAGTAAAACTGAACATACTTTGTGGGACAAGTGAGTTGATTAGTGAGTGGATTTACATTTTTAATTTGCTACATTTTATTTTATATGAGGATCTAGATAGTACATCTATATGTACAAATTTGAGTAACTTGGTAGATTCTCAAACAAATTCTTTGGGAATGTCTTTGAGAAATTAAATCTACCTGATTTTGTAGAATCTATCTATCTATCTATCTATCTATCTATCTATCTATCTATCTATCTATCTATCTATCTATCTATCTATCTATCTATCTATCTTCTAGCAGAGTGAAATCAATACTGCTAGACTGAAACTGGTAACGATGTCATGATTATACAACTTTATGTCCTAACACTCAGTTAAAGCTCTGACACACTAGAAAAAACCCTCTCTATTTACCCGCAGAATGTGAAAATAATAGGAAATTCATGCATTTTGCATTGTTTAAGAAGCATGACAGAATTTCAGACTCAATGACTTTGAAATCTCCTGTTGTTCTTCATGGTGCACTGGTGCTTAGCTGTCTCACTTAATCATTGTGGCATTAATGATGCTGCTAGTGGCTTGAGGCTTTAACTGGATACTCAGGCCCAGATATATAGAATAAGGAAAGCCTATTAAGCCTTACAATAATGTTAATGCCAAGCAAAAGAAGGCTCACACCCATCAAACTGCAAGCTTATTGAAAAACAGAAAAAGCATGAGTAAGTTTTATAGCTTTATACATGATTAGAGGAATCTGATTTTGAAATCCCTATGGACATTGATTGCTAATTAGCTTTGACATAAGAATGTTAAAGGCAAAACAAATCACCTAATTTCATGAGACTATATTGTGTGTTATATATATTTTATTTAATCTTAAATCAACTTTGTCTGAGAAATGGGCTGACACACATTCCTGGTATATACTGGGCCAACATTGAACAAAACTCCATCCACTTCCTCATGAAAAATATTTAAAAGCCATGATGAAAGGTGTGGAATGCAGAATTGGAAATGCCATTATCTTGCTCATTGTTCCTCTTTCCCTGAATTTTCAGTCTTGTACCTTTAAGCTTCAAGTGACATTCTCTGGGGAGATACCTTTAACTCTAGATAATTTGGAGGCCTAAAAAAAGGAAATGAAAGGCTACAACTTGTTCTTTAAGTCTTCCTCTGTTTTCTCCTTTGGGAAATGGGGACTTCTGATACTTTTTTCCTATGTGGTTTAGTACAGGTAATGAGAGTAAAAACTCTCTTTATAATAGAGGCCTTTGAGGATTTTTTTTCCTAGTAAAGACTTTATGAACCTTTTTACCATTGGTCTAGGAGAGAGAGAAAGAGAGAGAGAGAGAGAGAGGAGAGAGAGAGCATGTGTGTGCATATGTGATGATACACATACAGTCAGTTCTCTCCTATGGGAAGGTTGGAATGGCTGAAAGATCATCTATATCTGTCAGAATTTAAGTATTGTAGGCACTGCAGTGGTAATTAGAAAGACTGAACATCTTGTCAAGGTGAGTAAGGACTCCTGACAATACCAGATGTTAGGATTCAAATGTTGAGGTTTACTCTATGTGAACTAACAGAAAGACAGTGAGATGTCTGGAAATATAGTAGATAGTGTCCCACTAACTTTTTTTTCCTTGCTAAAACTAGCTCTCTTCAAATTGTCTTTACCTTAAATTTTACCTCCTAAATTCTTGGCTATAAACTTTATGTCTGTCCATATACTTTAAAAAATTTTGCAGTACTTGCAAATTTTATACTCTGATCACAAACTGATACCTAAACTACTGATATTGATAATTCTTGTAAAGAATGTTTTCTTAACCAGGTGCTGGTTGCTCATACCTTTACTCTTAGCTACTCAGGAGGCTGAGAAGTGAGGATCCCAGTGTGAAGACAGCTAGGATAGATAAATCCCAGACTCTTATGGCCAATTAACCAGCAAACAAGCCAGAAATAGAAGTCTGGCTCAAGTGGTAGAGCAAAAAAGCTTAGGGCAGGCACATGTGCGGTATGAACGTTCGCTTGCGCGTGTGCACACACACACGTACATGCATGTGAATGAATGTTGTCTTATTTTTTCTACTTATATCACCTAACAGTGTTAGGAGAAAGTACTAACACTCTTTCTACTACCACTTATGTACTACAACTAAGTCTTGTTTGGAGAAATGTCAACAGTTATCCTAGAATCTGATATTGAGTTGATATCTAGTGAGGTTAAATGTTCTATAATTCACAGCTTCCACCTCAATGAATTAAAATATCAACAGTGTTCACATTGGAAAGTTTTGCTGTAATGACTCAGGTGATAGTTGTAGCCAGTCTTCCATATGGCAGACATATGCTAGAGACAGTGTAACTGACGCAGTAGATAGATCTCTATGCTCATGGAAATATAGAACATTTAGGAAGACATACATTAGAAAATTCTGATAAAATCTACTAAATCCGTTTCTAAAGCAGATTATGAACCAGGGTCTGAGATATACTATTATTCATATATATTTAATAATAAGACAGTAGTAATAAGTTAATGCTCTACGATCAATCTCACAATCTATCAATCTAACAATCCTAAATCTTTAAATGTACTTAGTCTTTATGTACAGAGTATTGAAAGAGGGTAAAGCACATATTCTCTTCTATTGAAAGACTGATTTTTGTAAAATACTTAAATAACAAAACAGCTATATATAATTATATATAGTTATAGTATATGGTTATTGAATTTTAATCCTAATTATAGTTTAATTTTTACTGGGTAAAGAGAGATCTTTACGTATAATAAAATAAACAGCAAAGAGAATAACACATGGTTCATTTCTTTTTCTTTTCTCTCTATCTCTTTTGTTGGTCATGGGGTTTGAACTCAGAGACTGGGCCCTGTCACGGAGCTTTTATGCTAAATGCTAAAGCTCTTCCACTTTGAGCCATAGTGTCACTAATGGTTTTCTTGTGGTTAATTGGAGATGAGAGTCTAGCAGATGTTCCTGCCTGGATTAACTTTGAACCACAATCCTCAGATCTCAGCATCCTGAGTAGATAGGATTACAGGTCTCAACCTGGCAACATTCTTCATTTCTTTATGTTCACCTTAGATGCTTGTCTGTTTTGCATTTTATGCATAATTTAAAATTTGATATTGCAAGCTTTAATTTTATTATTTTATGTCATGTTTAAAATAATTTTTCATGTTAAGTTCTATAATCTTCCATTATATCGATCCTTCTATTAGGCATATAGAGCCTGTACTTTTACAGAGGACAACACTAAAGCCAAAGATATTGAATGGCTTAGCAAAATAATTTGGATAATGCTCAATAGTTTTGAGAACTGATGTGTATAGAAGTTTATCTATCATTTATCACATCTAGACTCTATAGAATAGGAATGGTAACTTACGCTTGCATATTCCGAGTTCTGCTAAGGTCTCTCTTTGGTCAACATTATATCAATTAGGCAATAGAATACAAGGACAGTAAGTGATCTTTCCTTTTCCATCCTCGATTGATTTGTGCGACTTTTCTACTTGTGTGTGTGTGTGTGTGTGTGTGTGTGTGTGTGTGTGCATGTATTGTAAGTAGGTCATATCCCATATTTAAGGATTGTACCTTATGTTTGATATACTTTAAGAAACTCTGTTGTCCAGAGGGATAAATAAAAGGAGAAGACTGTTAGTTTTCTCCTTAATATTCATCAATCTAATCAATTTCAGTTTGATGATAGGTGTGCTTAATTTTTTTAAAAAAGCAAGTGTTGCTTTGCCTTATGTACTGAAAGGAAAAGAAAAAAAAACATTGCTTTATAAAAACCAGAGAGGCACCTGAAAAGCTGGAAAAATTGTCATCAGACCCTAGAAAAATGAATTAGTAGAATATTTGTAAGACAAATTATGTAGTTTACTTATGATGAGAGAAAACTGAAGAGGGATCTCCCAGGCAACAGGGACAGAATGCTCGTGGAGATACTAGGTTAATATTTCACTTAACGGAACTGTATTTTCAGTTATTAATAATCAGAATGTCTTGCAAGTAAGAAGAAATGGCTGCTTGACACTTGCTGGCATTATTATTATTATTGCAAACCTGTACTTAGGACTTATTAAGGCAAGTGAGCATTGCTATACGTACTTGCATTATATATTTCTTTTTCTTTGCCTGACATTAAAAGGGGAGGCTTTGTATTAAGTTTAAAGGAATGTCTATGTAGAAGTTTGCATTTCTATTCAGAATGTACTTTCAAAGCAAGTTGCCTTATATTGTTCTGTCAAGAAATTTGAGGCATGAGTGACTTTATGCCCATTTTTCAGATGAGAAAACACTCTTAGAGGTTATGCAATTCATTATAGTCAAGATCACACAGCAAATAAAACAATAGTCCACATAGTAACTGAGACTTAAAAGTTTTTTGACTCTGAAAGCTGTAATGTCTGAATCAGAATACCTTGGCCTGGATAGTGGCTCATCTATGCATCCTTGGATTTGAACTTTAAGTGTCTTTAAATTGAAATGTCCTATTCTCATTTCTTCTTGGGGGAATCAAACCCAGAATCTCAAGGGTGCTAGGCAAGTGCTCCAACTTGAAGCTATACCCCTGGTCTCTGACCTGTAAGTTTCTTTTATAAAAGAGTAATTTATCTTGTTATAAAAAGATAGATATTTTAGATTTGGAAGGAAATTGTGTAGAAAAGAGAAAAGAAAAGAAAATCACCTAAGATTTTGTCACTAAATAGATAAGTATTCTTGTATTTTAGTGTGTGGTTTTAACACTATGTTCTGTGAAATAGCACTCAAGTACATATTAAAATGGAGTTGGGAGAATGTAGATAAGGTAATGAGTTTAAGAAACATTTCTTTACTGTAAAGCGTTTCAGAGCATTTAATGGGCCATGTGCATTATGAATCTCACAGAGGAGGAGACACAACATGCAGGGTGTTTACTCAACACCTCAGGGGATGCATGGAAGTGCAGGATGCAGGGCTGGTGGGTGTTGAAATGCCGGCTGGCAGCAGGGAGGCTCCATGAAGTCTAGAGAAATCATTCATATTAATGTGATGGGCAGAAGCAAGATACACATACACTGAAAAATAGTGGTAAGTATTCAACCTCCTCAACAAAGTAAACACTGCAGGTTTCCGGTCTTCTATGAATAGTTGCCTGCTTTAAACTTCCATTGTGAAATATTTGTTTTCTAAACAAGCTGATGCTTGTTTAGATAACATTAGGAATAACATGGATAACATTAGGAATAGTCTAGTAGATTTAACAGAGCAGAAAAGAAAAGGACACAAGTCCCATCTGAAAGATTTTAAGCAAATCCTCATATTTCCATTTCTATGCTAACATTTTTCTAATTTCATGTCTCCTAGTATCAGACTACAGTCCAGGATTCCTAGGATTTAGAAAGTAAGGGAATTCCATTCAGAGCCCCTGCCTGTAGTACATGCACAGCTCTCAGATCAGAACTCAGTTCTGTTTTCGGAGAGGAATTAGGTTACATGTCTGCACACTGTTTTTGGGGTCCTTTGAACTAAAGCTATTACTCTTCCAAGAATCAGACAGATGTTTGTGGGAGGAAATGAGATGGTAGCAGCAGGGTTACTATGAGAAGCCAAAATTCCAGTATGGCTCTTCTCACCAGACCTGAGTATCAAGGAAGCCAGATTGCAGGTTTGAGTTTAGACTGAGATGCTCACTGTCATTATTTGCTTCATTTAGGGACATACTTTATGGTGACATATTGGATCCTCTCTCTGCCAACTAGCGATAATGATGTTTAAAATCCTGTAGAGAATAACAGACATCTTTCAAAAAGTGGTCCTTTTCATCAAAAATGACATGCATTCTGGACTTGTTTTGCTTGTTGAAAAGAGTCATAGTCTTTATTTTCTCTTCCTTTTGTGGAACCGAGTTTATCTGCATCAACTAAGTTCATGCCCTTGATCTTTTTTAAAAGTAGGTATGATTTTGTACTTTTAGTTTGTGTTGAGAGCCTCGATCTTTTAAAATCTGTTTTGCCTTTTAAAATTAGCTTAATTATTTTGAAAGAGATGAACTAATAGAAGATAAACTTGGTATGCAGTAAAAACAGATTTTCGGTTTCTTTTGTTCTATGTTACCCTCATAACTTCTCTTGAAAAAAAAGGTATTTTACAATAATAAAAATTGTGGAAAATAGAAGAGAAACACCACTTAGCGTTTCACCATCATAGTGAAGTTATTTTCACTTTTACATATTCCCATCTGCTTGTCTGTGAGGGAAGCGAATAAATAGCACTTCTCTGCCTAGGTATGACTAATTTGCAGAATAAAGGAGTGGCACCTGGATCCAAAATACTACCATTATTACTAAGCCTAGGTTGGAACATGGCTTGTTGTGAAAGCCAAATAGGCTTCATCAGATTCCCTCCCTATCCTAGTCTCTTTGGCATTTCAACCAGTAATGAAAAAGGCCTGTTCATAGCAGTGGGGAAGATCAGTTCCTTGCAGGGCACTAAAGGACAGTTATTCCCTATGGCCTACTTACTACCAAGAGGAAGAAGGGTCTGGTTAGGCCACATGGGCCTGCTTTTTGCCAAACAGACTTGAGATGGGGAAACAAGATGACATGCTACCCTGTTTCCCCATCGCTAGTCCTCATCCAGGGTAGAATGAATTAATGAGCAGATAAAGATCATAACTTTTATTCATTTGGATCCTGCTACAGGAAAATAATCTTGCATGGGGGAAAATGTTATTTCCCATTTGGTTAAGCTATGCTGGTTTTCAAAAAGAAAATGAAACTATTATAAACATCTTCAGAAAAATTGTAGTCTCTGACTTTAGACTTTTTTTTGAGAAATTCTGAGAAATGAGATTCTTGAACATGGGTGTTTTTGCTCATTGGAAAATGTGAAATTACTTTTCTAATGGGTTATACAAATTACCTCCCTGTCAAATCCCTGGTTCATAGAGAAGAGTTTGAATAGTGTTTTCAGCTTGCTGTTGAACTGGGATCCAGTGGTAGTTGCTTTAGAATTGTGATTGTATCCACTGTAATCACTCATCAACAATTAATTAATGAATCTCTGTCCAAGCACTCTGGAGGTTACAGAAGGAGGTAAAGACAAGAACTCTGACCCCAGGGAGCTCTCAGTTTAATCAGAGCAATAAATATAGTACAAAGGAAACTATAGAGCTAATTATAGTTATGAAATTTTGCTGTGCATACCTGCTGGTCTCAAGACAGTTAATGTTAGTAACCACAACACACTCATAAAAGTGAACCTTGTAGGGATAACATGAATTCCCTTAATTTGGAGGAAATATAAATCATTTTCCTTCTCAGAAGACACAGCATAGTGTATGAGCCACAAAGTTAAGAGGGAATTGTGGCATAAAGAATAAGCCCAGGTTTACAGTGGTACAACATGAGGAGAGCCTACCACACTTTAAGTTATTAAGGCAGCTTTCGAGTAGAGATGACATTGAATAGACATTTGAAGTGAGAGTTGCTTACTTAAACAAAAATAGTACTGGAGAAGAGTGTGTATATAGAGGTCCAGAGGACAAATAGAAGGGGCCAGTTAGAAACTTGCAAATAATTTAGGATAATTCCTAATACAGTGCTTGTCCTATGGTTAGTGCTTATACAATGTATAATACTGCCTTACTGAACTTCGATATTGAGGTTACAACAGTATGCACCAATGGATGAAGACAATATCACATAGTTTATGAATGTGAGACTGTGTGGTGAGGTATGTATAGGGTTGGAAAACCAGAGAAAAGATGGGAGCGTAGTATTCAGGAAGAGGGTGAGTCACTTCTACTCTATGTTTAACAAGTACTTTACAAGTACTTTAGAGCTGTTAAAATTAGATTTTAAAAATTATTTCCAAGTTCCACCTGGGTGTGGTGAATCTGCAATCCCAGCCTTTGGGAGGCTGCAGCCAGAGGATTGTCATCTTGAGGCTACATCATGAATTCCATGACCATTTAATCTACACAGCTAGATTCTGTCTCAGACATATAAAAAGAAGAAACTCAATTATTGGCCAGAGATGGTGGTGTATACCTGTATCCCAGCTAGTCAAAAGAAGAGACTGTGAGGACCATAGTATGAGAGAAGTTTAGGCAAAATGTTTGTGCAGCTCTATCTCAACAAACAAGCCAGACGTAGTAGAGTGTGCCTGTGGTCTGGCTTCATGAGAGGCATAAGTAGGAGGATGAAGTTGGCCATGGGCAATAACAGGAGCTCCTATGATAGACAGACAAATGGATAGATATAGACATGCATGTTTAGCATTTTACCTATGTAGAGATCATTTTAAACTATGAGTTTTCTGTTGGCCTTTTGATATTATACATTTACAGTGATGGTTGCTTTCTTCTTTTGAATTTTATTTAACATTAATAGGTCAAATCAAAGTGACAATAATTGTTCAGTTAACTTTCTCTATTAATCATCTAAACAATGTGTATTTATAAAGTATTTACTGTATGTAAAGCTCAATACTAGGCATATGGGGAATAAAATAAGGACAGTACCAAATTTAGTACATTGAAATTCTGGTTTAATTGGGTCTTTGACCTAGTGGTTCAGCTTTTAACTGCACCACAACCTTATTTATAATTAAATTTTTGTATATGCTTTATACTGTTTGTGTGGGGATAGAACCTATTGTTGCAAAGACTATAACAAAACAGCAAAAAACTTATTATGTTTTTAAGAAAGGATGCTAGGTCCTAGAGGCTCACTACTGTATTCCTAGCTGTTCTGGAGGCTGAGATCTGGATGGTCACAATTCAAGGCTAGCCCAGGCAAAAAAGTCTAGTGGACTTATTCCTCCAAAACAGCCAGCAAAAAGCTGGGCTGGAAATATGGCTCAAGTAGCTGAGTGCCTGTTATGAATAAATGAGAAACCCTGACCTGAGTTCAAACCCATTAGCAGAGAAGAACAAAAGACAATATATCTGAAATAGTTCCAATTAATCTCCAAAAATTCTGTGTATAAAAAGCAAAAATGAAATGTAATAAACATCAAAAGGAGATAAAATATAATTTTGTCATAGATCTCTTAGTAACTTTTCCCTATTATTTTCTAAAAGATCTTCAATAAATGTCTTACATTTTTACTTGAAGTACGTGAACTTTAATTGACCCTGAATTTATCTTGAAGCTATGTGGCAAAGTAATTGAAGTGGAAAAATTTGCATATGGAAATTCATCTAAATACATACTACCTGAAAGGCTTTATACAAGGATACGGACAATCCATTCATTTTATTTCTTCCCATCATATTTTTTAAAAAGCAGCAGCAATGGTTACTAAATTATAAATAGTATTTTATGCCAATCACTCTTCTTGAGAAAATATAATAGAAAGATCACTTGATTCTTGACATTCATGTACTATATTTAATATTTTGTCATATTTAATATTTTCTTCCTTGATTAGAATAGGCCACTTATCAGAGAGAAAGTCATGTTCTTTAAGTAACTAGCTATATGACCTTTTAAAGATTACTTAACTTTTAAAATCTGAGTTTTCACTAAAACAGAAAATCATGTTGTTATAAAGATGAATTCAGATAATATATGTAAAGCACTTACCATAATATCTTGTAAAATTCTGAATAAATCTTAACAACTTCTTAAACAAGAATAAAATTTGAATTTCCTATGGCTTCATCCTATTTCTCTTTGCAACCCATGTCTTTTATTTTATTTAGGAAATCTCATTATGGCTTTCAATATTACTCATGTGCCAATAATTTCCATAAGTCTAGCTGAGTTCTTTGCCTCTTTTAAGCTTTAAACCCGTCTCTCTAATGAATGACTACATGTCCCCAACTGAAATCTTAAATGTTTTTTATTCTTTTTCATTTTTGCTTTCCAGCCTTCCGATTGACATCTATGTCTGATCCTCTCTTTCTACTTCCACCCACTGAGAACTACATCTCAATTTATTCAGGTGCTTATCTAAAAAACTGAAAGCATTCCATTCTTAATCCCATTCATTCTTAATCATCTGTACCCAATTAATCACTAAAATGTTATTGATTTACAACCACATATCCAACTAAATACTCATTTCGCTGTGGTTTCACTCTTCTGCATTTCAGCTTCAGCTTTCCTGGAGACTTCTTAACCTCGGAGTCTCACTGTTTATCTCTTCCATTACACTTCTCTAATGTATTTTGTATGTGGAAACCCAGAGTGACTTTTAATTTTTTTTAATGGTACCAGTACTGGGGACTGAAATTCAGGGCTTTCACTGTCTTTTTTGCTTAATGCTGTTGCTTTACCACTTGAACCACAGCTCTCCTTCTGGATTTTTGTTGATTAATAGGCAATATTCTGGGCTTGCTATGAACTGGAACAGCGATCTTCAGATCTCAGCCACCAGAATAGCTAGGATTACAGGTATGAGTCTCTGGTGCCTGGTCAGAATGACATTTTAAAATAAAAAGGTGATTAATTTACTTTCCTGTTTAAAATCTTAGATCTTTACTTAATCCTCAAAATCACTCCATGAAATTAGCATGTATTTTAGAGGAGTAAAATCAGGCTAATAGTAAAGTGCCATGATTAGTGTGTTTATTAGTAACAATGAATCTAATAGTCTGATAAAGCAGGAACTTGAAAACGTATCTTTGCCTCACCTGTGGCAAAAAATCTGATCCATTTTTACATCTCAAAGAAGTCTATTTTTATATTTTACAATATCACTACTAGTGCCCCAAGTTTATCAATGTTTATTAAGTCCATTCTTACAACTGAACCATGCTTCCAGTAATTGGAATTGCTTGGATGTAGAATAGTGTGATTGACCTTCCCCCAACACTACCATATGAATTCCCTGCTCCTGAGAAGAAATATAAAATAATAGTTGAGAACTAAAACATTTGGGAAATATCAGGCCATTAGGAAAATCTCTCTTTAAGTTCTGTCATCTACAGAATAGCATAATAGAATTCCTGACTTTATGGTACTAAGGTACTAAGGTTAAGGCACGTAAGCACTTTATATAATCCTCTTGATGAATTTATATGCTGAAATGAAATACAGAATGAAAAAGAAGACTTAATGATTCAACATGTACAAACAACTTAGAACAATTCTGGTGGAGTATTGCTGCATTTCCTAGGAAAGAAAGAAAGGGGATTTGTTTTTCTGTTTTTGTTTTTGTTTTTTGGCGGTCATGGGCCTTGAACTCTGGGCCTGGGTGCTGTCCCTCAGCTCTTTAGCTCAAGGCGATCGCTCTATCGCTTGAGCCACAGTGCCACTTCCGGTTTTCTAGGGGTTTATTGGATTTAAGAGTCTCACAGACTTTCCTTCCCTGGCTGGCTTTGAACCGCGATCCTCAGATCTCAGCCTCCTGAGTACCTAGGATTATAGGCGTGAGCCACCGGCGCCCGGCTATTTTTTATTTTTTTTAATTTTATTTTCCTGTAAAGATGCTATACAGAGGGATTACATTTACATCAGTAAGGTAATGAGTACATTTCTTGTTGGGCATTGTTACCCTCCTCCTTTGTATTTCCCCTACTATCCCTTCCCTTCCTCCATACTTTCCCCCTCCCCCCGCCCCCCCACACCTCCCCGCAAAAGTTGTAAAGTTAATTTCCAAGGTAGTGTCTTGTGAGTGTCATTGTTTCAATGCATCATCCTGTGTACATTTGATATCAGTTGACTGGATTCGGAGTGTCCACAACATAGGACAATCATAATTGTGGGATATGTTCAGTAAGCCTTAGAAATATCTGTCAACTGCTACTCATGATGACATTTCCTGCAGAAAAGGCATTGCTCTCTAATCACCTGCTGAAACACTATTTTGGTAAGAACATTTTGTTGCACAATTATTATCAATGTGTCATGAATAGGTACCCTGGTTTGAACCATACACTGTCAGATGTGTAACTATGGTTTGCAGTAAGTTTAATATGGTATTACATGGTGCATTGGCCACTGAAATAGGTATTTATGTTGTGTTTGAGTAGTAGTGTACATTTCTTTGTATTGCTTCATTGTGTTTTGAATTGAGCATGTTATAAGAAGTGGTTTAAAATATATTAATATTGACTTTTCTATGAAAATTCAGCAATTCTTTTCATCCTTGATAGATCTCAGGGAAAAAATAACATTCACTATTTGGGGTTTGATTTACCATAGGTTTGAAGATAGGTTTTCCAAATAAATGACCTGTGGAACTTAACATGGAATGAAATTTCAGAAGAATGATGATGCATAGAAAGCCATATTTGATTGAGGATTTATAGTAAGATTTTACCATAGATCCTAATTACTATAGATTGCTGACTCAACTTCCTTTCCCTTCTTCCCACCACCTTTGGATGATTCTCTCCATCTTCCAAAGAAGAGATCTCACAGAAGTGTAATTCTTATTCTGTGAATTACAAAGCACTGCTAAGATAAAGTAGGCATTTATGAGAATTGGTCTCTCTAAAATTTTGTGACTGACTGCCTATCAAGTTCCAAGTATTGGATATTAGATGCCCAGAGTCCCATAGAAGCAACGTTTACCTTGATGAGTTTATATGTTGATAAAGCGAGATAGATTAAGGTGCTTTGGAAACCCATATATATATGTATCTCCATTTTCAACTTCCATTTATTGATAATTGTTTCTTGTGCTGATTTAAATAGAGGCATCATCACTATCAGGATTTACATTAATTTAATGCTCTTGTATGTTGCAGATATCATGCCTAAATCTTTGCTAAGTCTTTTAGCTATTTAATATTCATAACAACCCCATGAGGCAAGTACTACTGATATATCCCTTCCTCGTGCAGAGGAGAAAAGCATGGCTTAAATATGCTGAGTGGCCCACCTAAAATATCATCACTAGGAAACTGTAAATATAAGTAAAGCCTGAGTTCTTTCAAAGTAACTATGTTATATTGTCTCATATTGGATATAACTAGTAAAGTCTACTTCAAGTGGGTGTGGTACCACATACTTATAATCCTCATGAGATCCATTGTGATTTTGAGAAAGATCGTGATTTTGAGGTCAGCTTGGGAAACTTAGCAAGATCATATCTTAAAATTGAAAAACAAGATGTGTGTGTGTGTGTGTGTGTGTGTTTCAGGGAAGTGTTCTCAGCACAGTGGCACAGCACTTGTCTAGCATAATCAAAGTTGGGTTCAATCCCCAGAATCACACACAAAGAATGTTTACCCTTTGTCTTGTGCTAATCACCTACAAAAAATAGAAAATCTTGTAGGAAAATGCTAAGAGATGGTATACTTTTGGGCAAGTCATGATATTTGTATGAAATTTGTCCAAAAATCGACAACTGCCTAATATGGGGAGAAAAATCCCATGGATAGGATGCTTTGATTTAAATAAACCAAAACCTGACAGAAAACTTGGGGGTATGCAGAAATCTAAGAAATTTGAGGCAAACAGTATCTGACTTCTTATTAGAATGTAAAATGATTATTAGAGCGATTTTTAAAGGCTGTCAGAAAAAACAAATGGGAGGAATTATGTAACTATGTACTTCTAATTACAATAACCTTATAGAAAGCACATGCATTGATTGTGAAATTTCATATAATTTTCAGGTGTTTCAGATGCAGGAGCCAAATTAAATGTCATTTTTAAAATTTTGTCATTGGCATATTCTAAGATTTTAACCCACTGGACACACTGTATCTGCTCTGATTTTCTAGTCATGTCAAGTATATAATTTAATTGGATTGTATCCAAGAATATTTCACATCCTACTGGAACATACTGGAAACAGCAGTAGCCACAGAAATTCTGTAATAACTAGTTGTTTCTTTATTATTTCATAAGTTTCTTTTCTTAAAAGTTACAGTATCTGAAACATATTTATATTGATTAAAGCAACATTGAAAAGTAACTAGTGGATTTTGGGGACAGACTGTAAAGATATTAGAATTATGTATAATATAAATGGAAGAATAATATGAAGAAAGGTGCAAGTGGTTTAAATTCTGATATTTTCCTTCTACTGAAAAGCTCTAGCTCTGTAAATGGAGCATACCAAATCTTCTCTCAACTGTCTTTGTGACTGTATGTGCTGCACAGTTCAGAGATGAATAGTGAGCAATTATTACTATGCTATTTAAGTATATATTTTCTGTTAAAAACTGGGGCTGTGACTGCCAATAAATTATCCAGGGGCGTTAAAAAGAAAACAATATCAGTCCCTTCCTTCTTCCTGCCTTCCTGCCTGCCTGCCTTCCTGCCTGCCTTCCTGACTGTCTGTCTGCCTGCCTGCCTGCCTGCCTACCTTCTCCAGTATTTGAACTCAGGGCTTTATACTTACTTGGCTTAATTTCTAGTTGATTCTTTACCACTTAGCCATACCTTCAGCCTGCTTTTTCCCTACTATTTGGGATAGGGAGCCTGTCAGATTTTTCTTCTTAGGTTTCTCAAACAACCCTCTTCCGGATGGCAGACTTCTGAATAGCTAGGATTACAGGTGTGAGCACTTGGCACTTGGCTAAAACCCAGTATTTCTTAGCTCTTTACAATGATCAGTAGGTAGCACTTTACTCTCCTAGTGATGTGGCCAACATCTGGACTGCTTTTCTGGCATTCCAGTGGAGACTGAATCAAGACATAGGGAACTGTACTCCATAAGCATTCCTGGACTTGAATTTACATCTTTGTCATTCATGTGCAGGCTCTACCTAGAAAATACTTACATCCATCAGTATGGACTTGCAGAGGAATGTAAATGGCCTCAGATTGCCATTTGGAATGACTTAACTAATACCCTAGAGGTATTATTTCATGAATATTGGCTGTTTGAGAACTTGGTTCAATTCATTAATCAAATTATAGCCAGTATGCTACATACCCAGATCTGACCTATGTTAGCATTTGACACTCTCAGACCTTTGTGAATTTATACATCTATATCATCAAACATCTTATTTAGAAAATTATCTCTCTTCCCTCCTATGTTTAAGTTAATTTTACAATTATCATCTATTTAAAATTCAATAAAATCATTTTTTCCAAAGTAACTTTTTCATGAATGGATGAACTTCCTTATAAAAATACACCAAAATAACACATTATAAAGGGTAGGTTCATATTTTAAAACAACCTCCAAGTTAGTTCTTTGGATGGACTGTTAAACAATATTAGTAATAATAACACAAAATAGTAGCAATTCTGTGCAATTATCATATGCTTCTAAATTTGTGTCCCTTTAAATGAATCTTTGTTCTTTAGCATTACAAAGTACCCAAAGAAGTTTATATCATTCAATTTAGGTCAATATTTAGACCACTGTTTGATACCCACAACTTGTTGAGTTAAGCATTATAATCCCTACTTTATAGAGGATAAAACTAAATTTTAGAAAAATTTCCAATTATTTCTCATAGTCATATAAGTGGTAGAAACTGAATTCAAATCAAAGTCTGCCTATATACAAAGTTTATTCATTTTCCAAGATTCTGGAGACCCTCGCAATAAAAATATTTTGGAATGTATGGAGTGAAATTGGAACAGCAAATAGTGGTATCAAGGAACTGTACTAAAAGTATCGCTCAGGTAGGCTGACTCCTGGCAACACAGAACTTTGCTACTAACTGTAAAGAGATGATAACAGTTGGCCAACAAAGTGGTAGGTATGCACCGTTCTGCCTTTAGCCATTCATTTATGAAGACATTGAGTGTTTGCCACATACTAGATACTCATGTAAGTCTTCTGTGAACTAACAGCAAAAATTTCCCATAAAGCTTATGACATTATGACACTTGATACTTCTTTCTTGTTCTGTCTCACATGTCTATTCTTCATAGCTGGCCAGCACTTCCTCTTCAGAAAAGGAAGTAACATGATACCTTTGATAGACTGCTGATCCTTGTAGACAATCAAAACAAAAAAATGAGACCAAAATAGAACTCCTATGTTATATAAGCTATGCAGAGATCAAAGAATGTTAGTTCAACAAATTTTCAGCTAAAGAAGTAATATAGTATGCTGTACATAGAGTAAGCATGACATATTTTTGAATAAAAAGATACATGAATAATAGATGCATAGGAATATTTATTAGTTTTATGTAATGAAAACTATATAACTTCATTTATAAACTTGCTGGTTATTACAGGCATTTGTTTTTTCTCCACACATTCTATATAATAGAACTTTATACAATTTTTTTACATTTGTGATTTATTCAGTTAAATGCTATAGTATTCATAATTACATCAATAGTTTATGTATGAGTGTTTGCTGTGTGAGACACAATGTTGTGATTCTCTTATATTATTTAATGAACTAATTCTATCAATATGTATCAGCATAGTTAAGACTATACATTACTATACTATACAACACTATACTAGTGTTGAGGATATAGCACTGAACAGATCACAAAAAATTAAGCAAAATACATAAACTGAGTACTATCAAACAAAGGGAAAATTCTTCAGAAGTGCCTTGTATAATTTTGAATACAATGTACTTAGAAGGCAACATTTAAACAAGCCCTTGAAGTAGATGAAAGAGTCACTTACTAGATATCATATGGAGAATACTGTAGGCAAAGGAACACCATTTAGAGACAGGTACTGTTATCTTCCATGTCTTAGCTAAGGAAACTGAAACTAAGTAAGTCAGACAAATAGAAAATTTCTTCTTCAGAGACCTAATATTTTCTTTTGAAGCCTTCTTTTTCGTCAAAATACATTTTAGAAAACTGTAATACAGTAGAAAGACTGCATTTAAAGTAATTAACTCTGCATATACTTACAAGTCAAATACACAAAAAGAAGTGGGGAGCCTTTGCATGTTTCCATCAAGGCAACTCTTTTCTTGTTAGCATTGTCTTAGCTAAGTCAGTGACCTCATCAAGCCTAACCAAAGATTTTATGATGTTGATCATGTTAAGGTTTGCAGCTCCTGTCTGCTTTTCTGGAAGTGCATCTATGTGAATTTCTACATTTAGGGTTAAGGGGGCTGGTTGATTGGTATTATTTGCAAAGAAATAGTGCTATTTCCAAAAGGTCAATAACAGACCTCCTCTCTTGATCTTCTGCCCAATGTCACAATCTGAATGTATTTGTCAGATTTCAAGAGGATGAAATAGCAGGATTCAAGCTGGCCAGACAGGTTAGGTCAAACGGTTGTCTGGCTACATCTGGTGGAAACATCAAACAGAGCCACAGCGCCAGGATTACAGGAAGAACTAGAGGTATTACCATTGTGAAATAGCCTCTGTGTTTTCTGGAGAAAAAAAAAGAGAGAGAATGTCATATAAAAGGAGAACCTCTTGATGTTTCATTGCTGGTGCATTGAGATTGATGTTTTGGCTTGTGGCCTAGAATTTTACATTAATTCAAATACAGATGTTCTGGGGCTGGGAAGATGGCTCAGTGGTAGCGTGCTTGCCTCTCATGCAAGAGGCCCTGGGTTCGATTCCTCAGCACCACATAAGCAGAAAAAGCCAGAAGTGGCGCACTAGCCTTGAGCTGAGTTGCTGAGGGACAGTGCCCAGGCCCAGAGTTCAGGCCCCACAACTGACAAATAAATAAATAAATAACATACTAAAGCTACCAGCCCAACTATGTTTATTGCAGCATTATAGCTAAGATATGGAACCAACCCAGATGCCCTTCTAAATGAATGGATCAAGAAAATGTAGTACATATATACAATGGAATTCTATGCCTCCATCAGAAAGAATGACATTGCCCCATTTGTTAGGAAATGGAGACTTGGAAAAAATTATATTACATGAAATAAGCCAGGCCCAAAGAAACATAGGTCCTATGGTTTACCTTATTTGCAATAACTAGTATAGGTCTGAGACAAGCAGAAATGGTCAAATAAGTTGATGTTAGGTGAAATGAACCCCAAGATAAGGACTCAAATGGTTTTTCTTTCTTGCTATTGTTTCTAACATATTTATATGATGATTTTTTTGGTTGCTTTGTATGTCCCTCCCCCATAGTACAACCCCTGTTTTCACTGTATTTGATGTTGGTATAATTTGTGGAGGGGAAGGGAAAAAACAAATTGTTTACATAGGATACAGGTGGACCCACTGCAACAATGAGATGTACAAGACGTTATGCTGAAAAACGAACTTGACAACTTAGGGGTGGGGGAGATGGGAAGGGATGGGAAGGGTAAACAAAGGAGGAGGCAACAATTCTTGATAAGAAATGTACACATTTCCTTGCTCATGTAATTGTAACCCCTCCGTTTGGTATTTTCACAATAAAAAACTTACTAATAAAAAATAAAAAATACAGATGTTCTGACATCTGTAGTTCCCAATGTAGGTCCCAATGATAATAAAAAATATAAACTCATGAAAAACCTAGGAAAATGAGTGAATAATCAGAAAGGGAAGTCATCAAGGGTTCTGTAAGAGGTTTTTGTGCTTTTGCTGGGAAGTAAGAGTGCACTGATAACTTTAAGGACATAAACACTCTCACAAAACTGAAATCTCAGCAAAAGGCAAAACCACAGGGTGCTGAATAGAGTGAGAGGAGGCTCTAGACTGGCAAGAGTGCTGTTCTATCGGCTCTTTTAACTTTTCCCTGGACACCGCTCCCTACATGTTAAACCTAGGTCGTACTTAAATTTCCTTAAGAAGTTGCAAGTTCCTATACTGGAGAATGAACCCCTAAGGAATTCTGTCAAGGCTTGCTTTCTTTCTGACTTGGCCTCTTTCATTTTTACATTCCTTTTGGTATTGCATCTTGGTTTACTTTATTATTTGCCCAATTTGTATTTTTAATAAGGATCCAGACTTTATTTTAGCATAAAGACTTGAGAACACTAAAGAAAGCAATTTCAGACAATCATTTCTGGCTCTAGGTCCACAAAGAAAACAAATATTTCATAACTTTGAAGATGATACTGCTGGACTCAACTCACTCCTAGATTTTGAGATGGAATAGTATGTACATACTTCTTTATATCAGCTAAGCTTAAGCCTGCAAGCACTAAAACTTCTGATATAATGAGTATGAGGTTATCATAGCCCCATAAAATGTTGATTATTTGAAAGAAGAAATCCTTACAATGAAAGAAAATATTTTTAATATTCAACTGAAATTAATACATCATTTGAACATTTGATGCTCATTGAAGATTGCTTTCAATTTATAATGGTATTGGCCCTATTTTTCAAACAGTCTTTTTCTCTTTATTTCTCTGACATTTAGGAACTGAGACTCAGTGATTAAATTACTTTGGTAGGATCAAACAATTGAGACTGAGTGCAGCTGACTGAGGATTTTCCTACTACAAGTAAGAATCTTCAGTTGCCATTGGAGCTGAAGATAGAAATGACAAAGAAACCCACAGCAATATTGTTTGTTAGTAAGAATGCAAAATTGAAAATGTCTTGTTTTAGATATTGGAAATCAGACTTAGATTTATATTTTTCTAGCCATTAACTTTCTTAGATACTTATGGGACTTTTCTGCAAGGATACAAATGTAAGGAGGAGCCCATATCAATGTAGTGCTACCATTATTTCTGATGCAGAAAGTTTTGCATGTGGGTGACTACTGTACATTGAGTACGGTAGTCATAAGAAATATTTAATGGGAAGCTTGTCTTCTTCATTAAAATAATACATTTTAAAAGAGCTAGATTTTTGCATAGTAATAAAACAATAACCTCTTTTAGTTTATGATATCATTTAGCACTGTTAATGTTTACCTGTTGAGACCATGGTATGTGGAAACAAACAAAAATAGTATTTCATTATTTTGTTCTTTCACATCTTGCAAGAATGGGTATGATTCGCTTTTCATTTGGCATACAATTGTGTGAAATTTAGAAAGCTTTCTCATCTCAGTTATTGGCATACTTTGTAGGGCATGTGATGCCAGATGCTCTTAAGGCATTAGAAATAGCCTGTAAGGAGTTAGAGACAGAATTGTCTACTGATGCTTCTCTACCACCATCTGAATCCAAGTCATTTCTTAGTAGAATTCATTAGCAGAGGCTGCCTCCTTCTGACAGCTTCATTTGGCAAGCTATACATGATGTAAACTTTATCCCACTTTTCAGTTCCTTTTCTTTCAACTTACTCTTAAACACAACTGCATAGGTGGTTAAAACTAGAGATGGTGGGCTAGAATTTATTTTCTGTCACTTAAATAAGTAACCATTAATAGTTACTACAATGAGATGAGGATTAGAATTTCATGCCTCCATAAAATGCATCCAAATTATAGAACAGATATCCTATCACTTATCTAATATTAAAAGGAAGAAAAAATAGAACTATACTCCTATTCCAATAAACTAAATAGAATATCTATATTGAGGATTGCTTTAAGTTTGCTTACTTTATTTTGCCATATATTTATCCTCAAATAAGATATTTTAAATGAATATCCTTTATTAGACCTTAGAATTTAGAGGATTGGCCTTGTAAAATTATTTATGATTACTTTTTGAATAGTCAAAGGAAGATATTCCAGTACATAGACTAAGGTAAACAAGAGAAAATCGACAAAACTGAGTAATGTACTGCAAAATTAAAAGGAAATCTGGAAGGTTGTTCTGTAGCATCATGGGCTATTGTTGTTGGAATGAGAGCAATTAAATAGCAGTAATAAATGTTGGTTTTACTTGAACATTGATAAATTTGAGGATATTTCCAAAACAACATTTCTAAATTTTCATTTGACTTTCAGAAATGTGTGACTTTACGGTTTATTTAAAATATTTCTCAGATGATAAAATATATGTGACTTCAAGAAGGTTAGTATCAACCATTTCTCAGAAGGTAAAATATAGGTAGAAAAGCCAATGCCTAATTATTCCAGTGATGTGATAGTTTGGTGGTAAGGGGAATGAAAGAAGATTTAGATTTAAATCAGAGTATTTAAGAAGGGAATATAGGCTATCATTGAATGATATGTGCTAGGATTACATATTATTAAAAAAGAATAACAATAAACTGTAGGAGACTAACAGAAACAAGGAATTAAAATTGACAAGAAAATGATTATAAAGATAATTGTAAATATATTTAGAAAGTTAAAACCATATATCATTAAAGTGATTATAAATAGATTGGGTACCTAAATGAAAATAAAAGCTCCTAGAATACCCTAAAAATAAATGTTACTTAAACACTGCCTGTAAACTAAACTAAGAACAAAGTGTTTACTCAACAGAAGTTTTGACAAATAACAATAACTAAGTGCAGAACAGGCAATATTAGTATCTGATCAATATGACTTTGAAGCCAAAGGGAGGGGGAAACATAAAAGCAAACAAGACAATAAAGAGAATGAACCTATAAGCAAAGAGGCTTTCCACTCAGAAATAAAATAGGTCTTTGGTGTGGCCACTTAGGTATAAAGATACAAAAACTTTAATTGATGACCTTGAAATAAATGAAAACCAGAACACATCATAGAAATGTGTTGGTATAGCTACAATTGTGTTCAGAAGATATTGTAGACATCCTCATTTTATTATTTAAAATAAAATGCAATATTAAGCTAAGAAAGAATAAAAAGAAATTAATCTAAAGAAAGTAAAGAAAAATTAATAAGATCAGCACTTAGGGATACAAATGCAAAAGAAAATAAAATTTGTGGAGGGGAAGGGGAAAAAATTGTATAAATAGGGATACAGGTGGACCCATTGCAACAATGAGATGTACAAGTCATTATGTTGAAAAGAACTTTACAACTTTGGTGGGGGGAGAGGAGGATTGGGTGGGGTTATGGGAGGAGGATGGGAAGGGATGGGAAGGGGAAACAAAGGAGGAGGCTACAATGCTTGATAAGAAATGTACTCAATATCTTGCCCATGTAATTGTAACCCCTCTGTACAGTATTTTCTCAATTAAAAAAAGAAAAGAAAATCAATGAGAGAAAATGTCATAAAATATTAATTCAACCAAGCTTTGGCAAATAGATGCATAAAATAGAGAAGCAATGGCAAATCTGAGAATATGACATAGTAGGAATAACAATGATGAAATAATTACATTAAAATAAGTGAAAGAAATAAAATTGGGGCTGGGAAGGTGGCTCAGTGGTAGAGCGCTTGCCTTGCATGCATGGGGCCCTGTGTTTGATTCCTCAGCAACACATAAGCAAAAAGAAAAAAGCCGGAAGTGGCGCTGTGGCTCAAGTGGTAGAGCGCTAGCCTTGAGCTGAAGAGCTGAGGGACAGCGCCCAGGCCCAGAGTTCAGGCCTCACGACCGGACCTCCCCCCCAAAAAAAAGAGAAATAAAATTTAAAAGCCATCACGGCTCTATGTGAAAATAAATTTGAATATAGTATATTTAGCTTTGGTGAACTTTTGCAAAGTTTTTCTTTAGTAGAGAAAAATTACTAAACACTATACAAAATTGAAGAGATGGTGAAAACATTGCCCATATATATGAAAATGTATACTTTGTATTTATTTCTGAAAAATCATAATGTTCTTTTTCTTTTTTCCTTTGATGCATTGGTTATTTCAAGGAGCGAAGCTTCATTTCCACATGGTGCCATTCACAGGTGGTTTTAGAGGTTATTCTCATAATTCTGTTAAGGAACAGATAATTTCTCTGTTATGTAAGCTACCCCCTAGAGTATTGTAAAAATGAGCTTTCCATCTTGTTTTCTACAGGTTTCATAAATACCAATTTGTAGCCTAGTAAGTCAGGGAAAGCTAGGAAGAAAAAGCAAACAAAGGGTAGATTCATCTCCATCAAAACTATATAAAAATTAGCAATATATATTAAAATGCCAGAATTTTCCACACACATGAAGATATTTGAACATTACAGGAAAGTCAATATACACGATTATTTTATTTAAAGAATTAAAAAATAAAAATATCATACTATGTAGATTCTATAAGTAAGCATTTGATGATAGTAAGCCATTCCCAATTAAGAAAAATGATCTAAAGTAACATTAAAAGAAATTTTCTCAGGGTGAGAAAGACTGAATTCAGTGGCAAACAATATGATTAATAGAAGTTTGAGAGCAAAAGAATTAAATCGGAATACACAAAAAGTTGGCCACTACAGTACTATTAGCATTCTTTTGGAGATTTTAAGCAACATAGTAAACTATAATAATGGTAATAAGCAGTATAGCTTTTGGTTTAGTCAGTTTTCTATTATTGATATATTCCGCTTACTGTGTTAGAGATTTCATCCATGGTCAGCTGGCCCATTGCTTTTATTAGTCCTATAACAAGGTGATATATCATGGCAGAAACACATAGCTGAAAAGATTGCCCACTTTGTGGTTGGAAGCAATAGAGAGAGCAGAACAGGAAGGGGTGGAGTCACACTACCCCCTTTGGGGCCTTGTCCTACATGACTAGAGGATGTCCCACTGGGTTTCATCTCTGTAAATTTCCACCACCTCCTCCTAACACCACAGTGTGGAGCAAACTTCTTAACACTCACGCCTGTAGGGGGCATTCCAGATCCAAACCATGACAACTTTGTAATAAAATAGTAAGAAGTTCAGCATCAACTTACGATGACACAATTGCATGATATAAATCCCCAAAAGTCAAATTAATACACCTAAGATATATGTAAGCTAAATAAATGAGTCAACAGTCAGCAGAAATATAATATCAAAACACATTTTAAAAAATCCAATAGGCTCTACTTACCAACTCAGTGAACCGAAGAAAAATAACAATATCTCCAAAATCAAATCAAGTAAGAGAGAGTCACTTATGAGTCACTTATAAATGCGTCTTTATAAAGGATGAAATGAAAATATATGAATTACCAGCATGTTGTTTCACCCTTTGGAGGAGCCTAGTTCATAACTTGACTCTAGCACTCAGCATTCAGTCTCCTGAGTTACATATTTAGACAAATGTATGTAGATGAGATATTGGGATTTGAATTCAGGGCCTCATGTTTGCTAGACAGGTTGTCTATGCCTCTGTACTTGTTTTTGTTTTTGCAATGATGATTTTGAGATAGTTTTTCACTTTCTTTCCTGGGAGTTGGACCCTGAGCCTCCCTCTACACCCATCCCCACCTCCCCCATACCCAGAGTTAACACTACTGTACCCAGCTTCTTCCAAGGAGAATGAGTTTCAAAGACTTTTCTGCCTAGGCTGACCTAGAATCACAATCTTAGCCTCCTCTATAGATAGGATGACAGGTGTGTGCCACCACACCTAACTCATGGATGAGAAAAGGGATTGATTACACATGTGTGACTGAGCTGGTTTTGAGCTACAATTTTTCTATTCTCAGCCTTCTATGTAGCTAGGGTTATATGCATCTTAGAAGTATATTTTATTTTGGAAATTCTCCTTATTTTTAATAGCTAATTTTCTTCTTAACATCTGTAATAAAATGTCTTGAGGGTTAAAATACTGTTTGTGTCTGTATCTTCTAATTGCCAGAGAAGGAACATAAATATGTGACATGCTTTGCATTTGTTACTAGAAACTGATTCGTACATTTTCAGGTTATTTTTCACTTTGACAGACATTACCTGGATTCTGGCTTAGCACTAGAAGTTTACAGATAGTGTATTTCAATGTAAAGTTATTCCAGAATCATCTTGGGCCTCTCAAAACCTGAGTGGTTGTGAATTACAGTTATACTAGGATTTTTTCCCTAGTAAATCTTTATTTCTCTAACAAATTAACACTCATTACAACTAATTACTGTATACCTTCATATACTAAACTCCCACATCAAGAGCATTTTAAAACCCTTTGGCAAATACTAATGTATTTGCAATATATTTTCTGCTCCTAATAGATTTGAAGAGTAAAATATTGATTAGTACCTTCTAATTTTATTATAGTCCACTGCTTCTAGTTAAACATTAAAGTAAAAATGTCAAATAATCTAACATTCAAACATCCCTTAGTCATTTAAAATATATCATGAACATTTTTCAAAGTCCCTGGTATCCTTTGGTGACCGTTTCCTGTGACTCTGTAATAAAGAGACTATGCTCAGCAATTTCTTTATTATTAAACATTCATATTTATATTTCTTTATTAGAAACAATATTATATTGACCATCTTTAGATTTACAGCTGTGTGCTCAGGCAAATATTTCAATGATGACAGTTTATCAAAGCAAAACTCCAAGGTCAGAGTGTGCTACTTTTAAATTTCAAAAGATACTATCAGACTACCCTTCCAGATGAGTTTTGACATATATATTTCTACCAAAACTCTGGTTGCTTTCATAGTTATGCATTTCTCAGAAACTTAGATGCTCTTAATTTGTTTTTAATTTTTATTAAATGTGAAAGTAGTTTTCTTTTTTTTTTGAAAGTATTGTGGTTTGAACTAAGGGCTTTGCACTTGCTATGTAGGTGCTCTATCACTTGAGTTATAACTCTCACAACTCCAGCCTGTTTCTCAAATCAGGTCACATATTTTGCCTGGGATGGCCTACACCATGATCCTCTTCTACTTTCTTACTATCTATAGTTTGATGAAAGATGAGTACCACTACACACATATCTTTCTGTTGAGATGGTATCATATGAACATTTTTGCTTAGCCTGGCCTGAACTCTGCTCCTCCCAATTTGAATTCATACTCAGGCATAAATATGAAAATAATATCAGTATTTTAATTCATATGTTTTGCTTATGATTGAAGTTGAAATTTGAAATTTTCTTATTGACATTATGTTCATGTTTTCTTTTTCTAAATTGTTCTTTTCTAACATGTCTTTTTCTAATTAATTTTCATGAAATCATATTTTATTTTATTTTGTGACAGTCTTGGCCTAGACACTGTCCTTGAGTTTTTATGTTCAGGGCTAGTGCTCTACCATTTGGACCACAGCTCCACTTCTGACTTTATATTTTTGAAGTTTCAGTCATTATAAATTTGGTATATTCTTCCAGATATTATTTTGTATTTTGGAACATTTTTCCCTTTCAATTATAATTCAGGAAATGTTAACTTTTATATTCAGATATGTAAATGTTATTTTTTCCTTTTCATTTCTGGTTTTAAAATATTTTTAGGAAGCTCTTTACCACCATGTTTATAAGATATTTCCAAATGTTTATTTCTAAAATTTTAGTGTCCTAATTATATTTATACCAGTAAACTGCCTAAAACTAATTAATTAATCAGCAGATGGTACTGGGGTGTGAATTTAGGGCCTGTACTTACTAGGCTGGTACTCTAACATTGAACCATGCTTCTAGCCCTACTTCTCTCTGGTTATATTTTATATAATGTCTTCCTGCCCACTTGGGCACATGCCTGGACTTCCCTCCATCCTGTCATTGCTGGGATGATAGGCATGTATCACCATATCCAGCTTCCCTCCACTGAGATGGAGTCTCCGGGCAATCTGGCCTGTAATTGCAATCCTCCCAATCATAGTCTACTACTTCAAATGAACAAAGAATTCAGCTATATACAATTAGAGGTAGAGAAAGGAGTCTCAAAAACTTTTCTGCCTGGGATGTCCTTGATCTTGTAATCCTTTCATTCTCAGCTATTAGGATCACAGGCATGATCTCTGCCTGAAATTTATTTTTAAAAGAGGGGCATCTAACTTTATTTAATAACAAATAGATAATCATTCATCTCTAAAATATTTTTACTAATTACCCCATATTTTTCACTCTAAAGTAGGATGTCACATTTATTGTCTATTGAGTTGTGATCTACTTCTAAACTATGTTCTACTCACACTCATTTAATTAATGTAGCATCTGAGTGTCTGAATGGGCAAAGCCTCTTCATCTACACTTAAAAATTCCTCTGCAATTACCACAATTATTCTTCTTATGAATGTTAGAACTAATTCTGTCCAACATTTTTGCAATTCTCATTAAAATTACATTAACCTTATGGCTTTGGGATAATGGATGGGCATTTAAATTATTTTAAGTGATCCTATACAAGAACATATTTGTCTACATCTTTTATGTCTTTCATAAGGTTTTATAGAGTTTTTTTTTCATTTAGAGGAAATGAGATTACAAAATTGTTATTTTGTGTCTGAATGGTTTACTTTCATTTTCAACCATTATTAATACATGAATCTCTACTTTCCTTTTGTGTCTAAAATGTCACCAAGTAAAGCCACACTTCAATGATACTTTTTTATGATAACAATTCTGGTCAGGGCCTGAGGCTAGATGTCAACAGTATTATGCATTCAGATTTGAAGCATCAATAGCAAAAGAAAATTTTTACTGTACACTATGTTAAATAAATTTGTCAGTATACCCTGTATGCTCAGATCTACACCACATATGTACATTTGTGTATGCTACTGTGGTGGAATGGTGAGTGTTATATGTATGATATATCTAGGCACAATGCAAATTTTGTCTATGTTTATAGAATTCCTTTAATTTAAAAATGCTCCTCAGTGGCCATTTATTCACAAATAATATGTGTCAGATAGAATTACTGATCATTGCATGCATATAGCTACTTAACCAACATATCATTAGATTTGGGTGAAAATGGTCTTCATCATTAATGGAATATTAGTTATGTCTCTAATTTCTGATTTATAATATGTTCCCACAGAAGGCACTAGTCCCATAGAAGGAATAACATGGTCCCTAGCACATATTTTGACTGACGTAAATTTATGAAAATTTGTTAGTAGAAAGCAAAACTTAGAAGGAAATATATGAATAAAATATGGCATTCCTAGAGAATATACATATATATGTAAATATAAATCAACAAATGGAAAAATAACAATATAAATAGGAGAAAATAGTCTTTGTAAAGTTCTCAGATGATTTTTCACCCTGGTACAAGTGGCAGTATTCTTTCTGTGTGTTTAAAGGCAGAGGATGATTCAGGAATGGACTTCAGGAATTTGCTGTGAAGGGAAAGAGCTGCTTTGGATGGGGCTGAATTATGCAAATTTTCTGTCCTTGCTGATTGAATTCTGAGGAAAAAAAATCGCATAATTTTCCACTTTGCCTGTGTTTTAATTGTAGTTCTAATCAGGTACAGTAATACAGTTTCAATGCCATTTACTTGAGCTTGTTTTAGCAAACACTGTAATATTTAAAATATTTTCACAAGCACAAAATATGTTTCAGGCACTTTTCCTAATCCTGTAAATTGCTCCTGGTTCTTTGGTTGCTTAGCCTACATTCTCATACTTAAGAAGAGCTCCATCACTGTGATTTTGTGTCTTCTTTTATAATTTTCAGTAATTTCTCATTTATTATATTTGATCTTCTCATTAACATATTGAAACAAATGAGACCAGTTTAATTATAGTTACAGATGAAGCAATTAAGACATGGCCAAACTCAGAATCTTAAATCAGTGGATACATATTCACTTCAAGAGCTGAAAAATCCTCAGATATTTGAGTTTAATGATAACAATGCTATAGAAAACACTTATAAAGGGGCTGGGAAGGTGGCTCAGTGGTAGAGCGCTTGCCTTGCATGCATGAGGCCCTGGGTTCGATTCCTCAGCACCACATAAGCAAAAAGAAAAAAGCTGGAAGTGGCACTGTGGCTGAAGTGGTAGAGCGCTAGCCTTGAGCTGAAGAGCTGAGGGACAGTGCTCAGGCCCAGAGTTCAGGCCTCACGACCGGACCCCCCCCAAAAAAAAAAGAAAACACTTATAAGCTTTGGAATCACACAGTTTTACCCTAATTTTGACTTGTTTTACTAACCTATACTTCATAGACTTTAATTCTATGCTTGTGTAAGGGATTATAATAGTTAACATGCAAAGGTTTAGTGACAATGTGAAGTAAAATAAAGCATCTAGTAATAAATGTTCCTGACCAGGGGTCAGTATAGATTTATCATAAATATAGTGTCGGTCTAGAGCTATAAAATATAGATTAAGCAGATGATATACTTCAATATTTTGTGATAGTTTACTTTTTTCTCATTGTCCAAACTCTTCACGATGGTTTCTTAAAGGTGAATTGTATTTTGTGTATATTTTAATATCTGTATTGTGTTTTACAAGTGTTTGTTTTAATACACTTAGAATTAAAATTTTAAGTGGATTAATCCAAGAAGATAGGTAGGTAAAGTTACTATTCTGTTTTATTCCTGAAATTTTGTATAAAAATTTTGTATAAAAAATCCTCTGAATGATTCTCTCAGTCAAATTTTAAACTAATAATTATTATTACTTTGCATCTGTTTTTTTATGTCAAGATTTGGAAATTTTGTTTTTCCTTTAATTTTATATTGAATTTAACTCTGAAAATAATTACATTAAATTCCAAGGGAAAATTTAAGAACATATATATTCATGAATGCTGTTACTTATTTTAATTGTTTCATTCTGAGTTTCTTATAGACTAAAACAAAGATAATAATGTTTTGTATAATTGTGAAAGTTTATATTAGGGCTTCAGGTTATCTAAAAACAGGAAAAATACTGATTATCTTTTTTCAGCACTAATTTTGAGAGCTCAGGTTTTTCCTAAATTTGATGCCTATTATGGGTACAATGACAATTACATATATTCCCAAAGTATCGCATTCATTATTAAGAGCATCATTCCTTATACACCTTGTAAATTGGGCAAAGTATTGCTGAACATTGTCATTAAATGTTGCATTTTCAAAAATAATTAATGTTGATAATATTTGTAGTTCAAGGAAGAAATAAATCACAAATGGTTTGTTTTGGGATTAGTTCTTACAGATAAAGTGTTGATTGGTAAGCACTTTATAAATATTACTTTAGACAATGAATACTTGTCAAACGTAACCATTATTGATGAAAACAAGGAAGTAATAGTAAAATGCCAATAATATGCATAACACTTGTCATACTATTGAATATTTGAATAAATATTTTGAATTCTCATTGTATACATTACAAAAAATGTTGATTAATGAAGTTAAGTAATAACTGAAATTATACCAAATATATGCTACCTATACACTATATCATTAGTCTTCACTTTGGGGACAAAGTAACTGCTTTATAATTGTTAGTTTATATTTATAGGAAATTTAAAGTAACATAAGTATAGTTCTTTATAATTTGAAATATTTTTATGTATTTTCATAGTCCCAAAGGTATGTTCTTTATTTTATTTGAATTACATCTCTGTTTGTCTAGTCTTTTGTCTATTTAGTTTAGTTTATTTCTTTGTTCTGTACTTTAATTACTTTCTAATTTTCTCTTTAGTATTTCTTTCTAGTTTGTATTGATTCTCATTGAATTTTTCCTATCTTTCTGTTCCTTTCTTCTATCCTACCTTCCTTCCTCCCACACATCCCTCCTTTCTCCTTTCTTTTTCACTTTCCCTCTCCCTTCCCTTTTTTGGTGGGATGGTGGTTTGCACTTAGCACCTACCACTTCCTAACAGGTGCTCTACTGCTGAACATATTTGCAAATATCACATGTCATATTTCCATTTTCTAAATAGTAATGTAGTATTTGAGGAAAATCATTTTTAATTTTTTTGAAAATGCTACAATATGCTTTCTAACATATGCTAATTCCTAAAGGTAAGCCCTAATTTCTAGTTTTTAACTACCATGGTCAGAAAATTTTGTATTTATGTGTTTTATGTTTTAGAATACATTGATTTTTGTAGCACAGTGAAAAAGTTTTATACCTTTCATGAGCACATTAAAAGAAGTCCTGTTTTCTATGGAATAAATATTTTGAGTTGCATCTTATTAAATAGACTCTATAAATCATAGTTTTCATGTACATTTAAGTTATTAACACAAAGCTGGGATGCAATAAGGGTAAAAGTCGAGTATGAGGTAGAGTTCTAAGAAAGACACACTCTGATCTTATCTGGAAGAAATTTTCCATGTGAGATTCCAGGCTACACTGTGTTGACTTAGAAATGGTGATCGCAAGTATCTTTGAGAGGCATAAAGAGAAGTTAGTGTTTGAGTCTTTCCACTAGCTTTTTACCTGATTTTGTGAGATGTTTAAAAATCAAAATAGATTAGATGGAGACAACTTATCTATAAAGCTACAGAGGGTTTTAAAAATCTCCCTCCAGATTGGTCTCATCATCAATTTGAATTTTGTGTCTCCATATAGATTCTATTGTAACTTTAGTATATAAGTGAAGAAGAATCCCACCAACATGTCATTTTGCTATTCTAAAAGAAAGCAGATTTTTTTCAATTTTATTGTTTGATTAATGCAGTATCTTTCAACTTCAGAAAAATTGAAAGTGCTTATTAAATAAGTATGTGTTACAATATGTAGTAGGTGTAAATCTGTAGAAAGCCTGTGTAAATCATTCCTGTTAGGGTTTTTTTTTAAAAAAATTAAAAACAGAGCACAGAATTGTAAGAAAACTGTGTCTAAAGAGGAACCAATTAGCTAAATATTAGATTTGAGAATAGGTCCTCTTTAATATCAGTTGGAACAATTTCCATAAAGTAGTCAGGGCAAAAGTCAGACTACAGGATGCATTAAGTGCATAAAAGCAAAGTGGAGACAAAGAATGTGTCTCCTCCCTGGGCAGGTTGTAGGAACATAGCAAGAGAGAAATTGAACTTTTCCCCCTTTTTTCTCAAAGGAAGCACGTCTCATTTGTATTTGGCATAGCTGACTGGTTAGCTTCAGTATAATTGTGTTTGGGGTCCTTAATCAAATAGAGTAAGAAGAGAGAAGTACATAGCAAAGCAAAATAAGGAAAGGTAGAATAGAATTGAGAGTCTGAGCATAAAATAAGCCTCAAATCTTAGACTAAAAAAGAGATGATCATACTTTCATCCTGAAGGAAAAGATCCAAGAAAGAAGGAGCCTTTGAAAGTATAGACCATTAAATTAAGCTTTTTTGTATAGGGTTAGATAATAAATTGTTTTAGGCCTTCAGGATCACATGGGCTCTGAGACAACCAATGCCCTCTGCCTTTACAACTAGAAGGAGCCAAAGACTACATACACACAAAACGGACATGCCTGTTTGCTTCTGATAGAGATGGTAGAAGAAAAGTACTGAGTAGGGCGGGCACTGCGTGGGCATGGTTGTTGCTGTAGGTAAGCTTTCCGGGTCTGGGCGTGTTTTGTGAGGACACAGCTAATATCAGAGTTTTCTTAGAGACAGAGTTATAAAAGCTGGGTGAATGTGGACATTCCTGCTCTTAAAATTTCTTGTCCTGTACTGATCCTTCTTGTGATGTTATGAGGTGAAGCTAAAATAAAAATATCTGCTAAGATAAAAATAAGATGAATAATACAGGCATTTCGATTGCAGTATTTGTACCTTTTTTTTTTTCTAACTGAGAGATGGTTTTTTGCCTTTTCACTTAAAGGAAGCGCTTTATAGCTTCCCTTTGGCACATTCACATTGGAAATATGTCTACTCTTTAGGAGACACTATTAAATAAAATAAGGGTTACTTGAACACATGTACTGAGCAGCATTAGACTTTAGTTATTTAGGAGTCTCCCTTTAGTTAAGTGACTAAAGTAAGGTAGCTAATGCAGGGCAGATGTACTGTGCAAAATAATGCTAACATCCTGAGCCAGATGTGAACAGGATTGTGTCAGCTTTATCATACTACTCAGAAGGGCACATGATTTATAACTTATGAATTGTTTATTAGGAGAATTTTCCATTTAATATTTTCAGACCATAGTTAATTGCTGCTTAAACCACAGAAAGGAAAACTGCAAACAGTGCCATATGGATCTGAGGCTTGGAATTTTGCTGACTGGGCACACCTGAAAGATCACGTGAAAGAAGTTGAAGATAATAGTTCAAGTGAACAGCCATTAGTTTTCGAGCTGGCTAATGAAGGAAAAGATCAAAAGGAGTCAGAAAGTATAGAGAAAGCTAAAAGTTAAGGTGCTAACACTCTGTGAAGTTGAAGAACAGGAGTTTCAAAAGAGTGAAAAACTATTTAGATAAAAGACTGAGGCAAAAATATACAAAACGATAACAGTGAATATTCAGTACACAGGTTTTGTTTCTGTTTGTTTTGGTTTGTTTTTGTCGGTTGTGGGGGGTTGAACTCTGGGCCTGGGCACTGTCTCTGAGCTTTACAGCTCAATGTGAGCACTCTACCAATTGAGCCATGAATTTTCTAGTGGTTAATTGGAGATAAGATACTTTCCTGCCCTGGCTGGCTTTGAACCCTGATCCTCAAATCTCAGCGTCCTTTGTGGCTAAGAGTACAGATGTGAGCCACCATTGCCCAACCAGCACACATTTTTGATATATTGCTGTTCTTAGCAGAGCTTACTACTTCAGCTTATAATAAAACAGTTGCTCATCTTACATTGCCACCTGCTAGCTTTTATTACTAAGAGGTCAATGGCAATATTAAGATTACTCTGAGTTAACTTCAGTAAGAACAACAAGAGATTTTGACAATGACAGCTTTAGCTGTGGTCTTCTTTTACTGTTTTCCTTAACCATTAAAAGTTTGAAAAAATGACATAGTTGTAGTATAGCTAATTTTAAAAAATAGAAACTTGATTTTGTAGTAAACATTATACTATTTTAATGCTATTTGAATTCACAATGATAGATGATATCTTAGAATCAAAGAAAACATTATTGATATTCCATTTTATTATTTTTGTAAATTTGCAGTAAAACATTTAGAGTTTGAATATAAGATTACAAAAGATAAAATCATGCTACACAATTTCATATAATAATTAGAATTATGGGGACAATTCCTATATAGAGGACAATAGCTCTATTATAGAGTGCTTTATAAATGCGAGGCTATCTATTATGAGCTTTCATGTTTATCTGGGGAAGATTATGAAGCTGCAAACCTAAATACTGCCCAAATCCAGGCATGGTACTCTTTCTAGGCTTTGCTTAAGCATGTTACCCCATTATACTCTGAATTTCAGGCATCTGAAATGTTTGGGGGTGACATGATTATTGCAATAAAGTCCACTTAGATAAGGAAGATTTAAAAGGAACTTATAAATGTTGGGCATCAAACATATTCTCTGTTCTATACTAAGAAGTTTGGAAAAGGTATTATTTTACTACTTTATATTGTGTAAATTAAAGTACAGAAAGGCTATTCAGCTATTGAGGGCCAAGCTTAAGTCTATAATTTGTAGCAACTTTTTTTTTTTTATCGTTGATGTACTTGTTTGTGTCATTGCAGCTAGCTCAGTCTTTTTGCTACTAGTCTTCTCTTTTGTGGACAAAGCAGGTTTTGATATATAAATCAATTAAATGAGTAAGTGCAAACATTTGAAAAAGAACTTCATATGGTGTGTTCTCCACCAAAATGTTTTTAGAAGAAAAACATCCCACCTTAGTATTTTAAGCTTTTAATAGCATAATAGCTCAGACCTTTGTGGAAATAAAAACCCTCACTCTATTCCCTGACTTTTGCTTGCATGAATGTGTTCTTCTAGCATTTCACTTTAGATATAGTTTCCATTACACTTCTCAAAGGATCTTGCATTTAATTGACAAAATAGCTACAGAGAACTACTAGTCCAGCTCTTTGCTGGTTAATTGGAAATAGAGTTTCATGGACTTTTCTTCCCAGGCTAACTTTGAACTGTGATTCTCTGTATCTCATGCTCCTACCTAGCATTACAGATAAGCCACTAGTGCCCAGCCATAGACTTTACATTTAGTAGGAATTGCAGGCTTTGGCAAGAGCAATGTGGTATAAGAAATGCTGTGATTCTTTTTAAAAAATACAACCTATGAAAATACTACTATCTATTTCCCACGGGTGGGTGAAAAACACTAACCTTTTCCATACTAAAACACACTGAAAAGGGGAAGTTAATATTTTATGAGACCTTATTTGAACAAGTCATTTCATAAGCATGATCTTATTTTTTACTTACAATAGTTCTTCTCACTTTATGAATAGGGAAGAGGTTCTAAAGGTTATAAAAACTTAAAGGCCATACAACATCTACATGGCAGAGTCAGTAGTCTAGCCAAAGTTTTCTTGACTTCAAAATATTTTTTCTCACTTTAGCAAGTAATGGGTATAGAGAAAATTGCTCAATATACATTTGATATTTTATAAGTTGAATTCTCTATTAATCACAATATTATTCTTTCTACAGTATTTCAGTAGTTTATATATCCACAATGATAACTCCCCAAAGCAATAGTGTATATAGCATACAGTATATTTTAATCAATAAAGAAATGTTTTTGTTATTATTATGGTAAGTAAAATTTAATGTTTAATACAATAACTATATCCCCAACTGTAATATCTACTGTATAGTAATTATAATCATCTGTTTATAAAACTAACTTCTTGATCAGGTTGTAGTTTTCTCAATTTTAGGAAAATGTCAATTTGTTAAAGGACTAACTTACATTATTGGTAATATGTAATGTATTATTCTGTTTTCTAGATTCTTTGTCTAGCCAGGAAAATTTATAGAAGAACATTGGTGTAAATGGAGATACCTTATAAGGAATCAAATTTCCCTAACCTGTTATTGCATACAATAAAATGAAATTTATTGCAGTAAATGAGAGTAATAAGATAAATTTGACTGAATAATAAAGTGAAAATGTTGTTTAGAAAACATAACAAAGAATAACTGAACTCATTTAACTATGGAGAATCTGAGTTCTGGAGTGAAAGTGTAAACAGAATAATTTAAGGTAACATAACAAGTCCAAAATACTATTTTTTAATATTCTCCACTTTTTCCAATTTATTTTAATTGAATATTACATAGGTTGCTAGAATGAGTAACATATTTTGTTGTTTTTGAAGATTATGTTTTCTACTTGAGTTATATTTCTATATAGTGTCAATGATAATGTTTTGACAGATTTGAGTCTTGTATTTGATGATTTCATGAAATTGCTTTCCATGGAGAAAAGGAAAGCATTAGCTCTCATTTCAATTATATTTTCTCAGAGGCATATGTGTTTTTATGGAAAGAGCACTAAATAGAGAGTCACATTCTGGCACTTACTAGCACTGTATACTTTAGCAGAGCATTTGGTTTCTGTCTCTGTTTATTGCAGAATGAAGTAGTTTTAGCTATTCCCAACCTCTGGGATATTACAATCCTCAGAGATTGTTTGAAACATTGCTAAAAATATTTTTGTCTCCTCCAACTGGTGGCATGATTGACAATTAATGGGAAAACCCCAGGAAACAAATACGTGAGACAGACTCACATAAAAAAATTTACTCTATTTGATGTTGGTGCCCTGCATCTTGTATAATACACTTTTCTAATTTAGGAAGGGAAGGGAAAAAAACAAAATGCTTAAAGCAATACAGGTTGACCCATTGTAACAATGAGATATACAAGACTCTATGTTGAGAATGAACTTTACAATTTTGGTGTCCTGGAAGGGGGTTAGCCCTGAGGGGTAAGTAGTTGGGGAGGTGCTGAAGGAAGGGATGGTAGGGGAAAAACAAAGGAGGAGGCAACAATGCTTGATAAAAAATGTACTCATTATCTTACTCATGTAACTGTAACCCCTCTGTATAGTACTTTTACAATAAAAAGTATAAACATTTTCTTAAGTGTCAATAGTGCCTACATCTGCTGAGAATCAGTTAAATAATTTTCTAATTTTCAGGCTAAAATGTTCAATTCAAATTATTTTTACCAAAGAAAACTGCTTGAGAACATGTCTTGTTCTCAACATACAACTGAAAGGTAAATGGAAGGTTAGCTTTGTGTTTTCCAAAAGAAAAAGCAATTAACATCTATTTTGTTGTTTTATTCTCTTTCAATGGGACCTTAAATCATCTGGCAAGAGTTGAAAGTGTTAGGAACCTGGTAAGTGAAACACCAAGCAAACTATATTTCTAGGTCAAGATCCAGGATGAATTCTCAAGCATCTCTTTTAGTCAGTGATGGCTCTTCAGAGAACTCAATAAACATGTATGAGAACTCATTATCCCTTTGGATAATGTGGACAGAAAAGAAGAGTAGTAGTAGAAATAAATAGTAAAGATAGTGTAGAAGGCACAGTGCATAGTGTGCAGCTGGCTGCCTTACGGAGAAGACAATCCAAGGACATGCCTAATCATTCATAAATCAGGTTTGGACTGATGCTTAATGGAATTGTGTTTGAACATCTTTCAGGAGACTGAGAAAGCTGTGCTATTTATGGTCTTTAGGTGGTAAAGATGCTGACACTTTTTTTTATTACTAGAACTTAAAGTATATCATTAGGATGCCTTTATTTTATTAGATGCAGATGGGAAGGAGCATTTTCACTGGCTCATGTTTTAGAAAGGGAGATGCTTCATTCTTTTGTGCTATGCAAAGATGTATAATAATCTCCCCAGTTCTATCACAGTATTTGAAGCCCTGCTGTCTTAAAGGTTATGCATTTTGGCTACAGGTATCCTAGCTTGTACTTCTTGTTGCCTACATTGCTGAAAACAATTGTTAGGTCCATGTTGAAATCCTTTGAGTTGAAAAAAGAATCACAGTACTTACTGGAAAAAAAAAGCTACCTTTGTACAAGCAATCTCTTTAGGAACTATGGCCAGAGCAGAGATGGGTTTGAGTTTTATGATAGATATTTGTTGGCTATATTGCCTTAAGGAAAGAAGAACTTAGGAAATAGTAGGAATGGATATGTCAGTTTATCTTCTAAACTATTACAATTTCTAAGTACAGCCTTTATAGAAAACCACACTGAAAGCCACCATCCTTTGAGCTCTGAGCCTTTAAAATGCAGTTTACTTTAAAATGAGCTTCCTGGTATTTGTATAAGTGAAACTGATATCCAAGCAATAGATATTAGTAATAAACAATATCATATTTAAAAGGATCTCTGCTTTTAACAGAAAGTTTTCTGCATTAAATTTATTTTAGTGATGTCTTTTGATTTTTAAAATCCATATCTTTCTATATAGCATTTGGTTTTTTGTCTTATTTGTCTGAATCCTGCACTTGGCTTATAATGCATGAAGATTTACTGCCAAAGTATATTTTAATATTGTTGCTGATAAAAATACTTATGGCTTCTTTCTGTACAAAGGTCCCAGAGACCATTGGAAGCAATTTGCTTTAGCATTCCAATCAATAAATGATTGATGACATTTATTTTATTTCTTAGAGCTCTTGATTTGATTTTTTTCACTAGAACTTTTATTTAGCATTACTGCATTTCATTTTCATTTTAACATTTTCTTTTTTTGAGGATTTATTTTATTTTATTTATTTATTTTTTTGTGAACATATTGTACAGAGGGGTTACAATTACATGGGCAGGATAATGCATACATTTCTTATCAAGCATTGCAGCCTCCTCCTTT
>NW_012267238.1:13266432-13383621 GCF_000151885.1 Dipodomys ordii | reverse complement strand
CTACACCTGCTTTCTTACTGGGGGCATTTGATTGGTAGATCCTTTTCCACCCCTTCACTCTGAGTTTGTTTGTATGTTTGGCTGAGAGGTGGGTCAAAACTGACATTTTGACCCTACCTTTTCCTCTAGTACCATCTCCTGAATCTTTCCCTTTAGCTTTAAAATCCTATTTCCTGCCATGGAGCTTCTATTGAGTTATCTATGAGGCATAGGAAATTGTTGACATACAAAAGTCTCAGTATTTATTTTATAAATAAATGATTTAATTTTATTATAGTAAAAATTAAGTGTTCATAGTTCCTTTCATCTGAAATAAATGGACTATTATTCTAAAATGGAACCCTTGAGGGCTTCTTATTTAAACTTGACTTTTACAAATATAGACTCTGAAGTCCAGAGAGGTAGAGTTATTTATTTTCATAGAGCTAGATGTTAAAAGTCAGTAATATCAAGTATAATTTTACTTCTAGATTTAGAAGTAAATATGAAGTTCTACTATATATTTTTAATAATTCCATGCTTTTAATAGTGGGGAAATACATTGAGAAATGTATCATGAATGCTTTTCTGTAACTCTAAACCTCTGGGAAAAAACAAGTTTGTCTAATCCTAGCATCGAAATTCATTTGGTTATAAAAACTTAGCGTGAACTATGTAAATGTAAAGCTATTTATAGATTTCGTGTATTCTAGCTAGTTTGACTATTCATAATGTCATTCCATGAATAACTAATTGATTATAGGCCTTTGTCCGAGATTGTGCTGGGTACTATTTTATATATCTGGTACTGTATCTGTACCAACTTTCTAAAATTAAAACATTTATAAATTTCAAGACACAATTGACCAATGATTCAAGGGATGTAGGAATGATGTATAACCACTTGTCATTCCTCATTGAATAATCAGGAAACCAATGTAACCACAAAAGAGTGCAGAAATTATTTGGTCTATGAATCTAAAAGATGAGAAAATTAGAAAATGAGTTATATAAACAATCTTTAGAAACCCACATTGTGGGAAATCTGTTATATGTGATCAAATCTCTAGGAGAAAGGTTAGTAATGAGTGCTATACTCTACTCCCTTCTCTGCACTATTCTAATAGATTATCTTCACAACTGCATGAAGTAGGTACTAGTATTGTCTTCATGTATGTAAGTGAGGGTTCTGAGAAGTTATATACATTTTTTCTAAGGTTCTCTTTTGCTTTATGATTAAGATGGTAGATTAAATTCTAGAAAGACTCCTAATCTTCTCTAATTTAGTGACAAATTTTGACCCTTACATTATTACAATGAATGTCAAGTGAACAAATGAACAAACATACTTTGGAGAAAGAAATGCTACAAATATGCGCTTTTGGGTAGGGAGCTCATAACCCTGCCTTCTGCCTCATATGCATTGCTGCTGAAATACTTAAATTCCTAATGCTACATTCCTCCAAACACATCAGAGAGGAAGGCCAGCAGACAAATGCTTCTGGGTAATGTTAAAGGAATTCACAAGGTATGTTGGAAAGAAAGGACATAATATCAGATCTCAGGAATACCATCTCTAGAGGAAGATCTGAAATGTTTTAATGACAGACTCTACAAAGAGTGTGCTAATGTGCATGAATTCATATCTTCTTAGAAATATGATGCATATCTGCTAGGCATCCCAAGGCATCTTGTTATCTCTGTCTGTGTTTGTGTATCAGGTTTATTATATATAAGGCTTATTTCCCAAGTGCCTGGGAAACAACTCATTTTCAGCTCTCAGCAAGAGTTTCCTTTTTATGGACAGGGGACTCTCTAGTCGTGAGAATGCTAGAATGTTAAATGGAAACCATAATCCTTGCAAATACCAATTTGATAAAATCAGAACCTTTCATAAAATGAAGACTCTAATGAACTAACCACTCACTTACTTTGAAAGTTTATTTCCCACTATTGGGGTTTGCCTCACTTGACTTTCTTGCATATCGTTGGCATTTTACTACTTGATTCACACCTCCAGTCTAGCTTATTTTTCTGAGTAATTGGAGATGGAATCTCTTGGACTGTTTTTTTGCCTGGATGGCTTCAAATTTAAAAATTTAAATTTCAGCCTCATTAATAGCTAGGATTACAGCTACTGAGCCACCAGCTGAAACATTTAATGAATCACAAAACTAACAATAAGAACCTACACCCAGAGTGAAGCAAGTTATAGGAAATATTTTCTATAACATTTATGTGTCTGCAGCTGGTAGAAATAGGAGTCTCTTGTTCATTTTTACTACATGAATGTCCAAACTCTATCACAAAATTTGAGTCTTATGTCAACAGGTAGTTATGTAGAGATCTAAGAAGTCTTCTCGGAGGGAAAATTAATATTTATAGATATCTCTACCTAGAAACCTTGTTAGGATTCCCTTTTTGTGTACGGAGTGGGCTCCTTGAAGAAGTGTTCCTACAATCTTATTTCACAGTAATAGAATTTATTTATCCAGGGATGAACAGATATAATATCTCTTTCTGATACTTGGGTTTGAGACTAAGACATAGTTATTCATCTGGTCCAAGTTGGAGACTGGGCTGATGCAGCGATTCTACACTCTCAATCTAAAGACAAAGAAATACTAGGAAAAAATATAGTAGTACTGTTAGAACTCAAACTCGAGACCCCTGGGTGACTCCCAGAGACCACAGCCAATGCAAACAGCAAAAGAGTGGTTTATTTGCAAGCTCCAGCTTGGACTCACAATCGTCACCGATGCAGCGGGTCAGATTTGTGAGCCCTGACCCCTTGTCCAGCAGGGTTTTTATTGAGTATTTTTATTGAGTATATAGCAGGGGGAAGGATGTCTCAAGCTCATTGGTTAGGGATATGATCATTTCCAGTAAGGCAGGGACTTTCTAGCTTAGCAGTTACAGGATAGGTTAAATCATACATCATTGGTTGGATAAGTGGGGCTAACCACAGGAATGCTGAATTATGTCTTGTCCTAAATGTTTTCTCAGCAGAGTTGGGGGGAGAGACTGCCCAAATTTCTGGACTGGTCAGGGCAGCCTGATCCCTTAATAATTCTTACTGTTATCTTGCCTTGGTGCAGGATCTAACACTTACTTTCCAATAACAGATGACAAATGTTTTAGTTTTTTCTGCAATTACTGCTAAACTTATTTTTGTTCTCTCAGTAACTATAAGCTTAAAGAGCTTAAACGGAAATGTTCAAACGGTGAAAACAGAGAGAAACCCAACTATAAGTAGAAAGTGAAGCTGGGTGACTTTGGAGAGGACAAACCCAATGTATACTTCAAGTTTTGAGGTTTACCATCATATAAGGGTGATACTTGAGTTTAAAAAGCCCTTGTGTAATGGACAGCCAGAACTCCTCTCTCTTCATAATGTTCAGAAAATTCAAATTATGATTCAGGAAGAATACATGAAATAGGCTGATAGACTTGAAAAGTAGAAAAAGATTTATTTTATATGTCTTCTCAGATTCTCTTGATGCTGCTTTGGTTCTCACCAACCATGTTACCACCACCATTTAGGAGTTCAGAACTCCACATTATTTTTCTTTCAAAAGAGAACATACACACTAATCTGTGATATGGCGCTATCAGAATGAATAGCAAATTTTACAATATAGAAACAATAAAATGATCTGAAAGCAGTTTAAAATTACTGTGGAAATTTTAAAGCTTGTTTGTACCCACCCAACCTAACTAAACAATGACTGGCAGAACAGCATCTGGACTGAATTTGCTGGCTAAGTCACAGATTTTTGATAAATTTAAAGTGATTTTAAAAGCTCTTTGCCATATCAGCCATTTCTCATGGCGCTTTGTGACTGATGGCTGCCATCTGAAAGAAGCCAATGTTTATCATGATGAAGCCCATGATAAGCCCTGCTTCCTCACAGACTGGATGTGGCTGGTATTTAAGTGACTGGAAAGAAGATCAGACTATCTTTAGGATACAACCATATAGGATGTGATTATTAACATCAAGACCATCTGAGGCCCATTTCCTACCTAAATACAAGTGTTATACTGATGCATTTCTTCAACAATAACCCTGTTAATTTTAGAAAATCTTCCAGGAAAAACAACCCTTCAGGTCAAGCTTTTCTAAACTGATGTGCACATGGTTCTCCTTGGGAACAAGTAGCGTATTCTAAAAGAGGAGTACCTGAGACAGAGATAGCCAAGGTCAAACAAACTGATGCCTCCTCACAGGTGCCTAGAGATTGGACAAAGAAGAATGGCACTTTGGCTTTGGGAGATATCTATATCTATATCTATATCTATATATCTATAGCCAGTCCTGGGGCTTGAACTCAGGTCCTGGGCGCTGTCCCTGAGCTCTTCTGCTCAAGGCTAGTGCTCTACCACTTGAGCCACAGCGCCATTTCCAGACTTTTCTGTTTAGGTGCTGAGGAATCGAACCCAGGGCCTCATGCATGCAAGGCAAGCACTCTACTGCTGAGCCACCTTCCCAGGCCTAGCTGTGGGTATTTTATATGAATAAAATAGGCAATATTTATCTTTCAAAACTGGTTTACCTCTTGTTTGCAAGAAAATAGGTAGTTAATTTTTGATATGTTGCATATCACCTTGACCTGTTTCATTTATCTACAACTCACCTAAAATACCATGGTTATTAATAATGTGCCAAGTTGTGTTCCTACACTCCTATTGTAAGCACACCTCTTCTCAACATACCACTTAGCCACATGGTATCAATTCAAGCAATGGTTTTACTTGGTTCTTCCTCTTTGAAGCTGATAGCTTTAGTACATTAGGCTGGAACTAGTTTATTAATAATGTATCCTACTTCTCATTTATCAGCTGAATATTGGAGTGTTGCACAGATATAGGGACACCAAATTGAAAGTAACAGCAAAGCAAAGTTTCCTTCTGTGATACAGACAGAATATCGAATAAGTAAGGGAGCTGGGCAGGCAGTCCACCTAAGTTTTATTCCCCAGCATGTTACTGACCTTTTCTGTGATTAGTCAGAACTTAGCTCCACAATCTTGTGTTATTGGCTAGTTTTAAAGGGGCTGAAAGTTAGATCCAAGTAATCAACTAAAACCAAGACAACCTGTCCAAATGATCAGAAAAACAACTTTGATTCAGCTTGCTCTACCACTTGAGTCATGCCTCAATCTCCAGAAAAAAAATTCTTATAATAGGACATGACTTAAGGTCATGACTTAAAATGATTGTAATTTACAAGAACTGGGGCCACTCTGAAAGGCTTCTAATTTGTGTTTTTTTCCTTCTGATAGAGTGCTGATGAAACTTGACTCAGGCATAATGAATCCAGCCTTGTTCTGCTGCTCGAACAGTTGTATCTATCATGAGCAGGACTTCCTAGTTCCTTCTCAAGTGGAGTTGAGTTTATCTTCCTTCCAGGCTTTTGTCTCCAGGTTGGTGAGAGTAAGCTGAAACTCAGGAAGTTTGCACCAAAAAGTTTCACAACCTGAGAGGAAGCACAGCAGTAGAATGACCCAGCATACATTTCTTTGGAAACTTTCCAGGACTTGGGGTTCAAACCTCACTTTTTAATACCTGGTAGGTTTTGAATTAACCAATTATAAGTAGTTAAGCTGACTCAGCCATAGTAAGATGTTTCCCATCTATTTAATTATGTGGGAGGAACCTTCTCAAAATGTGATCACCTGTCTCAAAGGTGTTTTTCATAAGCTGAATAAGATTTTTTTCTGACGGATGGCCATCTCTGCTCTCTTTCTTTCTTGGCTTCTTGTCAGTGGCATGATCTTCTGTAGGTGTAAATTTTGCTTTGCCAGATTTCTTTTAAAACACTTTGATATCTCTAAATATTCTTGATGGGAGGGAAGAAGAAAAGGAGGGAAGTGAAGAGAAGGAGAAAAGGAAGGGAGGGCAAGAAATAGGTGAATACATACAAGTCTCTGTAAATGTGATAAATAGAAGACAGGTCTTAAGTAGTAAATCGAGATACTAATTACTCCAAATATCATAGCAGAGATTAACATAGAGGTGCTTTGAAGAAAATGAGAGGATTGGGTGACAGAAGAGGCACTGGGATCAGCATAAATGAAGGAGAAAATGAAAAAGAAGGAAAAGCAGTGACCGTTTTGGAGAAGATAGTAGCTGAGAATTTTTCCAGAAGAAACAAATGGTTTAATCTTTAGGTTAAAAAGTGTACCAAGCAAAAGATAAACCAATACACAGGCACATCATAATGAAACTACAAAACATCAAGAATAAAATCTAACAAACTACATGAAAGGAAGGAAATTGTCCACATAGGAATAACAAGCAAACTTTGTAAAGTGAAGGGATGACCAGAGAGGCTGAGCTCACTGAGCTTTAACTGAATGGAGATTAAGCCTTTCTTTGTTGCTTTGTATGTCCCTCCCCCAAGGTATAACCCATGCTTTCACTGTATTTGATATTGGTGTAATTTGCGGAGGGGAAGGGAAAGAACAAATCGTTTAAACAGGGATACAGGCGTACCCATTGCAACAATGAGATGTACAAGTCGTTATGTCGAAAAATGAACTTTACAACTTTGGTGGGGGGAGAGGATCATGTGGGGGGAGGGGGAAGCATGGGAAGGGATGGGAAGGGGAAACAAAGAGGAGGCAACAATGCTTGACAAGAAATGCACTCGTTATCTTGCCCATGTAATTGTAACTCTTCTGTACAGTAAAATTAGTTTCTTCTTGTCATGTGCAAGCCATTCAACAGAGGACATGAAGCAGGGGCCTCTGTGGGGAAAGTAGAGAGCGTGAATAGTCTATAGTCATGATGGTCTAGGGCTTGGCTCCATCCTTTAAAACAAAACAAAACCTATCCCAGACTTCCACAAAATAGTCCACAAGCTTCCCACAAAAAGCCCTTCTTTAAAAAATACCTACATTTAAGAGGGACTCTGCTACTTCTGTCCACACTTTTAACAAGACAACTTCTCAAAGGCTCCAAAAACTAAAGCAAAGATCCAGATTCACTTAGTATTTGAATGCTATTTCTTTGGCAGTACTGGAATTTGAACTTGAGGTCTTGGGCTTCCTAAACAGGCACTCCATTCCTTGGATCCTGTTCTCAACTCTTCAGTAGCTCTCCCTAGGCAGTTCTGTATATTTCAAGGTGATGTTTGTGGTAACAGTGGTAAGAGGGTACATTAATCCGTGCACACATAGCTAAGTAATTTATGATCCAGTGGAGAAATGAATGAGTAGATTCCTGACTTTAAATTCTTAAGATTGCTGAGCTCAGCTGAGCATTGTTAATTGATTTATTGACTTTCTTAAAACCAGCTGAGGGGCTGGCTGTGTGATGGTTTCTCCATCACACAGTGAGCAAGTGGTGGAGTTATGTTTGCCCTCCCTAAAGTACTAACAAATGATTTACTAATAATGTAACAGGAACTGTTACCATCTCTGGGTGTTGGGCTCCGTGACTCAATCCAACAAAAAATTGAAGGAAGAACACAGGATAGGTTAAGAATTGAGATCTTTATTACAGGTACCAAACCAATTGAAAGTGAAAGTAATGGACTTCAAACAGGAGTTCAAGTGTTAACAAATGTATGCAGCAGGCAAAGTGGGAATAAAAGCAAAGTTTATTTAAAGTTAATAGTAAGAGACAAGGGGAAACTGGGGGAAAGCCTCTCAGCATTGGTGAATTGTTCTAAGCCTCCACCCTGGACTCTCTTCTGGGAAGGCTGCCTTATGCCAGATGAGCTCTTACCTACCCATTTCCCAGGCAAGGAGAGGGAGGGGGACAGTAAGAGAACACGAAGCAGAGCCTGGAAGTCAGTAATTCTCTCTTATAATCCTCGGCTGCTCAGGCATCTGCTTGTCAATGCCTGCCTCACCCCCAAAGCAAGTGGTACCTGCTCTAGAGTAGACAAGGTCTCTGTGTTCTTAAAATTGCTATCTCGAGGGGGCATGTAATAAGGACTAAGTCATGAGGGTATCAGAATAAAGAAAGGGCAGAAAGCAAATTCAACAGACTTATTTCCAGAGTAAAAGCCTGAGGGGGTCACCAGAGTCTTTTAGCCAGACTGGAGAGACAATGGCAGGCTATCTTCCAGCCGAGGTCTTCTTTCAATGGAGTGAGTGAAGTGAGCCCGGGCAGGGGGTCTAGCATAGTTTGTCATTGGAGCAGGGCAGCATGGGAACAGGGCAGCATGGGAACAGGGGAAGGGGCTCTTTGTGCAGATATGGAATCTTGCATTGAGTTATAAGGACAGACATGCCAACAAATGGCAGGGCCCCCAATTCTTCGCTTCTCTTTTACAAGCTCAGGATATCTTTGGGGAGAAGGAAGCGGGTAGGAGACAATTTAGGTTCAGCAAGATCTGCAGCAAGGGCAGTTTTATAGTTGTTAGGGAGAAGGGTGAATGTTTTTAGCTGGTCACTTTCCATCCCTATGGGTTCTACCAGGTGATCTCTGTTTTCTCAAGGTCTTTAGGAAGAGGGGGTGGAGGCTCTACCAGCTGTCTGTGCTTTTTCAAGGTGCCCAGGAAGAGGAGGTGGTGTCACCTCTGCTGGGTCTCTATGCTGCCTACAGTTCTTAATTTTCCTCAACTCCCGCTCTATAATTAGGGTCTCTTGCTGCAATTAGGGGAATAGGAGATGACTGATCAGGCTTCTTCTTGCTGAGGAAGGGTGTGAAACAAGAGGGCAGCCAGTTTCCCCAGAGAGGTAGGATGGTTGGTCCAGCAGTTTCAAGCAGATCATCATTTGGGTGTTTTAAAAAAAAATAATTCCCTTGTGGAGCTTAAAAGCCGCCAGGTAAGAGCAAATGAACTTAGCAAATAGACTTAGAAGGCATGGAACAAATATCAAAAGTATACCAGATTGGGGGGGGTCCTAAAAAAAAAAGGTAGCAGCTAAGGCAATCTGGGCCAGGTGTCTCCCCATGAGAGCTATCCTTGGGTAGCCTGTTTTCTAAGTTGAGTCATTTTGTGAATTTACTCAGCATGGCAAAAGCCCTCCCCTCTCCCAGCAGCCGTGTGCATATTTAAAGTTCTTTTTGTTGACTATGCCAGATGTGATTTTTAAGGCCTGCTGGCAAGGGTGTAATTTAAACTGTATATGCCTCTATGTGGGAAAGGGCATTAGGGTTTTTTTTCTGATAATATAGAAATAGCAGGTGACAAGAAGGGAAGGGCACAGTTTCCAGTCCAACTGGAGGCTCATAGGCATCAGGAAGTCATGCTTATGAACTACTTCCTCCATCCTTTGGCTTTAGTTTTGAAAGAGCAAGTACAAGTGACTGCATTTGGAACCTGACCTTAGCCCCTCTTGGAATCTGGCTCTTGTCCCCCATTAGCAAATTTTTCCAACATTCTCTATGCTCCCTCATTACCAGGATAAGCCTGGTCCTGGTAGGCTGTCCTTGGTGGTGAGATCAAGTTCCAGTTAGTGATTTTGCTCCTTGTTGGGACAAGATGACTCCACATTAGAGGGGAATGACTGACAGGGCAATTGAGTCTGTGCCACTAAAAACCCTTCCCAGAAGTAGTTCCTAAGTAGAGCTTACCTAGAACCTATGAAGCTTGAAAACCTGCCAGAGAAGGGCTTTTAAGATCTGTCTTTTGGTGAGGCTGACTGAAAATGCTCCAAAGGAGCAAATCTGCAATTAGTTTCAAAATCTGTTAATAAAGTGATCATTTAAAAGACCTTGACCTACACAGCAATTATTTTAATTCTGACTTTATATTAAGCTTTTAAAGTATAGCCAACTTAAACACACAGAACTTGTGTGTTTGTCTTCTTGAACTTGTTTAATTGTTTTTTCCATTTTGGAACGATAAGTTAGGACAACATTTATTCTGAAACAGTCCTTTGCTTTTATAAACTCATTTTCTTTCCTGTAACTTTCTGGATTCCTTACAGTGCATTCCTCCCCTTTCTTTTTTAGTAATCTGCATTTAAAAGCAATCCTAAATTGTTTTCTCCATGAAACAGTGACCAACCATACATTGTAAATAACTAAATCCCAGAACTTCATTTGCCACTTGAGCCACTTGAGTTAACTCCTGAACGTCTGGGCTTTAATTTAGCAGTGCAAAGATAAGCAAAAAAGCATTTTTTATTTTTAGGACAGAATGTGGAACTGCACAATCTATCCAGAGAGTTAGAGCAATAAAACAAGGAGTTTAACTTTTTAGAAATGGGAGAAGATTGTTTGACCTTTCTGCAATCTTAAACATGGATAAGCTCTCTAGAAATAGATTATGAACAACATTTTTACTAGTGAAGGACAGGTTATTCATACAGACAAATCTAATGAGGATTCAACTAAGCAAGACAATATTACTCTCTATGGGGCAAGAGCAACTTAATCCATAGATAGGACAAAAGATCTCTTCCTAATCAAGGAACTGGGGACGTCTGGTGTCAGGAATGAATGAAAAATTGGAGATCTGAGAAGGCCAGGGGCTGGTCCACTATGCCTCTTATTTTAATTCACCTTAAAATAGGGGACCTGGGTCCAAGAGAAAAGAGATGGCTGAAAAACAGGCTCTGATATCATTGGTCTCCTGAAGGCCCTAAACCCAGATTTGCACTAAGTTGAGAGTATCACTTCTAGTGGTTTATTTGCAGATGACACAGGGTCCCGAATGCTGCTTTGTTTCTAGGGTCATTCCTTCTTCTACTGCCCTTTTATCCACAGAGGACATATCTGGGAATTAGGGCTTGCCTTCCCTGCACAGCCACAGTAAGAACCTGTGAGCTTTATCCTCTCTCTACAGCCCCTTTCTTAAGGTCCCCATTGTAATGCACAGGCTACTTGAACTAATTGGTAAAAGGACTTCCTCTGCCACCAGTTTTTGACAGATGTCAGGGGCCAAATGAATTAGAACTGTATCTTTAAGGATGATCTCCCGTGTTCCTGGTTGTACATTGTTTGCTTCCATTTTTTAGTCCTTGTGAAATGGCGACAGTGGTGGGCTCAGCATCTTCTTAATGGATGGTCAGCAGTAGGGAGTAATTCAGTGGCTTTTTGCCTGGTCCTTTTTTATAAGTTTTTTATTGTGAAAATGATGTACAGAGGGGTTACAGTTACATGAGCAAGGTAATGAGTACATTTCTTATCAAGCATTGTTGCCTCCTCCTTTGTTTTTCCCCAATCATCCCTTCCCTCCCACTTCTACAACTACAACCCCCTCCCCAGCCAAAATTGTAAAGTTTGGTGTTCAAAAGTGTCTTGTACATCTCATTGTTACAATGGGTCAACCTGTATCCTTATTTAAACATTTTGTTTTTTTCCCTTCCCCTCCCCAAATTATACCAACATCAAATACGGTGATAACAGGAGTTATACTGTGGGGAGAGACATACAAAGCAACAAAAAAATCACATGGTACCTTATAAATATGTTAGAAACAATAGCAAGCAAGAAAAAAACACTTGTGTCCCTATCTTGGGGTTCATTTCACTTAGCATCATCTTATCTGGTCATATGTACATAGCTTTTGACCTTTTCTGCTTGTCCCAGATATATACTAGTTATTGCAAATAAGGGAAACCATACATAAAATGGAATTCTATGCCTCCATCAGAAAGAATGACATTGCCCACTTGTTAGGAAATGGAAATACTTGGAAAAAATTATATTAAGTGAAGCAAGCCAGGCCCAAAGAAACATAAGTCCTAAAAAAAGAGAAAGAAACATAAGTCCTATGGTTTGCATGGTCCTTTATAGGAATCTCAGCTCTTTTGATTTGATACCCTGTTTCTCCAGAGAAATCAGGCTGGATCAAATACCTTGGTTAGTTGTTGGAAAGTTTGAAAAGCCACCTAGGTCTGTCCATCCAATCTACATTCCTTATCCTCTCAGAACAATACCTTATGTAGAAACAGATGAACCTCAGATCATTTTTCCTCCAACTGTCCCTATCTCCCAGTAGCTCTTGTGGCTGTGTGTCAGAAGATGATGCATATTTTCCTGAGCTGAGAATTTTCAATTTTTAAGGAGACATTCTAGTGGCAATCCTATTTTGGAATCACTGGTTTCCATCTAAAAGCGAAGGAGGGATATCTTGGACAGAGATCAACATACTCTCTCGTTTTTGTGGAGAGGGGCTCCATGCTCTGAATGGCAAGGGACATTGTGAAATTGCCTGCCATCCTAACCTGAGTGGCAGCATTTGCTCATACATACTGTGTCTTGAAGTCCTGGACCCCAATATCCCTTATAATAGCCTTGATTCTTCTGATGTAATTTCCAACCAACAAAGAAAATGAGGGACCTCTTTAGAATTTGCAGCTATCACTAGCTCAAATGGCTTGCTACTATACGCACACCCTCCTTTCAGCTTCCCTGAACTTCCAGCTAGAATCTTGTGACAGGCTCAGTAGCTAGACAAATGCAGGAAATAGGGCAATGAAGTCCCCTGTCACTGGATAGTGCCAGCAGACATCATTCTGACAGCTGGGCAGGAGAGTTGTAGCTATGTAAAAAAGCAATCTTTTCTGTCAAACCAAAGTGTCTCCATCTTGTACCTGGTTACCATTTTGTACCTAAATTAACTGGTACTTATGCTCCACGGAAGTGTTTTGCTTCTTGACCTCAAACTGTAACTGTTGGTCATGTTAGTAACCAGCCTGCAGTACAGAGGGTTTGAGTCTTTCCCACTAACAACCCCCACTGAAGGACTCCGTTTTCCCCTTGCTTGAGACAGACAAAGGAACAGAGTTCCCACTAGTGGGCAGTGTGGAGTCTGGAGGCAGTTGATACCTTGGGGGGTGATGCAGTGCCAGGGTCCCTGATGTTAGGGCCAGGCATAGGACGCAGGGCAACAGGATGTTTCCCCTGCAGCTACAGCCTGCACCTAGGTTTACACATGTCCTGGTTTTCTTGTCATCCTCGGCTTTTTTTCCCTCCCATCTTTACTCTTAGCTTTCTCTTGAGAAATTTTCCTTGAAGAAGGTGGAATTGGACTTGTGAATGTTGTTTTCCCTAAATCTGAGCTCAGAAACCAAAAAAATAAACTTTGATCTATACTGGAGTCTCGAGAACCCTTTGGTAATCACCTAGCAAGTTACTCAGGTTCTTGGTCCAAACTTACATACCTGGGTTGTCTTCTCCTTGTTCTCTCTTGGGAAGAAGGGCCTGTTCATACGGGCCCCATCGCTTGTCTTTGCTGTTCATGCTCACCATGTAGTAATTAAGAATAGGAAGGAAAATAAGCTTGAGCTGGCCTGGGAATGACCCTTCCAGGTCCTGTTAACCACAGTGTCAATCCTTAAGGACTATAAAAAGACTATAAAAAGCGTGTTACTCAGCTACCAGTTATATCCCATGTCTTATCAGGTAAGGTGGAAAATGGGCAAATATGGGAAATTGAATGGAATGCAGTGAAAATTGTCCCTTCAACCCCCTGCTAAGCCATCTCCATTCTCTGTGGGCAGAGCTGATGTCTGGTGGTACTGTAGAGGATCTTTACTTGGGACTGGGGCAATCCCTTTCCCCCTGGCATTCGGCTCCACAAACACCATAGATTTGTCACCCAGAAAAATACAAGGATATAAGGGCTCCCGGAGGCTCTTTCCTCTTTCACATTTACAGTGATGCAGTTGGGGTTCCTTGGAGTACCAAATGAGCTTAAAGCCAAAAATAAAATTGCAGCAAGAGTTAAGTCAGTACAGTTTTGGTGGGCCAAAGTCATTGAATTTATTATGCTTACTTTAATCAAAAAGATTTGTCAGCTATACCAATGATAGCATGAGAGAGGCCCTGCTTCTGCACCTCCACCCCCCCCCCCACACCAGCATGTTTAGATAGTGAGAATACACAAGACTGGTTCTTAGGAATCCCCAACACCCGCAAATGGTTCTACAGTGGTCACTTTTGGTCCCTCTGCCTCCCTGATAAACATCCCTGCTCCTATATCCTCTATTTCCTCATTTCTTTTGCCTTCTTTTAAATTGTAGATTTGTATACACTCAAAGTGCTCAAAAGTATTATTTCTTCTTTCCTTCATGCTAGGATTTGCAATCAGGTCTTCATGCTTGTTGGACTGGTGTTCAACCACTTGAACCATTCTTCTAGCTTTGTTATTTGCTAGTTATTCACGAAATAGTCTTGGAAACATTGTTCTGCTTAGGCTAATCTGGAATTGTGATCCTTCTCTCAGCTTCCCAAGTAGCTAGGATTACAGGTGTGAACCATGATTGCCTGGCTTGCTTGCTTTTCATTTACTTTCTTTCTCTTTCTTTCCTTTTCTTCCTCCCTCCCTTCCTTCCTTCCTTCCTTCCTTCCTTCCTTCCTTCCTTCCTTCCTTCCTTCCTTCCTTTCCTTTCCTTTCCTTTCTTTTCTTTTCTTTTTGCCAGGCCATCAGTATATTCCATACCTCTCTAAAATGCTTCAACCGTGTAGTTTTTTATTTTTTCCATTTATTTTTATTGTAAAGGCGATATACAGAGGAATTACAGTTACACAAGTCAAGTATTGAGTACATTTCTCTTTGAACAGTATCACCCCTCCCTCATTTCCTCCCAGTTTTTTCTCCTCCCAGCCTTCCCTACCCCCACATTGTATAGTTCATTTCCAACATAATGATAGTTCACTCTTTGTCCCACCATTTCTGTGCTCCCCCTTCCCCCTCTAATTATATAATCTTACATACAAGACAAAAGGTACAGAAATAAAAAAAGTGACAAAAGGGGGGAAAACACAGAAAAAAAGAAACACAAAAAGTAAAATAAATACTTCTTGTTTCCCCTTCTTGGAGTTCATTTTGATAAGCATCATATATATGATCATATGCACAGAGCCATTGAGCTCCTGTGATCTTCTCCTAAGAATGTCTTCCTTTGGTCTCACTATAGGAAACATGGGTTGCATGAGTTCCCTCATTTGTAATAATTAGAATGTGCCTATAAGTCTAAGTAAACCCAATGAATAGTAAAAGATAAAAAAATACACTTGGACATGGTTGCCTGGTTTTCAACAAGGTTATTTTGATTTTAACTAGTAGATGGATGAAGGTGGCTGTATTTGTTCAAGGCTATTACTGAGGGCTAGTGAAGCAATCTCTCTAAGCTACACTGTCTTTGCCTTAATTACAGGTGGATGGTTGGCTGATCTCCAAATTCTAGATTAAATGACAAACTGCCTCAGGAAATTAAGTGATGGCTATATGAATAAACAAAGATGAGCAGGGCTGCAGTCAGAGATGGAATTTCATATTTGTACCAGAGATAGAAGTTAATATGCTCTCTATACCATGAGTTACACACCTATCTCCACACTTTCCCCCCTGCACTGGTATTGATTGGGGTCCTTGTGCTTGCCACCCAAGTGCTCTACTTAAGCCACACCCCAGGCCTGTTCTTTGCTTTTTAGTTATTCAAGTAATGTCATTTTTTTTTTACAATTTCTCTGTGAACTTGTTTATTTTTTAAATAAGTTTTTTATTGTAAAAATATTGTACAGAGGGGTTACAGTTACATGAACAAGATAATGAGTGCATTTCTTATCAAGCATTGTTGCCTTGATTTCTTTTTGTCCTGCAGGCATGGATTGCAGTCTTCCTACTTAATGACTCCTATATAGCGGGATTATAGATGGTATAAACCATGATGCCTAATTTTATTGAGATGAAGCTCTACTGGCTCTTTTCTTGGTCCAACCTCAACCTCTAATTCCCTTAATCTCTACCTTCTAAGTAGTTGGGATGATAGGTATGAACCACTATACCTAGACTCCTATTACATTTTCTTGAAATGTGGTTTTATTTACATAGCTCAAGCTATGGAGATACATGATTCTCCCACACCAGCCTCCTTTGCAGGTGGAAATACATATGTAGACTACCATGCCTCACTGTAAATTTTTAATATTTAGTCTTGCATCCCTGGAATAAAACCCACTTGATCATGTTGTATAATTTTTGTATAATGCTTCATTTTATTTGAGACTGTTTTGTTAAGAGTTTTTACGTCTAAGTTTGGTTGCATGGTTTGAGTGATAGAGCACATAGCAAGCACAGAAGGTTCATAGCACAAAACTCAAGAGCCAGAGCAAGAATGAGAGATTTGCATTTATAGAGACTACCATGGTAAAAGGATTCTTTTCCTGCCTGAGAGCCCTAGGTTGGGTATAGGAACCAAGCAGACTCTTAGAGTACTTCACATGAGACATGAAGATAGCTTGCACTAATTGGTGGTTGCCTAATACACAATGAGATGGAATTAAGAGTTGAGGGAGGAGAACTAGTCAAGGGTGACTACTAGGATTTTGTTGTATACCAGATAGGTATCATTTACTAGATTAAAGAACAGTCAGTATGCCAGGTTCTGGTGAAAAGGACAGGAGTCATTAAAACTGCATGGAAGAGAACAAATACAGAGTGAAAGTGATTAGGGCCAAGGATGAGTTGGGTGGGTGAGTGGATGGACAATGGTAGTAGAGCCTGAAAAGCACACAGATTTTAGTGGTCAGAAAAATAGATTCAAACCAAGATAGAATCAAACTGTGGAAAGTAAAGGATTGAAATGTAAAAACTGCATTCCATTCCCCCAAAAAAGAAAGCTGTCAAAAATATAAAATGGTGCTTAGAGGAGAGAGAAAATGAGGACGAAGCCATCCAGTGAGTTGGTGTCAGAAGTCACTGGTGAATTCAGTGAGAACTCTTTGGGTGGAGTGAGGGGGTGGAAGGCTGAGCCTGGTGAAAGAGGAGTGGGTGGTAAGGAAGTGAAAACAATGAATATTGACAATCACTCCAAAGTTTAGGCTGTGAAGGGAAAGAGTCTCAGGACAGTAACTGGATGAGGGTGTGGGAGTCAAGGGAGTGTCTTTTATTTTTAATGCAGAAGAGCTTATGCATGTTTAAAATGTTTCTATATTGGGACTCTTTCCGAGTTTTCATTTGTGGAAGGATACAGGACTTTAAAAAGTGATTTTTTTAAAGCAAAGCAGAAGATATGAGTCATCTCATAGAAAGAACTTGGGACATTGGAGTGTACAGAACTCCCCTCAACAATTCAAAATAGAACCAGCTCTTCAGAAATGGAACTGGTGTGGTAGCCTAGTACCCATTAGTTAAGAGAGCCAGTTCCATACAACATTGTTTCCTGAGGTCCCTCCATGTGATCTGGGTTTGTTTGACTGCCAAGACCTTCCTTTCTGCTTTTGACCTCTACTGAATGTGTGTCCAGTATTTTTTTAACAATGTTTCTCAAGTATGCTACATAAATTCTATTTCTTCTTGCACAGATATTTAATCTAACTTAAACTATAATTTCTGCATATGTGTATATATATTTGCATATGCTCTGTATATACATGTGTATTTTACAGAAAATGGAATTTTTAAAGTTCTGAGCTCTCTTCATTTGCACAATATTTCAACAGAGCATATAGAACTTTAGTTCTCTAATTCAAGCACTATATCCTTGATATCTATATCCAGGCATTATGCTATATGATATGAATGCATTAAACAGACATTACGCTCTTTAAAGACTCATATTACAGAAGGAGGGACCTTTATAAAATAATGTGGTAAATGTGGCTACAGAGCTATGCCTAGAATTTATGAAACATAAAAGAAGGGCATATGCCATGATCCAACAAAGACTGGGAAAGTTTAACTGGCAAATCCAGGAGGTTGAGACAGAGCCAAGCACCAAAGTAAGCATAAGTGGCATGGAAACTTTATAAGGTGTTGTAACATAACTAGAACAAAATTGAGTATACATCCAATCATAGAAAACATGGCTGTAGACAACCTTGGACACTTCTTTTCCAGAAACTTGGGGTTTGTTGTTAAATGTAGTTGGTGAAAGAAAGTTGATAGTTATTGTCAGAAGTTATTAGCCTCAATATTTTTAACATGCCTTAATTGTTTGGGTGTTGGAATGAGTCTTGTTCTAGATATCTCTGTGAATGGAGTTCTTGCTTTGTTTTGTTCAGTGCTAAGGTTTGAACTCAAGGCTTTGTGCTTGCTAGGTAAGTACTCTATAACTAGAGCCATGCTCCCAACCCTAGACTGTCTTACTTAATATGGTGTCTTATCTAGTATATAAGGTGTCTCATGGATCTAAGATTCAGAGATCATTCTCACAAAAGGAAGAATCAATTATCAAATGTTTCATGAATGGAAGATGACAATATTCTAAATGTTGGGCAGCCTATAGAGATTTTTTAAATGTTCTAGATCATAACGATACTCCATATGAGATGACATTTTGGGTACATAAAATTTGAAATAATTCTAATAACTCATATTTCAGAAATATTCATTTTGTTGAGTATTACAGTTGACTACTTGACATGATTGTATGCCTTGTAGCCAATCAAATAACATTTTTAATGAGCAGGTTCATTTCTACATTTTGAAGCCAGGACAAGGTTTCCCAAATTTTTCTAGGGCCTTACAAACTTCAAAGGCCAATCAGGCACTAGTTTCTCACTACTCAGGAAACTGAGATCCCCAAGACTCTCATCTCTAACTGCCAAAAAAAAGAAAAAAGAAAGAAAGAAAAGAAAAATAATTAAAAGCCAGAAGTGGAGCTGTGGCTCAAGTGGTAGACCCAAGTGCTCAAGTACAGTGCACAGTCCCCGAGTTCAAGTCCTTGGACACACACACACACACACACACACACACACACACACACCCTCATAGGCCTTTAAAACTATGCTTATGTTCCTCAGGAATAGGAGTTTAGTTAGTATGCCAAAAAGCAGTGCTGGATAGGGAAGCAGGCATTTGGGGTTAAGACCTTTGTAAATATCAACTCAAATTTACTTAAAAATTGAGACTTCTTTCTTAACCATGCATAGTGGCTCATTCTTGTAATCATAGGAGGCAGAGATTAGGAGGATTGTGGCTCAAGTGTTCTCTGCTTTAAATAAGGCAAAAAGAAATGCTGTCTCACATAAGAGAGCTAGAAGTCGGTGTATTTCTATATTAGTGGAGTCAAAAAACTCAAGTTGTCCAAAGTGACAAACTATCCCTTTGGTTTTACTTTTTCTTTCTACATTCTGTTTTGAAAACTAGGCCTCATATAGTCTTGCATCATGTTATCAAAGTGGCTGCCTGCAGCTTATCAGAACACATCCCTTAGATTAGAGGGGATCATTTTCTCCCGACTCTTTCAAGATATATTTAAAAAGTGTGTGTGTATATACATACACATATATATTTAAAAAGTACATATTAGTAATGTATCCATCATCAGTGCCCATCCTAACAGAATGGGATCAATGGGCACTGATGATAGATAAGGAATCAACAGTGTTTACTACATATATACATTTTAATCTAGATAAGGAAGAATGGGGTGGTTTACAGCTTGGAATTTCTATAGACTAAATGGGAAACCCAAATTCAAGGAAATTAATATAAATTGAAAGGGCTTCATATAGGAAAAAAACGTGCTTACTACATAGAGTCATAGATTGACATTAGCATTGATTAAAACACAGAACATATGTAAATGCAATGCTATTAGTAGTAAAAATTAATAATGTATTTGTGTTGTCCTCTGGGTGCTGTCCACAAATAAGTAAGTGATAACATCAAAAGCCAAGAGGAGCTCAATAAATGTGTCATCTGGCCATAGACCAACATGTTTCCTTTAGTGCATTTTTATTGTAAAAGCAGCAAATACATAAAACAATTTTAAATTAATAAATAGAAGATTAAAAATCATTGACTTTGGCTGGAAGAATGCCACTTCTTAGTCTTGCACTGATAAAAGGAAGATATTATTTGTTTAAATATTAAATTTAACATATATAAATGATATTAAATATAATGTCTGTATCATTTATCTAGTTGTATTATACAAATGCAATATATGATGCCAAGTATTAAACTCAGTGCTATCGCTGTGTTTTTTAGTGTGCACATACGTTCTATGTTATCTGTGACCTGTCTACCTAGGGCTGTTATAACTCAGCCCCAGAGTCACACGTAACATTTACCTTTGGTAACTGTTTCAATTAGTTTGATGAAATAATGAGTTGAAGAGTGGAGGTAATGAAGATATGTAATACAAATTCCACTCATTATCAAACTAATTGAAACAGTTACCAAAGGTAATGTTACGTGTGACTCTGGGGCTGAGTTATAACAGCTCTAGGTAGACAAACAGGTCATAGACAACATAGAACGCATATGCACACTAAAAGCCATAGTGATAGCTCTGAGTTTAATACTTGCAATTGTATATTGCATTTATATAATACAACTAGGTAAATGATACAAACATTATATTTAATATCATTTAAATATATTAAATTTAATATTTAAACAAATAATTTCTTATCAAAACATCTACAAAATATCTTGTAGATAGAGATTTGAAAAGGTCTTCAGCAAGTTTTGAGCATAGAGAGGAGATACAAAAATGTCACTGCTATGTTATAATGGCCTCATATAAGGAATTAGGAGAATGGAAGAAACAATGCTTAGTCAAGCCAAAGCCATTGAAGTTATAATGGAGGACAAGAGATCAGAATTTATTTGAAAAATAAGAGTTTACAAGGTGCCAAGAAAGTGAATGGCATATTGCAGGCTGAGCAATCAGAAATTAACAAGTGTGTGAAGTTAAGATAGAAACACTGAAAATGTAGATGGGCAGAAAACTGGGAAAATGAGAGTGGGATTGGAAGGCCATGATAAAAAAAGTTCTTTGAATTGGTCCCAGATGTTTTGCATATTTTACAACTCTATTTTACTTTAAGAATGTTAAGGATGTCAGTTATCTTTCTCTTTTTTTAAACTGAGCATCAGTTAAGATTAAATAACAGATTAAATAAGATTTTTCTCTCACATAACTACATACTTCTGCTACATACATTCTAAGATGATATAGGGACTCCAAGATGGCCTACTCATTCTCCTTGGGTGTTTCTATTTTGCTAATCTTATCATTTTACCTTATGTCTTCTTGGGAACATGTAATAATCCAAATAAGCATTGTATCAAAGCTCAAGTTTAACAAGAAAGAAAATAGGTGATGGGGGCTGGGAAGGTGGCTCAGTGGTAGAGCGCTTGCCTTGCATGCATAAGGCCCTGGGTTGGATTCCTCAGCACCACATAAGCAAAAAGAAAAAAGCCGGAAGTGGCGCTGTGGCTCAAGTGGTAGAGCACTAACCTTGAGCTGAAGAGCTGAGGAACAGCGCCCAGGCCCAGAGTTCAGACCCCATAACTGGACCCCCCCCAAAAAAGAAAGAAAATAGCTGAGTGTGTGGCTCAAGTAGTAGAGCACTTGTCTAGCATGTATGAAGCCCCAAGTTCAAATCATAGTCCCACCTCCCTCAAATAGGGAAAAAATGGCAAAAGGCACATGCTAGCTGAGATTGTACACTTGGAAGGATCTTTCAAAGACTCTTGGAACTATAATTGCCGTCAAAATTTTTATTTAATTGAACAGGACCATAAAATGATTCAGAAATGTCTGTTAAATTGTTCTAGATTATTGCCCATTATTAGCTGTGTTGTTCTGAAGCAAACTGAGGTTCTGTTAGCAAAGAAGGGAAGATAGACAGTGGACAAGTAGCCTAGTACTTTTCTACATAGGTTATTGAGGATAACAGTCAGGTAACTATTGTCCATATTCTATCCTCACCTTCTCATCCCATGGCCATTCTTAACATCAGGTAAAAGCTGAATGTGCCTAGAGCAAGAATGTGGGGCATGAGTGCTTACTGTGATACCTGCCCAGATCAGTGGCACCTGCCCAGATCAGTGACTCTCTCTGAGTCACAATATTCTCACAGAAATTCTGTTTGTGTGAGAATCTAATTACATCATTTTATTTGTCAAGTTTATAACCATCCAGGCACTAGAGGTTCATTCCTGTCATCCTAACTACTTGAGAGATTGAAACCTAGAGGACTCCAATTTGAAGCTAGTCCAGGCAAAAAAAAAAGCCCTCAATACTCCATTGTCAATTAACCAGTATAAGGCTGAGCTTTCAGGCATGGCTTAAGTTAAGGTGTTACCTGTGACCAAAACTCAATGAAGAGCAAGAAGTATGAATTCAAGCCCTGGTTTGGGCACATAAAAAATTTACACTCATATCTTTGAAGGATGATATTATTTAACCAAATTTCAACTAGTCTTTTGGTTTTCAAACTCTTAACATACATCACAGCTATGTGGAGCAGTTGCTAGAATATCAAATTTCCTAGCTTTATGGTGATCTTAAGTTTTATTTCTAACAAGCTTTCAAATGACCTATTTATGCTGCTGATAAAAAGGTAGAGATGAACTAGTACTCTTTGAAGAAATAACTCTAGGTGATTCATAAAGTAGACTTAATACATGCTTTGTTCATGAGGTTTATATATTTTCTACATAGGCTGAGTTTAAGAATGACATTGTGTTAACCACTCTAAATATAGTGTCATAATTGTATTACAGTCATACTGGTGGGTGTTGTTATTGTGACCAGTTAACAAGTGAGGACATTTAGACTGTTTACTAAATTAAAATCACACTAATAACAACTGGCTTAAAGGTACCCAAAAGCTAGACTCTAGTTTTCACATTCACATATGTTAATCAGTTGGATGGTCAAAAACAATGTAAACTCTTGAAATACCAATGACTAAAGAGAAAATATCAACCACATAATGTCTTTCAAAGAATTTCCATTTCAATGATCTAGTCCACTGTTCTGCTTTGAGCCTATCTGTATCCTTGCACCGTTAGCTTTGTCCTACTTCTAGTCTGTCTAGTAGGAAACTATTTCTATATTAGTTTAATGGAAATTAGTGTGATCCTACCTCCTTTCATCTTAGAGCTAGACAGATAATTGCCACTAGGTCAAAGATAGCTTCTTGGGATTCTAGGCAGCTGAAAGCTGAGAATGGCTTTTAATGCTTTGAAGTGGTTAGAAAAGAAAAACACACAAAGCTGGATAATACTTTATGACACATGAAAATTACATGAAATTCAGCTTTCAATATTCATAGATTAATTTTATTGGAACACAACCACATTCATTTACATATAGTCAATGAATTGATAGTTATCTTTTCCTATAGCAGCACAGCTTAGAATTTGATACAAACCATGTAGTCTGCAAAAACTATAAGATTTACCATTTATCCCTTTTAGAAACATTTCCGATATTCTTTTAACTATTTTTATTCACCATTTTCAGAATGTAAAAATTGTGTTGGGCATTGGCAACTTAAACCTGTAATCTAGCTACTCAGAAGGCTGAGATCTGAGGATGGAGGTTTGAAGCAGGCCTGGGCAGGAAAGTCTGAGATTCTTATTTCCAACTAAGCAGCACAGAAGCCAGAATTGGAGCTGTGTCTCAAATCGTAGGGCCCTAACCTTGAGCAAACCAGCTTAAGGACAGCACCCAGGCCCTGAGTTCAAACTCCAGGACCAGCACACACAAAAATGTCCTCAAGCTAGACATTGGTGGCTCATATTTGTAATCCTAGTTACTCAGAAGGCTGAGATCTGAGGATCACAGTTCAAAATCAGCCCAGGCAGGAAAAGTCCATGAGACTCTTATCTCCAATAAACCACCAGAAAACTGGAAGTGGCACTATGGCTCAAGTGGTAGAGCACTCACCTTGAGCTGAAGAGCTGAGTGGCAGCATCCAGCCCCAGAGTTCAAGCCCCATGACCAACAACAAGAACAAAAGTCTTCAAGAAACTTAACTATGTATAAAAATACAGATCTTCACTGACTTTGATGTTAATATAATTTTAATATTAAATTTCAACTCTGCTTATTTCTTTTCCTCTTTTATTTCTTGGATCCCAAGAATTTAAAGAGACTAACAGATATGAATGCATCCAGACAGGGAAATATTTGCTAGCCAGGGCCTTGGAACTATATAACACAATATATACAAGTTACTTTTTTGCATGCTTCACTTACTTCTGTAGTTATTTTCTGCATTATCTAATTTAGTCTTTCCAACAATGTTATGAAACAAATGTTCTCATATCACATATGGAACTGGCTGATTTGTCCCAAGTGACAACTAAAACACCGTGAGACTAAAAATTGAACCCAGGTAGTAAGAGTGGAAGGTTGAAGAATATCCAGGGGGGGAGTGATATCTGAGGAAATGTGAGTAGATGAAAATTAAACAAATTGGAGGACAGCAATTGGAAGAGAGCAGTTTTTAATATAAGGAAGAACACTTAATATTGCTGACCATTAAGCGCCAGGTTGTCTTTTGAGGCTATTGATACCTCTGTTAGTGTTAAGCCAAAAGTAAATAACAAGTATGCCAATTTCAAGCTGAAAATAGAACCATTTAGCTTTAAAAGCATCTTCTGGAGTCACCTAAGGATCCTTCTAGCTGTTAAGACAAAATTAATTTAAATTACCACAAAGGCAAAGGATTCTTTAAAGAAAGAAGTTTGAAAAAAAAAAAAACCAAAACTTGGTCAATGTAATTGACAAGCAACAGCGCGCTTAAAAAGTGACATTAAGCCTATTGCTATTTCCCCTCAATGTCTTAATCTAGCCTTCAATGGAGAATTTGGGAAAACAGAAGAATCAGCTTTCTATAGGAATGACTGTTACTGTGAAAATATAAACCAGTTCTTCCAAGCCAGCTTGTAAACCCAACCCAAGTGACCAAAAGAACTTAGAAATTGTCTTCAATGAAGAGCTATGCCGTTTATTATTCAATGGCTTCTTTTTAAAGATCCACATGTAAAGAGGCCTTTTTGGAAGTGATTGGGTGGGGGCAGGGCAGTGATAAGGAGTTCAAACTGCAGATAGCACCTCAAGTTCTGTTTCATAAGTTCTATAATTCTAAGTGCCAAGGAGCAAGAAGAGTAAGTTTAACCCCCCACCCCCAAACACAGGTTTATTTTTAACATTTGTCTGGGCTACTACATACCAAGAATCTAAGTGCCTTAGAAATTTAAATTCTCCCTTTGCTCTTTGGGGATTTAATTTTCTCACTAGTAGACGTTTCCTCCTACAGTCTTCCTTTAGTGTCTCGCCTACATTTTCTCACAAAGCCAAAAGCTTTTCTGACTTCTGTAATTTATTCAGTACAATAGAAAAAAAGTGACAGTGGAAATTATAGCATGTAGTATTGGGCCGATTTTGAAGTTTTTCTCTAGGTCACTTATAGTCGAGCCTTCCACTATTAAAAAATAATAGTTTTCAATTAATTAGTGAATGTGAGCACTTATTCAAGAATTATTCTAAAATTTCTATCCACAAGTAAACCTATTTTTAATATTTGAAAATCCTAGAAGTTATTTAAAGTGAAAATCTCATTTATCTATAATTAAAAAATGGAGAGGGACAAGAGCCATTTTTTCCCTGTCTTCTGTAAGCTTCTGGTTGGACAATTCTTATTTCTCCAAACTAATTTTAGTTTGAATGACAGAAAAATCTAATCTTAACTTCTTTATTACAACTTGCAACATACTCATGTGTGTTAGATTAATTTTAAAGCATATTTTAGTATCCCCCTACTTTTCATCCTTAATCACCTTTAAAAGAAATATTATGCTGGGTACCAGTAGCTCACTCCTGTCATCCTAGCTACTGAGGAGTCTGAGATCTAGGATCACAGTTCAAAGTCAGCCAGGCAAGAAAGTCCGTGAGACTCTTATCTTCAATAAACCTCCAGAAAACCAGAAGTGGCACTGTGGCTCAAGTAGTAAAGTACTAGCCTAGAACTGAAGAGCTGAGGGATAATGCCTAGGGCCAAAGTTCAAGCCCCATGACCAAAAAAAAAAAAAAAAAAAAGGTCTGGCTCTATTTGTTAAATCTCGAACTTGACTATCTCTGCACTTTTGTTAATTTTCTTTCTTTTATATCTTCAACAAATGGTGGTAGCAAAATTGATTAAACACCTGTAGAAAACTAAAGTTAGATCCTTATATTCACCCTGCACCAGAATTAATTCCAAATGGCAAATAACTTGAGGTAAAAAACAGATTAACTAAACACATTATAGGATGGAATAGGAGAAACTCTAGGGCTCCTTGGCACAGGTCTAAATTTTCTTAATGAAGAGCCAGAAACACAACATATCAAAGAAAGGTTGGACAATTGGGATCACATTAAACTGCAGAGCTTCTGCATGGCAAAGGACATAGCTAACAAGATCAATAGAAAGCCCACAGACTGGGAGAAGATCTTCACTAGCCATACAATGGACAAGGAGCTCATACCTAAAATCTACTGAGAGCCAGGCGAGGATGGCTCACACCTGTAATCCTTGCTACTCAGGAGTCTGAGATCTGAAGATCGAGGTTCAAAGCCAGCCCGGGCAGGAAAGACTGGGAGACTCCAATCTCCAATAAACCACCAGGAAACCAGAAGTGGCGCTGTAGCTCAAGTGGTAGAGCGATTGCCTTGAGCTGAAAAACTGAGGAACAGTGCCCAGGCCCAGAGTTCAAGCCCCACGACCGACCAAAAAAAAAAAAAAAAAACTACTTAGAACTTTTCAAATTATCGAAGGACAGATTTTTCATGGTGTTTTATTATATTTCATAAATAGTAACATTGAGAATGACCATTAACTTCCTCTGAAATACTGCCATTTTTTGAATCTCTTACATTGCTTAGCAAAATACCTTCAAAGGCTCCAAGGCAGATTCATTTTTCAGATCCTAGAACTCTAGTAGAATCAGATATCCTGCTGATAAATCTTACATGTTTTCCACTATCCATCTATTCTGCTATCAAATGACATTCCTGATTTGTCTTTGATATTAATAAATGTTAAAAGTAGTTCACTTTGTGGTAATTAGTGGACTCACATTGAAAAAATCTAGGAGAGCTCTATTCTCAATCCCTACATAAAATTTCTGCCTATACCACTTTTTTTTTTTTGCTAAACATGATGTATACTTAAGTTATTTAAAAATCAAGATGAGTTAAGTATATATGAAAACATACAACTGCCACTGCATATTTCTCTTTTCATAGTTCCTGGCACTTGGGAAATCTCTATGGTCTAAAATGTGTCTTCCCAAAATGTGTATGTTGAAGTACTAACTCTTCAAGGTGATATGAGGTAATGAGGACTTAGGGAGGTGAGTCAGTCATGGCAGCCAAGTCCTCATGAGTGGATGTAATTACATCATAGTAGTGGCTCTAAAGATATACCCCAGCCCTTTCTTGTGAGCTTGCAGTAAGAAGACAATGATCAGTGAGAACCTAGCCCCTCACTAGAGTGTCTCTAGCTCTCTCTCTCTTGAAGTCCAGCCTCCAAAACTTATTTGAGGAAAAAAAAAGTTACCAACTTCGAGTGCTTTGTTACAGAATCTCAAATGGGCTAAGACTGAGGAATTCTGTAGAATAAATGAGTGGCAAATGAAATCCTGGAACACCTAGAGAGTAATGGAAGAAAAATAGAGGAATCAAGGGAGTACAGGTAGGGAGGGAGCAGCAAAAGAAGGATTACTAAGATTTGTCTTTGGCTATTTTAAACTTCTTTCTAGCATTGGTCAGAAGGAATGAAAAGAAGGCTTATTTCTTAGTAGAACTGAATCTGATTAAATATAATTTTCAGCATGACATATAATGTATTCCTCAACTGACAGCTGATTTTTCTAGATGCTCAGGGAAAAAATAAAAGATATTTTCTGAGGTAACAGTTTCCTATTTCCTTGGAGAATAAGGTGAATTCCTACATAGACGCCCACATTCTTGAAACTTTTAGTTGTGGATATTTTCAGACATTATATTCTGAATTTTTCCCATAATGCCTTTCTATATAAATATTAGAAGATTAAAAAGGTGATTAGATAATGCTAGGATTCAGTAAAAGAAAGTAGATATTAGTAATGGTTCCCAGATGGAGCTGGGTGATGGTTACTTACCTCTAGGACACTGCTGGTCCTGGCTAGTGACCCCCACTGTAGCTCCTGGAACAGACAGCGAGCAGCAAAAGTAACTGATTCCAATTTCTTTTTATAGTGCTAAGAAATTTTAAATAAATGGGATGGAAAAGCCTAAATGTTATTAAGGTATGGTGGACAATACAATTTGTTTTAGTTCAGAACAAAGAGGGAAGACACTTGTGCACATTCTGAAGTGAAGAATAAAGTTTTCTGAGGTTTTTTTTTTTTGTCAAGGCTTTAAATAGAGAGGCTTTCAACCGAAGCAATTATTGTCTGCACTTCTACATGGTTGCACACATGACAGAGCCTTGCTCTAGCAATGAACTGTTTTTCTCAAAGAAGTAAAGACAAAGTAAAAAAATGTTTTTAGAAATGTTGAAATTATACTTGACATTATAACAATTTGTTAAAACATTTTAGCTCTGTTGGCTATTTGGAGACTAGCAAGTATGTTAAAACTTCAATTCTGCCATTAAACATGTTGGGCTCTTATGAATAAGTCAGCCAATTACTCTCTGCCTTAGTATCGCTGGGTATAAAACAAGGTATGATAATTTGGGTGTACACTGTGGAGTATCTGAGAAAACATTTATAAAATACTACCATCATCTTTAAAAATCATTTTGATATCTGGTAAGGGTTTTAATGTACAGAATAAAAACATTCAAAGATTCATGTTGACTGGAGTTAATGGAATCTACAGGTATAGATAAAGACTGATGCTTTATATAAATCTTGGATGTATTTTCCTTGCAATAGTTCAACACTTTGATCATGCTATCAATAGAGCATCAGATTTCCCAAAAGAATCACGAAAGCTTTCAAAGTAGAAGTAGTGGTGTACTCTTGTAATTCTTATACTATATTATAATTATGTCCTATAGCATTTCATTCTAAAATATCAATTGTAGTGACTGTTCATTAAAGACTATGATAAATTCTTTTATTAGATATTTAGAGCATCTATATTTATTTATTAGAGAACTTTAATGAATTTCTTTTTTTAATAAGTTTATTTTTCTTATTGAGAAAATACTGTACAGAGGGGTTACAATTACATGAACAAAGTAATGAGTACATTTCTTATCAATCATTGTTGCCTCCTCCTTTGTTTCCCCTTACCATCCTTTCCCATCTCCCCTCCCCCTCCCCTCACTTTTCGACATAATGACTTGTATATCACATTGTTGCAATGGGTCTACCTGTATCCCTATTTAAACAATTTGTTTTTCCCTTCCTCTACACAAATTATATCAACATCAAATACAGTGAAAGCAGGGGTTATACTGTGGGGGAGGGACATCGAAGCAACAAAGAAATATCTTATAAATATGTTAGAAAAAATAGCAAGCAAGAAAAAAATATTTGAGTCCTTATCTTGGGGTTCATTTTGCCTAACATCAACATTATCTGACCATTTCTGCTCATCTCAGACATATACTAGCAAAAATGATCCTTAACAGAAAGAACAGTGCTGGAGGAATATCAATACCAAATTTCAAACTCTACTACAAAGCCATAGTAATCAAAACAGCTTGGTACTGGCACAAGAACAGAACTCAGGACCAATGGAATAGAATTGAAACCCCAGAAATGAACCTACAGACCTATAGCCATCTAATCTTCGATAAGGGAGCTAAAAAAATAGAATGGAAGAAAGATAGCCTCTTCAGTAAATGGTGCTGGCAAAACTGGTTAATCACTTGTAAAAAACTAAAGCTAGATCCTTATATATCATCCTGCACTAGAATCAACTCCAAATCGATCAAAGACCTTGGAGTCAAAGCAGACACTCTGAAAACATTACAGGACAGAATAGGAGAAACCCTAGGTCTCCTACTTGGCACAGGCTGAAATTTTCTTAATAGAGACCCAGAAACAAGACAAGTCAAAGAAAGGTTGGACAAATGGGATTGCATGAAGCTAAAGAGCTTCTGCATGGCAAAGGACATAGCTAGCAAGATCAATAGAAAGCCCACAAATTGGGAGAAGATCTTCACTAGCCATACAAGGGACAAGGGTCTCACATCTAAAATATACCTGGAATTCAAAAAATTAAATTCCCCAACAACAAATCCTCAAAGAAACCACTGCTCAATTAACAAATGCGCTAAAGAGTTAAAGAGAAACTTTTCTGAAGAGGAAAGAAGGATGGCCAATGGAGACATGAAGAAATGCTCAAACTCCCTAGCCATAAAAGAAATGCAAATCAAAACAACATTGAGATACCACCTCACCCCAGTTAGAATGGGTATAATCAAGAACTCTAATAATAACAGATGCTGGAGGGGATGTGGCCAGAGGGAACCCTCCTGCATTGCTGGTGGGAGTGTAAACTTGTTCAATCACTGGAAAGTAGTATGGGGGTTCCTCAAAAGACTCCACATAGAGCCCCCCTATGACCCAGCAATCCCACTTTTGGGCATTTACCCAAATGATCACAAACAAGACCATACTAAATCTACCAGTACAACTATGTTTAATGAATTTCTATTCATGCAAAAATCATATGCATCTCTTAATTCTTATGTAATTGCATAGATTCTGAAAAATTGTGATTATGTTTTCATTTGTTGGCTTTCTCTATACTGCTCATTATTAAGAGACACACTTCTTAACACCTTTTTTGTTTGAATTGCAGAATGTAGAACAGGCCTATTTGGGGGTTAAATACTTGGGGGCGGGAAAGATGAATGGAAAAGATGAAGGGTAAATATGATTCCCATGCATGTATGAAAACAGAACAATGAAATCTGCTGAAACTGTTTTAATAAGTGGAGAAGGTTCCTTTTTTCCCCACATTACTGCCAGCATTTGTTGTTTGAATTCACAGTGTTAGCCAATCTAACTGGGGTGAGATGGAATCTCAGTTGTTTTGATTTGCATTTCCTTTATGGCCAGGGATGATGAGCATTTCCTCCTGCGTTTCTGTGCCGTTCTTAACTCTTCTGAGAAGCCTCTCCTTAGCTCCCTTGCCCATTTAGTGACTGCTTTATCAGATTTGGAAGGAGTTAGTTTCTTGAGCTCCTTTTATATATTGTATATTTGACCTTTTATTGATGGTAACAATCTTTTCCCAATCGGTTGGCTGTCTTTCTAGTTTAGTATCTACGTCCTTAGCTGTGCAGAAACTTTTTTATTTTGATGTAGTCCCACTTGTCAAGTTCTATAAGTTCTAATGTTTTTCCTATTCTCTCTTGGAGTAGTTTCAATGTTCCAGATCTGATGTTGGGATCTTTTATACCCTTTGAATTGATGTTAGTGCATGGTGACAAGTAAGGATCTACTTACTGCACTACTGGTGGGAATGTAAACTAGTACAACTACTCTGCACAGCAGGCTGGAGGTTCCTCAATAAACTAAACATAGATGTTCCCTATGATCCTGCCATACCACTCCTTGACATCTACCTGACCATCACGAACCAGGTAAGGATAGCCGCACATCCATATGCATTGCTGCGCAATTCACCACAGTCAAGATATGGAAACAACTCAGATGCCTCATAATAGACAAGCGGATCCAAAATTGTGGTACCTATATACTATAGAATTTGGTGCAGCCATTAGAAACAATAAAATAATGTCTTTTGCAAGAAAATGATGGAACTCGAACAAATCATGCTAAGTGAAGTAAGCCAGGATCAGAGACAAATGGTGCATGTTCTCTCTGATATGTGGAAATTAGACCTAAAATGCACTGGGGGATGATGAACTATACAGGATTATAGATAGTCATATACAGTGAGACCAAAAGAGATTAGTTTCAAAGAATCACAAAGGTGAAATGCCTAAGAGCCTCTTCATATTTGTATGAAATTATATATATATATATATATATATATACTGAAACAAACTCCAAGATATGGAAACAAAAGGCTTTTTTTCTTTTTTAGCTTCTGATGATTCTGTCTTCTCTACCTTATAAATAGTGTATTCATATGTACATCTTTGGAGGGTGGGAGGGAGGGAACAGAACTCAAAGGAAAAAGGGCAAAAAAAGTGCAGCAGTGGAGCTCACTGGACACTGATAAAAGTGAACAATAAAACTCATGGGTGGAGACAGGAAGGATGGACTGGGAGAGAATAAGGGGACAAATGACATTGTACAAAAGGAAATGTATTTATTACATGACTGTCATAAGTGTAACTCCTCTATGTATCACATCTATAATAACAATAAAGTAAATTTAAAAAAGATGGGGTAGGAAGGATGAGGGAGAGATGAGGCAGGTCATTGGATCAAGGTGATGTTGTATGAATTGTGAAATGCCACCATGTAACCTTCTTGTACAATCAATATATGCTAATAAAAAGCTTATTTTCCTAGTTGTTGTTGTTGTTGTTGTTTTTTGCCTGTTGTGGGTCTTGAACTCTGGGCCTGGGCACTGTCTCTCAGCTCCTCAGCTCAAGCCTCACACTCTACCACTTGAGCCACAGCGCGACTTCTGGTTTTCTGGTGGTTTATTGGAGATAAGAGTCTCATGGACTTTTCCTGCCTGGGCTGCCTTTGAACCTTGATCTTCAGATCTCAACCTCCTGAGTAGCTAGGATTACAGGCATGAGTCACCAGTGCCCGGCCTACAAATGTTTTTAAATTGAATATTACTTTGAATTAACTGAAACAATTATTTTGTTTGTAGACATGTACTTATTATATGGCTTTTCCAGGCTATATGATTTTCAGTTGTGGTGAATACCTTGAGGTTTTCCAATAATAAATTCTAATGCTAGAAGGACGTCTTGATTCCTCAATTTTTGGTCTTAACTATTTGAAAGTGCATTACATCTTTCAGATCAAGCTTATTAAAAGTCATTCATTATATTGATAATTCAGAGAAATTGTTAAGGAATTCTTTTCTATCCTATGGATTCAAAAGAATTAAACCATGTCACAAAAGCACATTTTCTGTCAGCGGAATTGTCTTGTTCTTAAGAAAAAGTTCCCTAAGGTGAAATTCCTGTTTGAATACATTCATCAATATTTCCCCTAGAGACCAATTCCTTTCACTCTGTGTTTACTTTTTAGTTCTTCCTACCAAGGCTTGGCAATCCTTTTGACCTTTCAAGGAGTTGTGATTTTCCAGGTAATTTTTCACTAGCAACCAGTATATTTCATTTAAGAATTGACCTTTCCAATTCCTGGGCTTTTCTTAGTTTTTTACCTTTGCACTGATTTTATTTCTTAAAGAACTTTTATTAACCTATAGTAATTGAACAAGGGGAAAGGACTCAATGTGGCAGTTCCATACATATATACAATGCACTCCTTCAGACTCACCATCTCATTCTTTGCTTTGCCTTCCTCCTTTCTTAAAACAATGTCAATGGATTTCATTCTTGTATTTTCATACATGCAATTACAATACCTGGATTCATTCTCCTCCATCCTCAGTTGGCCTTCCCACTCCTTCTGGTAACTGTCCGCAACATAGCCTATATGACTTTCCTGTGATTCAGTTTAGCATATATTAATTGTACAAAGGGATTTTATACACACACATTACAATTTACTTAGATTAACCTCATTTATTTCTTTCCCTTTCCCTTCCTCCCATTGGTGTTCAACAGCTTTCAGTGATTGTCTAATGCTATCTTCCCAGGTAGGCACCAAGTATTTCCATAGTACTTGCGCTTCATTTTGTTTTTAAACCATCCCCAACCATTCCCCAACAGTTGACTCATTCTTTATAAATTAATGGATTATGCAACTTTTTATACCACAGTAGTAAAGTATTACTGGCTTAAGAAGAAAAATTGAGCTGCAATTGTAAGTGGTTTATAATTTTTAAAATAGGCTTTCCTATTTTAGTATTCCAATTGCTGATAGTTTTATTGTTGTTGCTGTTCAGTAGGTCCTACAATAACTTCAAATCTCTCGTGTTTAAGACTGAAGAAGTACAACCTCAATAATTTCTTCTGGTCCTCTATTTCTCTTAGTTTAACTAAGGGCTCTAGTCTCACAGGATAGAAGCCTTAGCCTCTCTTTTACCCTGTTTTTTTTTTTGATGATCATGTGTTCAAGTTTTTCGTAATACTTAAAATTCTGCCTATTTCTATGTGTACCATAGAATATCTCAGTAATGCCACAAATGGGATGTTTTCTTCAATTCCTGATGGTAATCCCTTCATTTATAAGTGAGACATAAATCTTTGGGAAGACCATGTATGATCCAAATTTGGGGTTCAGGGAAAAAAGTTATAACTAGCTTTACATAATGTCTGTCACCAAATCTGGCTTTCTAAAAATACCATCTATTTCTCAACTTCTACTGCTGTCTATACTCCTCACATGCCAGAAATATGCCACAGGCCCCAGTTGGTCTCCTTGCCACCAATAGACTTTCACCAATCCTTTTTAAAATATTTTCCCAGTAACGATTTGAAGGAACTGCATAAGTATTATTTTCCCCTCAGGGAAAAATTGTGTATGCCTCTTTTTATAACCTTGAACCATGACACACCACAAGGCCCAGGGTTCTGCTCTGTAATGTTAGGTAGTAATAACATGAGAGACCTTGAGGAGGTTAAGAGGCCAAACCTCTGCCTTGTTTTTTTATCTGAATTGCTTATGTGGTCTGATTATTATGCATACAACATCACATATATGTATATGACTCCATAACAACATAGCTTAAAAGTAGAAGAACAGTAACTATTTTATTAATATTTTTGTCATCTTTAGTTGTACAAAGGAGTTGTCATTCAACAAAGTGACTTTTGAAAACAATGCTTCTTTACCGATGTCACCCTTTCCTCATTCTCCCCTATTCCACATCTACCCTTTCTCTCACTTTTATTTTGTAGGCTATGCATTACGTTTTAGAACTGCATTCTTCTTCCCCTTTTCTCTCTTTAGCACTCTGCTCTCTTCTCCTTGGCCTCATCTTTCGCCTTTTGAGTATCAGTTTTCCTGGTGCTTATTTTGTTGAGCTATGAATTAGCCTTTCTAAATCCATTTGATTTCTCCCATGAATAGATGATGGGGTTGTTAATTACATTTGTTTGCCCTTGCTTACCACACCAAAGTGTTTATTCATGCATTTATAAATTTTAGCTTCCACATTAGAACAAACTTCATCCTTTGTCCCTCTGAGCCTGACTTACTTCACTTAAGAGATTTTCTCCAGGCCCTTCCCTTTTGTTCACAAAGGATACAATATCACTCTTGCTGATGGATGAGTAAAACTCCATTTTGTATATTTGTCCATTGAGTGGCATCAGGGCTGATTCCATAGCATGGCTATGATGAGTAGTGCTGCAGTGAACTGGTACTGTATTCTAGTTTGTAATCTTTTGGATAAATGGCCAGGAGTGGAATTGATAATAGTATAGGATACTTTCCTGTTTGGTTTTTTTGAGGACCCTCCATACTGATTTCCAGATTAGTTGAACAAGTTTACATGCATACAAGTTTACATGCATACACTGTTTATAGCAGTGTATTAATTTCCTTTAGTCCACATCCACACCAGCATTTGTTTTTGTTTGTATTTTTACTGACAGATATTCTGACAGGACTGAGATGGATCTCAGTGCTGTTTTGATTTGAATTTCCTTTATGGCAAGAGATGTTGAATATTTCTTCATGTGTCCATTGCCTGTTTTTTACTTTTACTGAGAAGTCTTTTTAGCTCATTTGCCCATTTATTAATCACAGTGTTGATTCTTTGAGGGTTTAGTTTCTTAAACTCTCTGAATATTCTGAATATTAGGCCATGATCTGAAGTATGTCTGGGAAAAATCTTCTCCCATTCTTCCATTCAATACTTTATAGCTTAACTATGTCCTATGTTGTGCAGAAATGTTTTAATGTGATATAATCCTACTTTACCAGTTCTTTCTTTGATTGCTGTGATTCTGAATCTTTACTCAGAAAGTGCCTGCCTCTGCTGAGAAGTTTAAATGTTTCTCCTATTCCTTGCTCTAGTAGTTTTATGGTTTCAGGTCTTGTATTGAGCTCTTTGATCCATATTGAATTGATATTAGTGCAAGGTGACAGAGAAGGATACAGTCCAATGGAATAAAACAAAAGCCCAGATCTAACAGCCACCTAATATTTAATGAGAGCCCCAAACATAGGCTAGAAGAAAGACAACACCTTCAACAAATGGTGTTGGGAAAACTGGATATCTACAAGCAGAAAAGAGTGACTATTTCTTTTGGAATAGAAATAGTTCCTCTAAAAGAGGTGCTGGTGACTCATATCTATAATCCTAGCTTCTTGAGAGGTTGAGACTAGGAAGACCACCATTCCCTGCCAGCCCAGGCAGAAAAGCCCATGACTTCTTAGAGGCATGGAAATATGAACCTGCCATCCTAGCTATAGTAGGAGGTCAAAATAGATGGTGGTCCACACATATTCCGAGCCAGAAAGCAAGAACCATTCTCAAAAGTGACCAGTGTAATAAAGGGCTTGAGTCATGACTCAATAGTAGAGCAAATATAACTAGCAAGTATGATGTCTTGAATTCACATTCTTATGCTGATATGAATACATATATATATTATTCTTATTAGATAATACATAACAGTACTTACTAGATAATATGTAATATACACCCATTTTGTGTCACTGAATACCAAATATGTGTCTACTTTGTTAAACATATTGAGTGAACAAATATTTTTTTCCAATCCCTCAAAAATATAGTCTCCCATTTTACTAGCATGAACACAGATTTAGGGAAGTTAAAGGAATTGAAAGTCTGCCTTACCCACAAGATTAAAACTATTTTGGCTGGGTTTAGTAGTGGTGGGGAATAAGGGGATAGGAAAACTTCAGTGTTTTCAGTTGTGAGAGAGAGGCCCTCTCCTACTTTATCCTGCTGATGACTGAGCTCATATCTTTAGCATCTGGAGCACTGCCTGTATCTCAGTGGTTTGCTGTGTATCTCCTCGCAGGACTAAGTAAAATGGAACTACATTTCCAAGGCATTTTTGCTTTCTATAAACCCTTTTCCCTCCAATGTTTTGTTACTGATCACTGGAAAAATGGAAAAGAATGAACTATGAAAAATAGAGAAATTAAACACTACATTGTTTTAATGACTTTGTGCACATTACTTGAATGTTTTTGAACAAGATCATTTAAGCCTACCATCGTTTCTGCCTCAAGGTTAGTGTTTTGGTTTTGGCATTCACCAAGATTCTACTATAGTAAGGACCCTTATGATGACCCTCTTGACTAGTTAAAAGTACAATTTCAATTGAACATGCAATATCCCTTATGTACTATAAGCAGTTGATGTCTTTGAGACCTCTAGCAAACAAAAAAATCCAAATTCATTACAGCTCTTGTCTGATAGCAATTTCAACCTTTAATTTAACAGAACTTTAAAAATAATCATGGGAAGAGAGCACAAAGAATTTCCATTAAATCCTCAAAGGACAAAGCCTCTGTCCTCAGATTTTATAAGTGACTTAAGAGAAGCATGAATATAACATAAATGCTATACTAACAGTTTTTTATGGCAACTTGGGAGTACATACAGTCTTTCAGGGGAAAGAAAAAAGGGCTTCTTGGAAGAGACAGTATTTGCAATTTGAAGAATGTGAGACTTAAAAGGGGAGCAACTGATAACTTGCAAGATGGGTACGAGTAGTGCTTGATTAAAGGATATTTTGAACAAATGTAACCCTGGAAGCCTGGGACAACATAATATTTGGAGATTTAAGTCATTCAGTATTTATGAAGCCTAAAACTTGAAGTGAGAAGTTTAAGGTGATGGAATACGTCTCTTTCATGAGTAGTAACGATGGACTAGCATTGGTAATGTGAACTTATTTAGGAGGATCACTCACATGTCCTTATAATAATATGACAGATGGTCTGAGTAGTTGAACTTCAGAAACCTTTCTCTAAAGTTTAAAAAAGTGCACTGCAAACAAAAGGCTAGCCATTTGGGAGTTGGACATGTCTCACCTGCACTCATTATTGCTGTGTTGGGCATAACATTTTCCCCAAGATGCTGTGGTGAAAAATGTGCTAGGAAATCTTGCAGCGTTTGCCAAATAGTGGTAGGTGAATCACTGTAATATTGTTTAAGATTTGGGCACTTTATAATCTATTTATACAATGCTCCATGCCCCCAAAATTTATTCTACAAATAATACCAAAATATGCACATCCGTTTCCTTCTAGATTATGAATTATTTGAACCAACTGAGGCTATGGATATAATTTTTCTTACATTCTGTGGTTTCATTTTATTAATGTATGTATTTTTGACATATTGAGTTGTATTATGTTTTTGATTTTCAAAAGTTCTGGAGTAGACTGCCTTGACTATTAAACTGAGACTCCAACTTTTATCTGAATAAACTCTAATTTTCCTTACCTCATATGAACTACATAAGGACTAAGTAAAATAGACTACAAATTCTCCAGTGTTTGCCTCTTTCATATTTACTAGTTATGAAAAAGCAAGTTAGTAAATGAAAAAGCAAACACTAATATTTTGGATATAAAGCATATTCTTTGCTCTTGGCTCTCCATTTCACTTAATAGTCAAAAGTCAGTGTTTTGGGCATAGTTAATAAATGGAATTGGACCCAGTGATAGAAGTACACTGAATAGCATGGCTTTTTAATTATCATAAATATATTTATTAATCAAAATCTAGTGGTAGTGATGCATATTTTCTAAGAATAGTAGCAGAATTAGAGTTCAATATCACTGAACTAAATTACTAAATGCTCATTAGTAGAAAAATTCAATATAGTGCCCAAATCCTTTTGTTGTTTAGAAATTGATCTGAAAATTCTACATAGTAAGCCAAATAATAAGTAAGCAAAAGACATCTCAAGGATGATTTCTAATAAAATATATTTTGTAGGTTTTTTTTTCCTGATTTGTGCCAGAAAAGGAAAATATGAAGTGATATCTTTCTTTGAATATTAAATTAATGAAGATAGACTTAAGCCTTCTCAACTTATTACTTTGTTTGATAATATAGTTTGATTAAGTAGAAAAATACACTTTTGCAAAATGGACATATTTTAATTCGCTCAGCTTATAAATTCAGCTTAGAGGTATGAGAACCGAGATCCTGACTCTACAAGCTTTCATTAACTTACTCATGACTTTCACCAAAACATCTTCCTGTTTTCCTTTTGTGATATGAGGGGCTGTGACTTGGTGAAGTTCAATAAATCAAATATTCTTTTATGCTGCCCATTGTGCTATAAACTGTGTTAAGTGTGCACACAGTGTCCAGTGCTTCACCGGAATCATCTGAATATGTATTTCCAAAGTGATCCTGATATTAAGCTATTAACTATATACCCTTTCTCCTGTCTTTCTAAAAATTCACATTTTCCATTTCCATTAGACATGTGTTTTTAATCTAAATGCAAAGGAAATTACCATAATAGTTCAGGCTGTCTTTGGGAGAATTACTGAATAATGGTATCAGAGGTCCTCTGCAGACATGTTAGGGAATCACCCAGAAAAAGGCAAATGAGTTATTGTCAACAGTGGATGTTCTTTGAACTCTGATTCTGATATGACTTTAGGAAAGGGAAGGACTGTGTGAAAGGGAAAGGGAAAGGTTGTTTGCCTTTTTTCTGAAATTACAATATAGAGCAGATATTTTCCCCACAGTTTGATTCTGTGAGTGAATGCACAAAAATTTGTGTAGGTGTGAAAAAGTTTCCAATAATAGGCATATGTTACCATAGATACATCCTTTAAACATGCCACTGGTGCATTATTGCACAGCAATACTTAAAGGATCTCAAACAGTTGTATTTTTTTCAGTTGTGAGAGATGAGAGTTGGCTTTTGCGATAAGAAATGGACCTGCTCTGCTCCTTTAAAGCTAAGTGGCTCATTATTATGGGAGTCATTGCCATTTACTATAGACAATATTTAGGAGGTAGAAGATATAAACTAATGAGTCTCTCTAATCGACGACAGTCTAATTTATTAGAGATGAGAATTTGACAATGTTATTTCAGTTGAGAAAGAATTTTTTTCTTCCCTTAAGTTTTAGGAGAAACTGCTACATTATTTTGTGCGAAAATAGTCTTAAAGAGAGAAGAATCTTTGCTCAGCTTTCTTGCATTTTTTTCAAGTTGATATAATTGCTATTGTTATTTCTCTTGGATATTATAAGGGATGTTGAAAAATAGGTCTCTACAGCATATTTCTGTGTGAAGGAACTTTCACAGATAAAAGGAATATTTAGTAAGCAGTATCTCTTGCATTGTCCTTTGCGGTATGGTATATTTTGTCAAATATTTATTGAAATGCTTGCCTACTCTAACGTCTTCCAGAGAAATAAAGAACAAAAGCATAAAATGATAAGGCCTCTGTGATCAATAAGTCTTACATTCTTTCTTAGATTATAGTAAACATATAAATTAGTATTTTAGTATAATTTCTTTTTTCTTTCCTTTTTTCCTGGCAGTACCAAAGGTTTGAACATGTGATCTCAATGTCTGTATACCCGGTGCTAGCCCCTGTCAACCATCCCTGCAGTCCTTTTTTAACCTGTTATTTTACAAAGCAGGTCATGCTTCCAATCCAGATGTGTACATGAGCTGTGATCCACTTAATTTTAGGCTCCCATCATTTCTAAGATAATAGGAGGGTGTTAATGCACCCAGCTCTTTCCTTGTTCAGTTTGGAATGATGGATGCATGTGCTGAGTCCAGCTCTGAATTGAGAAGTATGTTTATAAATGATTCTGTCTAGTACGGCCTCCAATTGTGATCCTCTCAATCTCATCCTCCCAAGAAGCTAGGATTACAGACCTGAGCTACCGGTGCCTGGCTTATCACTTTTTCTTTGAATATCAGGATACAGGTGACCTGACTAGTGAGAGATGGAACAGAAATTGCAATAAAGACCTGACCTGTCAGATGGCCTCTTGTTATTTCATAGCATCATAGATGTCATAGATCCCATACTATGTACATAACAATAGAAGAATAGGAGTTCAAGTCTTGCTTCATCTCTACTGTGGATGACTCTACATCATGGAGTCTGTTTTGTCATTTATAAGTTCAGGACAAACATATGCTGACCCTGAAAGGTAGTCATGAATTATGTGAGGAGATGATGAACATCAATTAAGTCCTCTGTACCTGCCAGCACACTGTGAGGCCTGGAGCAGGCAAGGATGCTCTTGTGGGGTTAAATTCTATAAGTGGGAAATGGCAGACATTTTGTGTTTTCTTAATTTGTTCATTTCCTCAATATGATGATCATAAGATCCATCAGGAACAGGAGCTCTGAGAGCAATGATCACATAGGACGTGGGTGGGGTGTGATTGATGAGGGACAACTGGACAGAAGTGTCCCAGGATTGGGGGCAGGCAGGGCATTCAGGGGTCTTGGGACTCCTATAGTTTAGCTGACACACCTTCATTTTCAGCTTTAAGTGCGGACTCTTTGAAATACATAGTCGTTAAATGAAAACTGTTTGGTTAGGATACTTTCATTTCATTGATTTATATGCTCATCATTTAACAGTATTTTCGGTACATGAAAGGAGTTTAATAAGTGATGGTAAATGAATAAATGAACTTCTGAACAAATACTTTGAAGCCATTGATATACAGAGAGAGAGACAGAGGGAGAGAGAGAGAGAGGAGAGAGAGAAGAGAGGTAAGACTGAGTTGGATACAGAAGAAAGGCTGGCACTATGTGGAATCATGGCTGGATGCTGACTCATTGAGCTAGAAAGATTATGCTGCCTTGCATTGATAATATGCATTTTTGTAATAAACAGCTTTCAAAATAGTCTAGTGAGGTGGGTAGGGCAGGTTAAGTTGTATTGGTATGAGGTCCCACTGTTGGGACTTTTACTCACTTATGCTATCAATTATATATCCAATTCAAACACCCATGCTGAACATTCTTGTCATCTGAGCTGGTGCAGATTGTGTGACAAGCACCCACTGAGCAGAGCACCACAGAAGTCCTGAGGCTTCACTCACTTCCAGCCAATTAAGAGGCACAAAGACTGAACCTGCTCCTCACACTGCTGCCCAGAGTCCTATTACAATATACCTTCACCAAAGGAGCACAGCAAATTCTCAACGGGGGAAAACTGCTTTATAAATACTGAATAGTGCTAGTCATATCTGACCTGAGAGAAAATTTAGCTTGTTGAGAGCTGTATTATCAGCTCTTGTCTTCTCTCCTATCTGTGGCTTTGCTAAAGTTGTGAAAATGAGGAATTTGAAAAGTATTTATTTTTATCCGCAAAAGTCAATATATACTGTAACTCCTTTGCTTGGAGTGAAAAGATGGCGTAGAATAAAAGACCATGGAGTTCAAATAGGTGTTAAAATGATGGACTTTGTTTAAAAAATAAATGAAACAATTATATTTAAATAAACAGAGCAAGGAGAATTGAATGGTTTGTTTCAGAGTATGGGGGAATGACTAAAATTGAATATGCCTTGATTTTATTTGTGCAGAATGTATAATTTGAAGCACACTTGAAGGGATTCATAACAGTGTAGGTCCCAAGGGGCTGACTTATCATGTTTATGGGACAATAAGACACTATGAGGAATAAAAAATATGGAGTTCAATAGAGTTGAGCTCAAGTTCAAACTTTGCTACTTATTTGCCATGTCCATAGACAAGCCTGTCTGAGATTAGTGTCTTCATCTTTAAATTATGAACAATACTTTTCACACAAATGAGATGAAATAAGTGAATTGCTTTGCAAAGATCTGAAACATGGCACATACTTATTACATTTTTTAAATTCTTTCCATGGACAAACATTTCAAAATCACCACTGTTGATATACCCATCTTTTAAAAGATTTTATTTTATTTGCTTAAATAAGGATACAAGTTGATCCATTGTAAAGATGAAATGTTCAAGATACTATGCTGAAAACAAACTTAACAACTTTGGCAGTGGGGGGGGTAGTTGTGGAGGTGGGAGGGAAGGGATAGTAGGGGAAAAACAAAGAGGAGGCAACAGTGCTCGATAGGAAATGTACTCAGTACTTTGCTCATGTAACTGTAACCCCTCTGTACAGTATTTTTACAATAAAAACGTACAATTTTTTTTATCTTATTGTAAATATGCTGTACAGAGGAGTTAAAGTTAAATGAGTACATTTCTTGTCGTGCATTGTCCCCCTCATTTGTTTTTCTCTTATATCCCTTCCCTCCTCCACCTCTCCCACTCCCCACCTCCACCCTACCCCAAGTTGTAAAGTTCATTCTAACATCGTGTCTTTGGGAGTATCATTGTTGCAATGAGTCATCCTTTGTCCTTGTTTCAACATTTTGTCATTCCATTTTCCCTCCCCAAATTAGATAAATGTATATACAAGATGCAGGGTGCCAAAATCAAAATCTTTAAAATACCCTAATTTCTAAAGCTTTCCTTATCTAGTCTCCTGATTTCCTTTCTAAGAAAATACTTTCCTCACACCTGTTGATATACCCAAAGTAGACTATTTCTTCTACATGTAGATTGTTTCCTTTTGCCTATTATCCTTTCTTAGACTACTAAGTTATATTATTTCCTTGCTCTTAAAATTTTGGTCTATTTATTATTTTAACTATTTATTGTAACTATTTATACCACTTTTCTAAAAACCATTTGATTTTATAAAAAATTAATATGTGCATTATGAGTATTCTGTTCTAGAAGGTATTTGAAAGGGTAATATGCACTCATGTTCTTTTATCCAATTCAACGATTATTGATGAAAGGCAAGGACTTTGTTATGTAATCTTCTAAACTTCGAGTCTTACAGAGGAACCATTTTTCTGCCAACAGCTGTTTGGGTATTAATAACATTGTTCATTGGCTTTACAAACTCATCAATACAGGCAGCAACCAACAAGAGGCATATATCTGTTCTGTCATGGAACAAATAATTTTGAGGGCCTTGGAATGGCCCACAGGCCTGATGTTCCTCCGCTCTGTTACAACATTAGGCATGAGGATTAAGTAACTATTACATATTCATTGTATCACTTCTTCTATGGAGAGTTCTAATATTACATAGTGTTTTAGGGTGGCTGAGAAATAATTAGCTAAAAGCAATCACCATTAAGTTTCTATGAAATAAAAATAGTCTCTCAGTGAGTGAAGGGTCTATCCTTTGCATTTATGGATTAAAAATTCTTGGATAGTTAAACTGGGTCAAGTTGTATGTAATCTTATGTCTGGTGGTCAGATGATAGATTAATCTCAGTGGCAAGAACCAAATGTAAGCAGGTACCTACCTGTAGTACTGGCCAAAGGCCTGTATGTCATGAATCAAAGTCAAGATTGAGAGAAAATGGAACCTCATTTAGGCTTGTTGTTAAGCACAGATGTCATGGAGACCAGTGATTGGAGCTTCAGCATGTAGCGAGTTATGGCTGAACATGGGTGCTTCTGGGAATTGTCAAGATTTGTAGTGACAATATAAGTACTTTAGCAAAGAATACTGTGCCTATAGAAACCAAGATATTGGTCAATGCAATTATGTAGGGCTGTTTAAATATGCTTACATTGGACAGCTAGTCAAGAGCTTCCAAAAGAGCTCTCACTGGAGCTTGTTCCATCTTACATAAACCTGGTGTTTTAATGATGTAAAATTCCTGCCTTCTCCAAGACATGTCTGTGTCTTTCTAGCTGCATACTGAATTAACTTTGGGGACTGGAAATAATAGTGATTGAAAGATCCCAGCTTATTGGCTTAATGTTTGCTTAGCCTTTTGCTAGAGCCAAGCACAAACAACCCAGAGGCAAATTTGGAAGCCTTGAGTTCCAAGAAAGAGTTTTTGATGAGGGGAGCTAAATAAATACTGTACATATGGGATGCTACAATCAGTGACCAAACAGCTTGTCTTCCATATAAGCAATCATCTGGGGCAGAGGAGACATGAGTAGAAAGCCAGGGAAAAAGGATATGGAAGGAGCCTAATGCATGCATGTTCCAAAGAGAAATGCTAATACTAACAACTGTAGTGTATGTTGAGTTCATTTTATACTTTGAACACAAATTGAAGCAACTATCATTTCTTCACGTACATTTATAATGCCAGCATACTTTAAACACAGATTGAAACAAATCTTATTCTTTCTCCATAGACTTTTATAACCCCAGCACTAAGGTTACTAATAAGGTTAATATGACATAATGACCTATCTATTAAGGTAGCCAACTTGGAGTCAAATGCTGCTCTGTCTCATTCCAAAGTCTGCTGCCCCTATGCCTTCCTATGCACAAATGTATTTTCCTGTTTTTTTTTGTGTGTGTGTGAGATTCCTCTTAGGAAATTATGGTATATAATTTCAGTGATTGTACTTTCTCCTGCTGGCATCTGATTTTCCAGAAATGCTCATAGCCATCATACAACACCACTAGTAAAGATCTTCCACTTGTCTTAATTGCTAACCTTTTTCAATCTTTTGTAGCTGAATCTTTTGTACATGTGTACTCACTGAGATATGAAACACCAGCTTTCTGCCTAGTCTGTGGTGGAAACAAGGGACTGCCATGAGCAAGTAGATTTATAAACAACTCAGTGTAATAAAAGAATACAGCTATGTTGGGGTTCAGAAGAGGGAGTGATCCATCTTACTTGAGAAGGTGAGAAAAGCTTCAAAAAGGAGGTAGCGTTTGAGGCAGTTCTTAAAGGCCATGGTCTCTGCCTTCTGCAATTCAGAGGAAAGGTTTGAGAGATGGCCCCATTCACTTTACTAAAGGATGAACCATAAAAGTGCTTTCATGTCTTATAAGATATTGCTTTGTTTTAAAATATCACATTGAATGTAGACTGAATTACAGATAGATGTTAATAGGTTAAATCAGGTAAGAAAATGAATGTGATTTACGGCCATGAAGTTATAATTAGTGATTAAGTAATGATACAGAAAAATATGCTTTAGCAAATTAGTAAAGTATTGAGATAATAAAGATAAAGATTAGGATCAGATTGCAGAGCAAGAAGGCCTTTGGTATGCATCTGGTGCATACAAACCTGGGCAAATACCAGCTGTCTTTCAGGTTTTTCATTTACACAATGAAAATTACAATTGTATCTCATCCCTCAGGATGTTGTAAGGGTAAAAATGGTTAAGTTACACAATTTGCTTAGGACAGTGGTTGGTACAGTAAATGTCATCTTGTTAATATATTTGAAAAAGGACGATATCTGAGTTCCACTATAAAGATCTCTGAGTAGAGCTTTTATTTCTTGAGCCACTGGTTTGAAAATGCAACTCAGTTTAGAGTTTAGACTTTTTTTCTTTCTGGAGAATACTTTTTTTCGGGACGGGGGAATTAATTTGCAGAAAAATCCAAAATAATTTGGAGTTTTAGTATTTTGGAATTATCCACCCCATATGATGGTATGTCTTCTGTGCCTGTTAGTGAGCCAAATAACCTCTGGAGCCTTTCTTCTTCTAAGCTATTAGTTGAACAAATTGTGGTAACAGGGTCACTATCAGACTGAAGCTTTCTGATTCTGAGTCATATTCCCTTTTTTTTAGCATATAAACAATACTTCTGAATGTAAAAGTCCAGTGTTAACTATTTTCCTTTTAAAAATGAAGAGTTATAAGCATAATAAAGCCAAATAATGTTCCAAAGTTCTAATAAAATATACAATATTTTGACTATGTCTGAGCATGTGAAGTTTAGACCGATTTCATTGTGGACACATTATAGGCATTGGTGTCTTGTAAACTTAGATTCAAATTTGAACTGGTTCAAACATGCACTTTTATTACCTAGTGACAGAACTTTTGATTTACTTATATTTCATAAGTTTGTTACCTCTGATTAAAAACTTAGCTATTTGGCACTGACTACATTGAACATGGTTCTGAAGTAAGAAATGGCCAGGTGTAATACCTAGTAGGACCATGCTAGAGAATATCATGAGTTAGATCCCAGGCTAGATGTAGTGGCATGGTACAAGGCTTCCTCATACTAACCAAAATAAGACAAAATTGGCAACTTAGGTGTCATTCTCAATTTTTCAGTTGATGATGGGTAACTCATATCAAAGAAAGTGAAATCGGGTTTCAAAGTACTATAATCAGGTGGTCCCTGATTGGAAATGATTTTATTCAGGATTTTTCCTTAACTTTATGATAATAAAAGTCAATACACATTCAGTAGAAACCATAGTTTGAATTTGGAATTTCAAATCTCAGTAGTTAAGTGTAAGTAACCTCACTTTATTTAGTAATGACCCTACAGGGTCAAAATAGTGATGCAGACATGTAGACAAGCCATAGAAAAACCATAAGTGTCAATGATAAGTGAGAAAATTCTTTAAAAAAAATTAAGTTTCCCAGGACCTACCCTATAGTTTGAAGAGATTTTCTCTCATATGTGGAAATATGTGTATTCAAGGAAGAATTTAACTGGTGTAATTCCTTTGAACAACTCACTTAAAGTTCCCTGACTTTCAGGAAACTTGAATTTGAGGTTTGGAGGCTTGGAGGAGGGATTGAGGTCAACTGGAGAGTAGTAGGTGAATGAAGAGAGGAAGGTTGAGAGTCATAACATTCAATGTATATGAGAAAATAAGGAAATTTGAGGGGCTGTGTGGAGTTGGGAGGAATGGGGGAGAAAGATGAAAGGGGTGGGTGACATTGATCACAATGAACTGCCCTCATAAACTGACATATTGAATTGTTACAACTATATAAAGATAATAAAAAGTACCATTTTTATTACCAAAAAAAATGCTTAGCTAATGAAGCTAACTTCAGCTTCTTTCTTTTGTTTCTTTTTGTTCCATTTGGAATTGCCTCCCTTGTGAAAAGCTTGCTATTTGAACTTTCTATGTAAACATCCCCCTGTGTTGATTTTTCTGGAACATTGCTCAGCTTCTTGCTTGATTTGTGAATATTACCAGAGTCAAAGAGACCTCAGGTGAAGTGTCTGAGTTTGTAAAGTTGCTTATGTATGCTAGGAAGAAGCATGTTAATAAATGAAGACCAGGTGGGTTTTGGAGGTGTCTCCAGTTCTTGATCCCTAACCTACTCCCCCAATCGGGGCAAACTCACCTAGAAACGTGCAGTAACTCGCATCGCTGTCCATCATTTCCTTCTGTGTTCTCTCAGGAGCTCAGAATTTGATGTCAGATGTTGTTCAATATGTACTTCCCATAAAGCCAAATAATGTTGAGTTACCAACTACCAATGAATATATTTATATAATATTTAAGTTATTCCTTCATCAATATTTTTTGTGCATGCTGGTCCTGGGGCTTGAACTCAAGGTCAAGGCACAGTTCCCTAATCTTTTTTGCTCAACGCTAGTGCTCTACCATTTGAGCCACAGTTCTACTTCTGGCTTTTTGGCGTTAATTGGTGATAAGTGTCTTACTGACTTCCTGCCTGGGCTGGCTTTGAATCTTGATTCTCAAACCTTGGTCTCCTGACTAGAATTATAGGCACCAGCCACTAGCACCCAGTATTGATTAATATTTTAAAATATTTTAAAGTCAAATGCTTGAAAATGATTAAACAAATACCACATTAAAAAGGTTCACAAATTCCAGAAACAATGAAGCTGAATTAGTCACTCACTGGCTTACTGGGAAGCAACAGAGATTTGTATCTGTGGTTGATTCTCCTTGTTCTTATAAATTATGGTCTTCTGTTAGGTTTGAATCTGATTAATGAAGTTAGATGTGTCAATTACAATAGTTTTAAAATCTGCTTGGAGCTATCAAGTGACTTCGTTTTAGTTTATCAAGAGACTTTTGATGTTGTGGATTAAGAGCACAAATTCTGAAGTCAAACTATAAACCTTCTAGCTCTACCACTTAGTAGTCATGTAATCAGTTAAGTGTAACCAGTCTAGTTATTTAAACTTTCTGATCCAAATGTTTCTCAACTGTAAATGACAGTAGAACAAACTCTTTAGGGTTGCTGTGAGGTTTTAAATTATCTTTTGAAGTGTATTTACAATTGTTGTTTCTGACAGAGTAAACACTCAAAGCTATTACTGAGTATATACATGTGTGCCAGGCACTGAGCAGGATATTACAATGGATGACTTCTTCCTTCCAAGAGTGTATTAGTGTAAGGGTAGACAAACTACTGTCTGGAGGCTCAATCTACCATGACATTCGTTTTTGTAAGTTTGTGACCCAACCCAGTTATGTTCCCTTATACTATCTAAAAACCATTGTCATGCTTTGATAGCAGAATTGGGTAGTAATGATAGAGAACATCTGGCTCTCAAAATTGAAAAAAAAATTACAAACTGCCTCATTATAGAAAAAATTGCCACTATTTGTTAAGCAAAGCAAACAAACATAAATGAATGAATATATTTTATGAAGTGTGGCAGATAGGCTTAGCACATTATCTTAGTGACTCATATATAGTTAGCACATAATATATGTATATTGTGTGTCTATACTTGATAATATTCTAAGTGATAGATATCTTATAGTTAAAAATGTTAAGGAATTAACATTTGAAAGTGTTAATAAGTCAGAAAAGGGATTAAAGCACCAGAGGTCAAGTGAATAAAGGGAGTAAAGGGAGTAAAGCATCAGAGGTCCAGTTCTTAAGGTATAAAGATATCTATAATCACATGCCACCCAAACCTGGCCAATCTCAATTTCTATCCATACATTCTGCTTGATAGTGGTTATTCCTTTGTCATCCCTAATGTTCTGCAAGATCCTAACATGGGGCCTTACAAATACTAAATTCTTAATACAAGGTTTTGTTTTTTTTTTCAAAACACAAAGAAATTGTCATCCTTTGGGTTATTTATCCTGTTTGGAAACTTCTCTGTTTCTTGGTTCTGCTCATTCTTCAATATCAGGTAAAGGATATTTCTTCTCTAAAATGTCTCTCATTTTACTCTCTCTTTCCCATTCTGGAAACACAGTGCTGTTTCATCATGAGGGGATACTGTGTTGTCACTCAAAGCATCTATACTATGGAAAGAGTCAATATAGAGCATCCAGGTGAGAGGTAAAAGTGTTCTTACTGGAGACTAGGTTAAGTAGAAATTACAGAGAAGAGTTTCATAGGGCCCTAGGAATTCATAGTGAGCAAGACTGACACAGATCTGGAGTTTCACAGTAAGAGAAAAAAACAACAAAAGCAAATGGAAAGGGAAACGTGATAGTAGTTCATGAAGGGCGCATGTGACAAGAGAGGCTGAAGTGTATTCACAAAGTACTCCCAGAGGCCAGAGAGAACTTGTTAAGAGTTGAACAGGAATCTGAAGTACTGCAATTGGCTGGAACAGAGTACTGAAGGGCATCTGTAAGCTATGGAAATAGAAGGCTCTTTGGACGACTTTCATAAAAGGAATGACATTATGAGAGATCCTAATGCCTACAAGATGAAGGAAAAGGTATAAAGGATCACAATTTAAGGAAAAGTGACTATTCCAGTTACTAAAATTGAATTATGCCACTTAATATCTACAACTATGTTGTACAATCAGGATCATTACATTTTTAATAAAATAAGATTCAGAGAAGTTAATTAAATTGTCTATAGTCACAAAGCTAAAGAGGCGATACATATTAGGAGAGTCAATTTGAATATTCTTTCTGGTCTATCCTCAGTTTCTCCATTCCTCAATCTCTTAAAAGGAGCTAGCTAGGTAAAAGAGAAGGGAAATCTATCCTAAAGTGTTAGCTACTTATAGAAAACTGAAAATAAGCAAGTCACCGAATATCTAGAGGGCTTTTGTTGTAAGGTAGTAAAACATAGAACCCACATTTCAAGAGGTCAAATCTTGGAATTTTTATGAAGAGGCCAGAAACTGCATAGTGGACTCTTGTCTCAAAGACCAGCAGTCTGCAACTATACTTAACACTGTTAGAAAACTGAGCTATGATGGCCAGAGAGGAAAGAACAAAAAGAATACCAACAAACCAATTCAGCTCCAGTAGAGAACTGGATTGAGACATCATGGTGATGAGAAGAGGCAGGAGACTGGAAAGAGGACAGAACACAGAGACAAGTAGCATAATGGCGCCTGAGCAAATCGGTGCCTAAATAGGATCAGGTCAGGGGGCAGGGTCACAGGACTCTCCCAGTCCCAGGCACTGGACTGACAGGTTTAGTAACCTATCATCCAAGTCCCTGCCCTTGCCTCCAGGGATTCAGGCATGCCCATCACTTGGGAGGTGGGGGCTTCACCTTCTTCCACCATGAAGACAAGATGCCAGTCCCTACCATCCACCATGCAGCCAAGACGGTTCCAGCCAGATCCAAACTCCCTATTTCATTTTCAGCAGGACTTCATCATTAGGTTCTTAGCAGAGGATACAGAGATTAATAGAGGGGGGTAATGATCACAGACCTTGTAAGCACTTGGATATTATCCAATAAAATATTACATAAAGCTCCCAATCCCCACCTCAAAAATTGACATGAACATATTTTGTATGTTTAGAGATGACTGCAGAGGCAATGCAGATGTAGAGAGGGGTGCTAAAAATGTCAGTATGATATTATTGCGGTTTTGTTTAAAAACATGATAAAGGTCTAAGCTAAGCAGGAGAGATGAAACTGTGGGAAAAGGTTTCTTTCATAAAACCCAAATTACTAGGTGGAATGAATGAGATTCACTGTCTAGAATGGAAAGCACATTGGGAAACTAGGGAATAAAATTGGAAAGGGTAAGAAGGTTGAGCTCCTGGAGGACCTTGGAGAATACTGACTTTAAATTTAGAACAGTTATAAAGGCACTAGGAAAATTACCTTGAGGTATAGATTGGTTTCAAGTTGTAAGAACAAATTATACAACCCTCAGTATGTCCTTTTAGCCATGTGGTCTGGGACTGTTAACATATAAACATAAAATTACTTGCTGGAAAAGGACTTTAAAATTATCTTAAAAAATATCTATCCCTTACTCCCAATATTTGTTTTACATGTAAGCCAATTTAAGGAAAGATCAGACACGAATCTCCAATTTTGTGTCATTTCCTTTTTTATTACATGGAGCCACATTACTCTTGATGAAATTTGGAATTAAATGGAATTCTGAATTTAATCTTTAGGACCCAGAAAAAGGCTATGCTAATAAGGCCATCATGATGGTGACTTATTTGACCACTTAGATATTTCTGGATATTAAATGGCTGATAAAAAGTATTTGGGTGAAAGAAGTAAGCATTATTGTACTGCTATCCTGTGAAAAAAGGAAAAGTGATTGTTAAGTTGTTTATTCCAAAAGGACATTTTACAAGCTTTTTAAGGTAATTCCTGTGGCTTATGGGCAAAGAACACTAAAGAAAAAACTGATGCCCTCCCTCAGGTTTACCCTTCACTCACTGCTTTCTCAAGAAGTGAAGCTCAGTCAAGCATTTTCAAGAGACAGAGTAGTAATACTAAACTCATAAGATTTTAAATGTAAAATGAATAAAAGTGGATTTCTGTATATATTTATTTAGTGCCAACATACATTTCAGAAAGATTTCACATACTTATGCATTCTTTAAAATGTGCAGCATATATTTTTTTGAAGTTCTAGGTATTGAAAGATGAATACTGTTCAGTATGCAATAGGGGAAAGTAACAACGACAATCATTTTATTTCTATTTAAGCTCTGGTCTCAATTGTTCTTATTTTTACTATAAACATCTACCAAGTGTTTTCTATCCCATCCACTCCTCACAGAAACACTGTATTATTCTGAGGTTAAGCATGTTTTCTGAATTGTGAAGTTTAAATCTGTAGCACAATGTGTCATCAGTCTGAGGTCATGCAAACCTAATTTTTCATCTTTACAATGGAGATAATTCTTATTACATAGGGATGCTGTAAAGATTAGAGATAATACTTGAAAATATATCAACTTGGTTTCCTGCATTGTGAGCCCTTCTAAATGGTATGGAAATTTGCATTGTAAGTGGAAGCATAGTTCTTAACATATCAGTCATTCCCTATTGATTTATGCACAGTTTAATACAGTGGTGCTTTTGGCAAAGATAAGCTGACCAGCAAGCATATCCACCACTCAGTCCAGTTTAAATAGAAATGGCGAGTGAATTGTCAGTCTACCTTAAATGTCTTCTGAAACAAGGCAAATAAATATAGGCTTAAAACTGTTAATAAAACATATTGTATCATAGGAAATGTCCCATAGGTAACTCCTCTCCACCTTCATAATAGGCAATTTATTATTTTTCTTTCTCATATCTTCCTGGGTATTCATGTATAACTTTGGCTTTGTGAGAAACTTTATACATATATACTCATACATATTCACAGATCGACATATGGATTTGTGGGAGGTGTATATATGCATGTATATATGCATGCACACAGGAGTACAAGTACTCCTGGGAGCAAGAAAAGCCAAAGAAACAGATCCACAAAGGATGGAGGATTCCTGCTTTATTCACCCTGTGTACTAATTTCCTACTGCAATGTCTGGCATAAATGCCACTTAATAAGGGCTCAACAAATCTTTGTTAAAGAATGAATACAAATCTATAGGTATTTATAGTGTATCTGCAAATGTGAATGAATATATTAAAATAACCTCATCCTTCAGGAAGTCTATTTGTCATTTAGGATTTTTGTCACTGTATAAGTAAGGAGGAACAGGAGATCTGTGTTATATCTATTTTCAAAAAAGATCCTTATTTTACTTTTCTAGTAATGAGACCAAAATAGCCATATTATCTCTGACTTGGGCTGGGAATTAGGCAACACCCACAGACAGCCAAAAGATTTTTAAAAAATCTTTTCAGAATTAGGAGTTGTTAGATCATTGAAAAAGCAGTATGAAATCTACCAAAGATCAAGAATATTCTTAGTATGGTGCAGATGCACCAAACTTTAAAATGCATAAATGTGAGTGACAGTTAAGCAGGTTGTAGTTTAATTTGAGCTTCAACTAAGTGTAAAATAATCAGAATATATTACTGAGCACTGGAAGTTTCAGGCAGGGTTTATACCGATGGGTTTAAGAGAATTTGTCTTTAGAATCCTTAAACATGTACTTGAAGCTTGTTTCTGACTCTGAAACCACTGAATCTGTATTACTTTCTCCTCAAACATGTTATTCCCAAGGAAAGCCATGAGATTTATATATTTATTTGAAAATAGAGCATTCAAGATCAGCAAGTTGAAGAATCCTGTTTGATTGAACTTATTCTAGGTTGGCCCTTACTTTCTTTGGTCATGTCTTCTACATGCCTGCTTTCAAGGTATCTCTGAACATGCCCAGTAGGTTGTAGAAAAGCAGGCAGGCAGAAGGTTATAGTCTGAAATCTACATTCAGAGTGACTTACTATGTCTCAGAGAAAGAAAGGAAGATGGAGACAGAAGTTAAGCTGCTAGGAGTAGGTTTTCCAGCAGCGTGGGGGAAGTATTTGCCATGGCAACCCTTGCATCATTCTGCAGGGGTGGCAGGAACGCCTCAGGGGGAAAAGAGGATACCTCTTAAAATCCCATCCTCATTTACTAAAGCTGGAAAGCCTAGGGGAAGTGGGGGACAGCAGGATACTCCTAACATGATGGTTGATTTTGTGATCACAGAGGAAGTTATCTAATTTGTATTGTCATTTTAATTGTCACCTAACTTTGCTCTAGGTCAAGTCACTTAACACCAGTTTGCCTATTAATCCTTTTTTCTAATGAATCAATTTCCCTGAAATCACAGCACCCATATAATTTAGCTTTCAAACAAGGAAACTTTTGTGAGCAAACTGGTTTATGATTAGTTATACTAGAACAATGGGAAAAACCAAGGACTCACCCTAGTAAACTGAGATAAATGGTCCTTCTGCGTAAACTTACTCTATTTCTTGCAAATATTTATTGGAAATAAATGAAAACTATCCAGTAAGTATGGATTATTAATTCAGACTTGACTGAATAGCAAAGAAGTCAGCCACTATTTATTCAGCTTAGAAGAGACTCAAAAGTAGAAATAAACAAGTAGAAAAAAATAATATGTTCTTGTCCTGAGCCAGAAGCAGAAGCAGAACATGGAGGACATTGGGAATCAGTGAAGTAATCCTGGCCATTTTGAGTCAATTGCTGCAGATACTGTGGTTCTATCCATTTGTATATTCAGGCTCCCAATTGAATTCCTTATTTTGTACAATATCTTTGGGAGAGTTTAAAAAGTATTTTAATTATCTAAATTGCTTTCAGGTAATTTTGTATTTTAATAAATTCTTAAACTTGTAATATTTATAAATAATTACATTTTATATTTCTACAGTATATAGATTTTTTAACAAGATTTAAAATCTACTTTTATAAGCCAGTTGTTGGTGGCTTACGCCTGTAATCCTAGCTACTCAGGAGGCTGAGATCTGAGGATCGCAGTTCAAAACCAGCCCGGGCAAGAAAGACCGTGAGACTCCTATCTCCAATAAACCACTAGAAAACCAGAAGTGGCACTGTAGCTCAAGTGGTAGAGTGCTTGCCTTGAGCTGAAGAGCTGGGGGATAGCGCCCAGGCCCAGAGTTCAAGCCCCATGACCAGAAAAAAAAATCTACTGTATAATTTTGTATATGTTTGACCATATTTTTGGAACACATCAAGAAATGCAAATGCTCATACATATAAGAGGTTATACTTCTATGTTTATAATTAATTTATATTTTAGATATATTGCTCATTAAGCAACAGTTCTCACATAAGATGAAACATAGCTGCTAATTAGTTTGTTGCTATCCTCTATCTGCTCACAATGTTAGACACCCAAGGATACAATTAGGAAGAAATACTCTTAGGGTTGGGAGGAAGGTAGCATCCTTCTTGTGTGTGTTTTACCAGTGGAAGAACACTAAACACATTTATAAACTTTAATTCTGAAAGTATTCTAGGTTAAAAGTCTTAATTAGGAATACCACTGACTAGATGCCTACTAATCTATACATATAAACTTTATCAAGAATAATAAATAATAGCTGGTATAATATATCACATATGTGTGAACCTTACAGTAGATTCTGGGAACACAATGACAACATCAGCCAATGTCTCTATTAAAGTCATTGTTTTCAGAATGAGGTAATCTTAGGTTCCATAATGTAGTACAAGTTTATTAATTTCTCCTTAATAACAGCTGGCATAAAATAGTGAGAATAAACATAAACCTCACAGAGTTATAAAGAAAAACAAGTATTTCTGTGCTTTATTTTCTGGGAACTTCAGTACAGATCCGGGACTTAGAAGAATTGGATACTAACCAACTTTTATGACTTCGGACAATTAATTGACTTTTCCCAGACCAGCAAATATTTCTTACCTATAGAAAGAATTATATCAAATACTCTCAAAAATCTCTTCCATAAGTTTGTTTTCCAGAACACAAAAGCAGCAGGGTATGTGGGCAGTCATTCACTGGAGTTTTTTAAGTGTGTCTGCTTTCTAATATTGCACAATATCATTGATATCTGGTATTCTATTTATTATGAGTTTGGATATATACGTAGATCATCATCCCCCCCCATCTGATTTTTGAGTATTCTAACCTTTGTTATTAACAATCTCTTAAGTCCTTCCTGTCCTTGAATTTGTAGTTAAACTTTTTTTGGATAATTCTGGATCCACAAAAATATTGAAAAAAATAGTTGATTTTCTACATAACACTTGGCAACTGGCACATTTAAAAATACTTTTATTAGCATCTATCGGCGGTACAAGATTTCATTTTGAGGTGTCCATATACAATGTACCTTGATTACACTCACCCTTCTTTCAATCCCCCTCATCTCTTTTCTAACCCTCAATAAACTTCATTGCTCAAATTTTCTAGGTGTATATAAAGCACTTCAGTCATATTCGCTGTCCATTCTCTCCCTTCACTGTCCTCTCCCTTCACTACTCCTACCCCAGACCAAACCTGTTACATTCCTGTTCTTCATTTTGTTTGTATCTGTCAGTTGTTCAATGGGGTTTTTCTATGATTTTCACCCATCTATATAGTTTAAATCACACTGACCCTCTGACTTATTCTTGCTTTCCCCATCCACTCTACCCTGTTGTTCAATAGCTTTCAGTGAGTTTTGTTGAGTAATCTTCATTTACAAATGCAAATTTCTTTTTTTTGGGGGGGGGTCCTGTCCTGGGGCCTGAACTCTGGGCCTGGGCGCTGTCCCTCGGCTCTTCAGCTCAAGGCTCTACCACTTGAGCCACAGCGCCACTTCTGGCTTTTTCTTTTTGTTTATGTGGTGCTGAGGAATCGAACCCAGGGCCTCATGCATGCAAGGCAAGAGCTCTACCACTGAGCCACCTTCCCAGCCCCACAAATGCAAATTTCAACTTCATTGATTAAACAAAAATCTTTATTTTGGTTAAACCAATCTGCTTAGCAATGTTACTAAAAATTCTCTGTACATTCCACTGATTTCTCTCTGCTCTTTGGCAAAGAACCAAAACCAAATCAAAACAAAACAAAATCTGCCTCTTCTCATGTATATTTTAAGTTCAGTTCATCCTAAAGAGTTAACTGACCTGTTAAATCTTCTAGGTGTCTTACCTTTGCCTTCTCACAGCAAAGAAATGGCTGTCAAGATTCTCATTAGTCTTATGTGTCTCTCCTAAATAGTGTAAAGAACTTCTAAATTTTAAAGTCAACAATTTCAACTGAATTGAATTCAAAATGAATTAAATTTGTATTTTTTCCTTTGTGACCTAACAATATGTTTGTAACCTCAAACATGGTAATCTTAGTTTGCTAACCTATTAAATGGGTATGTTGAAACCTTCCTAATAGTATTGGTTTGCAGATTTCATAAATTAATGCATGGAAAGCGTGGTATGATAAGTGCTCATTAAGTGCTTAATTATGATTGACTGAATTCTTACTCTTCCTACTAGTTATCTAGTCACTTTATTTTTTTAATTTGAAAAACTCAAAAAGGTCTTATATCACAATTTCTATTGCACCTCACTCTGCAACTTAAAATGCTTTTTAAACATTAATTTCATATTTTACATTCTCAGATGTTATGCTAATTGTAGAAAAACTAGAAAATTCTGAAATAGAAAAAGAAAATTATAATCTTATATTTTACAACTACTGTCAGTATTTTGTTGGCAATTTTTAATGTAGATGTATGCACATGTGAGCATGTACGTATTAAATATGTATATAGAAAATATGTGTTATTTTCTAAAATGGTACACATTATATCTTCTTATTAAATATTTTGTATGACCAATATTTCATTAATCTGTTTAAGTTATGACAATACTAAACCTTGTTATTTTTATAAATTCCTATGAAATTTTTAAGTAAAAAAAGGGCAAACTTAAGACTCTTATTTTGCATTATTTCATACTTGTAGTTATAACAATGCCTAGTCTAACCTATAATATGTACTAATGCTACAATACACTTCAGAATTCTCATTTAATCCACATTAAATTCTTTTAATTGAAATTTCACAATTTTTCATATTTTAAATAAGTTTTTTATTGTGAAAATACTGTACAGAGGGGTTACGATTACATGAGCAAGATAATGAGTACATTTCTTATCAAGCATTGTTGCCTTCTCCTTTGTTTTCCCTTCCCATCCCTTCCCATCTCCACCACCACTACCAAAGTTATAAAGTTCATTTTTCGACATAACGTCTTGTGCATCTCATTGTTGCAAAGGGTCCACCTGTATCCCTATTTAAACAATTTGTTTTTTCCCTTCCCCTCCACAAATTATATCAACATCAAATACAGTGAAAATTGGCTATATTGTGGGGGGGGACATACGAAGCAACAAAGAAATATCTTATAAATATGTTAGAAACAATAGCAAGAAAGAAAAAAACATTTGAGTCCTTATCTTGGGGTTCATTTCGCCTAACATCAACTTATCTGACCACTTCGGCTTGTCTCAGACATATACTAGTTATTGCAAATACGGGAAACCATAGGACCTATGTTTCTTTGGGCCTGGCTTACTTCACTTAATATAATTTTTTCCAAGTCTTTCCATTTCCTAACAAATGGGGCAATGTCATTCTTTCTGATGGAGGCATAGATTTCCACTGTGTATATATGCCACATTTTCTTGATCCATTCATCTACTATGGGCCATCTGGGTTGGTTCCATATCTTAGATATGGTAAATAATGCTGCAATAAACATAGTTGTGCTGGTAGCTTTAGTATGGTCTTGTTTGTGACCATTTGGGTAAATGCCCAAAAGTGAGATTGCCAGGTCAATTGTGGAGTCTTTTGAGGAACCTCCATACTGCTTTCCAAAGTGGTTAAACAAGTGTACACTCCCACCAACAATGCAGCAGGGTTCCCTTCTGTAAACATCCCCTCCAGCATATGTTGTTATTAGAGTTCTTGTTTATAGCCATTCTAACTGGGTAAGGTGGAATCTCAATGTTGTTTTCATTTCATTTATGGCTAGAGAAATAATTAAAATTAAATTAGAATTAAATGAATTAGAATCCAGAAAAAAACATAGAAAAATCATAGGTTCTTTGAAAGAAATAACAAAATTGACAGACCCTTAGCAAATATTATCAGAAAAAGAATAGAACACACAAATAAACTCAGAGTTGAGAATGGAAACATCACCACAGAAACAGCCAAAATTCAGAACATTATAAGGGAATACTTCTCAAACTTTAATGCTAATGAGTTTGAGAATCTGGAAGAAATGGATGATTTCCTAGCAAATATTGACATGCCAAAACTAAACCAAGATGAGTTAAACCTTCTTAACAGGCCCATATCAAGCATTGAAATAGAAACAGCAATAAGAGACCTCCCATCTAAGAAAAACCCAGGACCGGATGGATTTACAGAGGAATTCTACAAGGCCTTCAAAGCAGAACTCACACCAATACTCCTCCAACTCTCCAATGAAATTGAAAGAGAAAGTTCAATATTTTTCATGTTTTAAAATGAGCCCTAATAAGGTCAAAGACTTGTTTATGGATATATCTAATTATTGGCAAAACTTAGATCACCTATATAACATGATAAGCCTAGCATTCTTTGTTTCTATGGAATTGCTTTATTCAGTAACTCTTTAGCTCATTCATATATTCATTCACTCACTGCTTAATAAGTATATTATGTCTAATTAGGTGAAAATTTATTGCATTGAATATGATTTCCATCTCCATAGAGCTTTGAACATGACAAAGGCAAACATTAACAGACTACATATCTCATTTTAATTATAGTACAGGCTGCAAAATTGAAAGAAAAAAATGTGTCAAGCATGTATAGCAGGTAGATCTGATGTACAGAAAAGTTAAATTTATTGAGATGAATCATCTAAGTTGAACTAAGTTTGTTGGTTTTTTTTTGTTTTTGTTTTTTTTTGGGGGGGTCCCAGCACAATTATATTTTTTGCAGCATTATTTACCCTATCTAAGATATGGAACCAATCCAGATGGCCCTCAGTACATGAATGGATCAAGAAAATGTGGCATATATACACAGTTGAAATCTATGCCTCCATCAGAAAGAATGACATTGCCCCATTTGTTAGGAAATGGAAAGACTTGGAAAAAAATTTCTTTGTTTTTTTGTTTTTTTGGGGGGGTATAGTCATGGGGCCTGAACTCTGGGCCTGGGTGCTGTCCCTCAGATCTTCAGCTCAAGGCTAGCACTTTACCACTTGAGCCACAGCACCACTTCCATCTTTTTTGTTCTTTTTGCTTATGTGGTGCTGGGGAATCGAACCCAGGGCCTCATGCATGCAAGGCAAGCAATCTACCACTGAGCCACCTTCCCAGCCCCAAGTTGAATTAAGTTTGTTTCAGCTAGACATGATGGGGGTCATTGTATAGGATGGGGACAGAAGACAAAGCCTTTAAGACCATCATTTTCTAGTTTCTCATCTTTACTGACATTGAGGATGGAATAAATCTTTGTCATGAGGAGTACTCTAGTTTACTGCATTGCACAGCAATATTGTTTACCTCTACCCATGAGATTACAGTAGCAATCCCCAACTTCAATCTTGATTTTTTAAAATGTAGACATTGCCAAGTGTCTCTTATGGGACAGGAGGAATTGCCCTTGAATGAGAACCATCATTCTACATTTATAGGAAAAATATTTAGGGGGATGCTGAAGAGGAACATGGCATTTTCCAGAAACAGAAATCTATGCAATATGGCTTGTAGCATGAACTTTGAAATGAAATCTATCCAAAGCAGGCCAGGTATGTATCATGTCCAACTCTGAAAATTCTACTAGTTATATTGAAATAATTTATACAGCACTGGGAAGCCAGCAAAATTTTTATAGAGAACAATACAATTCAAATATAGGACTACAACACATCACTTTAGAACTATAGGCCCAAATTTGATTAGAAGGGTCAGGGTTCAAACACATGTTGCCAAGTGCTGGTGGCTCACACCTGTAATTGTAGCTACTCAGGAGGATGAGATCAGGTATTGCAGTTCAAAGCCAGCCTGGATAAGAAAGTTCATGAGCTTCTTATCTCCAATTAGCCACCTAAAAACTAAAAATGGAACTGGGGCTCAAGTGGCAGAGCAGCAGCCTTGAATGAAAAAGCTAAAAACAGTGCCCAGTACAACAGGCCCTAGTACAACACTAAAACAAAACAAAAAGGAAGACAACAACAGAAATATAAATTTCTGTATACATATATATATATATATATATACAGAAATACTTTGGAGGCTTAAAAATCTTTATAATTTAGGTTATCATGGACTTTTTTTGAGCCTCTATTTAGGAAAAAATAATCTATTTTATCATGAAGTAGTTATACAAAAGAGTTGCCAATCAACAAAGCAGTTTATGAATACTATGCATCTTGACTAATGTCACCCCCTTTCTCATTTTCCCCATCCCTCTCACCCCTCACCCTTTCCCTCAATTTTCTTAATTTTGTATGCTATGCATTTTTGTATTCTATGCATTTGTGCATAGAATTTTCTGACTGTATCCTCCTCCCCTCACTACTGCCTCTTTAGAGGCTTCTGAAGTTAACCTCTGTAGAGTATAGCCTACATTGGGATGTAGATAATTACTGAGCATACAGGGGAAATATTACACACTTGAGAAATATTTTAAGAAATTAGAATGACTTGACAATTTCTGATAGGCAGTATAGAAGAGGTTATCAATAATTGACTTATCACAGTAAGTGAAGGTGGTAACGTTGGCTGATCTAAGGGGGAAGTGCAGGAGGTGGAAGTTTCAGGTAGAAGTGCAACATTTGGGTTTGGCTACACTGATTTGGAGGTTATTGTGTGTGGCTGAAAGAGCAAAGGGAAGTTTCAGAGCAGACATAGATTTTTACTTTTGATTTACTTGATAGTAAAGTTTACTTTATAGTAAATTTTCTCCATGGAATAAAAGGCAGTTATATGCTGAGAGAAAGAGTATGGAGTGTGAGTGAAGGTTTAAAATCATAGTATGAGGTCATTATTCCAAGAATGAGGTAGGATTATTCTGCAGTGTTGGGTTCCGGTAAATACTTTTCATTTCTTTGTTTCTAGTAGCTTGCTAATCTGTGAGAGTTTGAGAAAATACTCCATCCCTAAGGAAACTATTTTTTTCAACATACCTATCTGTCTGTCTGTCTGTCTGTCTACCTGATCATCTCCTTCCTTCCCTTCCTCCCTCCCTCCTTCCTCCCTCCCTCATTCCTTTGTTCCTTCTCTCCCTTTCTACCTACCATCTCCCTCCCTCTATTCTTTCCTTCCTCCCTCCCTCCTTCCCTCCCTTCTTTCCTTTCTCCTTCGCTTCTTTCCTTTGTCCCTTCTCTTCTTTCCTTTCTCCCTTCCCTCCCTCCTCCTTCCCTCCCTCCTCCTTCCTTCCCTCCCTCCCTTCTTCCCTCCCTGCCTACCTTCTTTCCTTCCTCCCTCCCTTCCTTCCTTCATCCCTCCCTCCCTCCCTCTTTCCTCCCTCCCTCCTTTCCTTCTTTCTTTCTTTCCTTCCTTCCTTCCTACCTTCCTGCCTTCCTGCCTTCGTTTCTGGTGGTTGCTTTGAGTTTGACCTAAGTTTCACATTTACTAGGACCCCCCTTTACTACTTAAAGCACACATTTGAGCTTTGTTCCCCAAAGGTTATGTTTTGTGAGAGGGTCTCGCTTCCCATCTGAGTGTGCATCTGAACCACAGTCTAACTGACATTATGCTTCCCATCTGTGCTGTGCTCAGTTATCACAACATCAAATGTCTCTCCGTGGAGACAGTCTCCTGGACTTCTCTGCCCTAGCTGGACAAGAACTGCACTCTTCCTAATCCTAGGCTCCCATGTAACTGACAAACCACTGAACCAAGCTGTAGATTGAGAAAGGTCTCATGTCTCATGAATGTTTCTTCCAGGGCTGGCCTCTAAGCACAATCCTCCTGCTTTCTGTCTTCCAAGTAGCTTGGATTATAGGTGTAAGCTGGTAATAGACTGATGTCTGAAAAGTTTAAATGGGCCAAAGAAGATGTATGTTGGGAAGAAAAACAATGACCAACACAAGGTAGTGAATAATCAGGTAGACTTGGACAGTGATGATAATGCATGCCATCAGTGTTCTGGAAAAGGAATTTCTGTGGCTTAATGTCATTAGGAAAGATCTCACAGAAAGGTATACTCTGATCTGAAATCTCAGGGATGATTATAAGATTTTCAGATGGTCATACCCCTAAAGTCTAAAGCATCATTTGTTTCTCCATTGTTCATTTCACTGTCCTTCTGGTCCTGTAACAGAAATGGGATTGTATATAAAGTCAGCATCCTTAGGCTTTTCTCTTTATTGCAAACAGTAGGTGTTTTATAACTCCAAAGGTGTTTGCAAAGAGCTCTTTGGGGCTATGAAGGGTTCTAAGAAATCCTGGTGTGGAAATCCTGGCTACTTTGCAACTTTGTGGTCCCAAGTTCACATTTACTTTCAGACTATATATTCAAGTGGCTCTCAACAGAGCCAGGTTATCTAGTAGCATTTTAGAAATCAATGAGTATGCTTGGCTATACAATGTTGGTGAATATACTACTAGCAATTAGCGGAAGGGAGACAGTCAATTTCCAAATTATTTATTCCCAAATTATTTATATTAGAAACCTGAAAATAATTTCTTGAGCCAGAAATCATGATTTTATTTCAGATACATAATATGAAATAGCATGTCATGTCTGGACTTGATGTATACTAGATTCTTTCAAGCATACAAACTTTTCTGACATATGAGAGATTATAGATTGTTTGGCTCAGAACTTTAACTAAGAGTTTCTATCAGTGCAGAATATTGTGTTACTAAAGATAGTAGTGTTTGTGAGATCTGAGTAGTAGGTTCAATGTTCCTCTGTTTGTCTACATATATAAATTTCCATGGAATGTTTTATTTGCAGTGCACTTTAATTTGTGTTTTTATTATGTTGAATGTTTAAAGTCTAGGCGAAAGGTAATTGTGTGAACTATTATTACAGTTGTAAATGAGATATTAAGCATATATAAAAGTTGTGTTATGTCTGAAGGAACTAGCAATCACTGTCTAGCGACTGAGATCCTCAGAAATTTCCCAAGCATTGGGATTGGATAACTAAGTATAAGAGTTCTCCTTGTAGCTTCTGCATAAATCTGAGCAACTCATTTAATTACTGTTACTTTTTCTCTCTGGATTCAAGAGATGAAGACAAAATCTTTAAGGCTGATTGGAGGATTGAGAACCAAATTTGTGAGCCGAGGCAAAAGTGACCCCTAAGTATACATAGCAGTCTGTACAGCAAATGGTATTTGAAGCCATAGGATAATCATTGTATAATCTTCATGGCTTATTAAATTTAATGACCAATAAAGTAATATAAGACAATATTTTGTAACAGATAATAAACATATTTAAGTTTGCATTTAACATTTATACAGTTTGCAAGATAACAAGACATAAAAGATTCTGTGTTACCCATACACCTACAGGTATTTTTAATGCATTCTCTTCTGCCCTTAGGAGTATTTTAGTAGACAAATTCTGAATACTCTGAAATGTCTTGCAGTTTGTAAATTATTATTGCCTCATCAAGATTCTGAAGAAGATGTAAGGATTTTCAATGATAATAAATCATTGAGGATGTAACAGAACCACCTTTTTCAAGAATCCCTTTCAAAATGGATTTGAAATCCTATGGAAATACTAGAAGATCTACAAAACCCTAAAGATATTTTGTTGGTATTTAGAAGCTATTTAAGAGGAATGATGACATCATTTTTTCCCTCTCAGTTTAGTCCCTTTCTACACCAAAAAAACCACCAATGGTTAAACTTAACTATGTTTTAGGTAGTCGGTCAAGCAGTTTGCACACCTTATTTTAGTCCTCAGAACATCCCTGTGAAAAAGGTTTGGGATCATTATTTTAGACAAACATTCCATGGCAAAGAAGGGTTATATAACTTGGCCAAGGTCACACAGCTGGCAAGTAGCAGGGAATGAATTTAAACCCAGGTTTGTTTTATAACCCCATAGGATGTAAGTTTCTGAGAGGGAAAGGAATCGCAGGTCTTTATATGTTTTTTTATTCACCTGGGTTCCATCTCAAGAATGCTGAGTGGCCCTTGTGGAATGATCTCCTTTCCATCAGAATCATCCTCTTTTTTTATATTTCTCTCTAAGGTAATTTCTTCTACCTGTCCTCTGGAGATTCTTTCTTTCTAGTTTTGTGGGAGCCTTAGCCATCAATTTTCTCTGTTTTCCTTGGAGCAGTAGTTCTCAAACCTTTGCTTACATAAAAATTGGAGAGTTTTTTAGTTCAGATTCCTGAACTAAACCAAGAATTTCTGATTTACTACATCTATGTATAACTTGATTCTTCCTAACTATAACTTGATAACTCTCCCTTGTTTTGCCTTGCCTTCCTTTATCTCCCCTCATCTCTCTCCCCACCCCTCCCCTCCGTTCTTCCCTCCTCTTCCTGTATTCTTTTTTTTTTTTTTTTGTTATCCTTGGATTGAACCCAAGGCCTCCTGCATGGAAAACAAGTACTCTACTACTGAACTACACACTGGACCCAGAATTTGCATTTCTAATAAACTCATCTTATTCTACTGAGCCCAAAAGATCAAACTTGGAGAACAATCTTTCTGGACGCCAAGAGTAGAGGTTGGCAAACAATACAGGAAGATGTGTTTCTTCACTTTCAAGAGATTGAAAGAAATTGACACGAAATTTCATGAAATTTCAATCATACTTAATTGAAACACTATATGTATAAACCATATAGGTACTTATATTGGCTGCTTTCTTGCGACAACTTGGATGTTGGTTAGCTGTAATCAAAATCATATGCTTTGAAAGATTAAAGTGTTTGTTTCTGTGTCCCTTACTACAGTCTTAACGCAGTGTTTTTCAGCCTTTGTTATCCATTGGAATACTGAAATATGGGTTTGACAACTCCCACCAGTGTGCCCTAAGATTCTGACTTACTTGGTTTGGAGTACAACTTAGTGCCTCTGAAATGGTACATATCTAATTATTCCTATCTAAACAAAATGAATAGAAAAACAAGCATACCTTACAAAAATAGTTATTATGCAGGCTGCCTTACTATTTTCATTTCTTCTCAAGTTACATGTTAAAGAGTATTATATACTCATTGTTAAAAAATAAACCAAACAAACATAGCTATTGTATTTCAAGTTTCATAAATAAGGTAAAAATCGACTAAGATCAAGTTTACTTGATAGACACCCTTTTCATTTCAAAACCAAATTAAGTAGTTGGTTTTACTGAGAACCATCCTCTAAGAAAAATATACTTTAATACACATTGAAACTACACTACGTAACAGGATGATATCTAAATAGCAAAGGAATTCAGAATAAGATCTTCTTACTTCTCATTTTCTAGTCATCTCCTAGCCTTTGTTCATTAAATACCATAATAGGCAAATCCTTTCTCAGGGCCTTGTATTTCCTTGTTCCCCATGTCTTTATTTTTCATTTACTGTCATCAAGAGTTCCTTGTAAATTTTCCATGGCATGGAAGAGTATAAGAGGAAAAATAAGTTAAATGTGCTTCACTCTCAGAGCCAAATTTGAAATCCAAATTGATTAATGGTTTTAAAATTATATGTACAAGGGCTGTGAAGGTGGCTCAGTGGTAGAGTGCTTGCCTCGCATGCATGAGGCCCTGGGTTCAATTCCTCAGCACCAAATAAGCAGAAAAAGGCTGGAAGTGGTGCTGTGGTTCAAGTAGTGGGGCACTAGCCTTGAACTGAAGAGCTGAGGGACAGTGCCCAGGCCCAGAGGTCAAGCCCTACGACCGACAATAAATAAATAAAATATAAATAATATATATATATATATATATATATATAATACACACACACACACACACACACACACACACCACCACCACCACCACCACCACCACCACCACCATCACCACCACCACCACCACCACCAGGCTAGGTGATTCATTGAGTTAGAGCATCCAGATCCAAAGCTCGTCTAGGGAAAATGTGTCTTTTGGATTTTTATCTCTAGTTAATAAGGAAAAATAAAGCTGTAAGTGGAGATGTGGCTCAAGTGGTGAGCACCAATCTTGAGTAAAGAAAGCTAAGAGAGAGTACAAGGCTCTGAGTTCAAGCCACATTACATCACATACACACACACATACACACACACATACACACACACAATTGTGCATACATGCTTCCCTACCTACAATTATATATAAATATATATCATACATATAACATACATAGTAGGCTCCTACTATACCAACATTTTACCAGTCGTATTTTCTATTTAAGAATCTTTCCACGTAAGAATATGTATATGAACCTTATATTTTCTAACAGTTGTATTATGTGGTAGAAAGTATAACTTAAAAAAATTCTAACTTGCCAGGCACCAGTGGCTCATACCTATAATCCTAGCTACTCAGGAGGCTGAGATCTGAGGATCAAAGTTCAAAGCCAGTTCAAAGCCAGCCCAGGCAGGAAAGGCCATGAGACTCTTATCTCCAATTAACCACCAGAAAACTGGAAGTGATTCTGTGGCTCAAGTGGTAGAGTACTAGCTTTGAGCTGAAGAGCTGAGGGACAGGTCCAGACCCAGAGTTCAAGCTCCACAACTGAAAAAAAAAATTCTAACTCAATTTAAAGGCATTTACACATGTTTTACCCATACACTGGCATGTGGATGAGTTCTCAAAAGTTAAACCACTGTATTAAAGGGAATATAAACTTTAAAATATAAACAGATGACTCTGAATTTATTTTCAAAAATTCTCTCCAGTTGATTTATCCTCTTTAGTATTTAATGTATCAATTAAAATATTTTCTATTCATGTTTTTCCTTAAGTAGGTGTTGGACATTCTTAATGTGTGTTATAGACTTTTATGAATTGTTCTTTTTTTACCTATTTTTTTATTATTCAGTGCTACATGTTAGTGATTTATGAAAACTCTTCCAATCTTAAAATAATTTTCCCATTGCATATATTGCAGATGCATTAGCTAAAATAAACACTGCATTTTTATATAGCCACAGTTAGGTGTTTTCTATAACACACAGCTTCAGACTTCTCTGCTCCAATATTATATAAAAACCAAATTCTATGTTTTCTTCTAAGATGTTTGTTGTTTCATTTTTATTCTTTTTTTTTTTTTGTCGATCGTGGGCCCTGAAATCTGGGCCTGGTCACTGTCCCTCCACTCTTCAGCTCAAGATGAGCGCTCTACCATAGCACCATTTCTTGCTTTTTCTGCTTATGTGGTGCTGAGGAATTGAACCCAGGGCCTCAAGTATACAAGGCAAGCACTTTACCACTGAGCCACCTTCCCAGACCCTCATTTTTAATCTTAAGTCATTGATCCATCTAGACTTCATTGTGATATTAGGATTCATCTTTAATTTTTCTCAGTGACATTAGTTAAATATCCTCCCACCATATGGTAAAAATGGTAAAGGAAAAGATCTAACATGGACAAAAGTTTCCAGGACTACTCACTTGCAATATTGGAACCTAGACTTACTCATTCTGCTGCCCCTGACAATAGGAAACTAGTTACAGTTTACTTCTTGTGGCTATACTGACCTGTTGTACTCTTTGCCTAAAGTGGAGAATGTTTGGCTTTAGGTGGGTTAGTTTTGCATTTCTCTATTTATACAAGATGGAAATAAAATCCGCTTTTGTAGAATACTTAAAGAATTAGATAAAGCCAGGCACTTGTAGCTTCACACCTGTCTGTAATCCTAGCTATTCAGGAGGCTGAGATCTGAGGATCATGGTTCAAAGCCAGACCAGGAAGGAAAGAAAGTCAGCAAGACTCCTTATCTCCAATAAACCTCTCAGAAAAAGCCAGAAATGGTGTTGTGGCTCAAGTGGTAGGGCACTAGCATTGAGCACAAAGAGACTCAGAGACAGTGCCCGGGCTCTGAGTTCAAGCCCCTGGACCAGCAAAATAAAATAAAATAAAATAAAAAGAAATAAAATAAATTAAACAGTAAATCTACAGGTATAACTTGTGTCAGTACTGGGATTCTGTAGGGCAGGTAAGAGTATATTTGGGAGTTTTAAGCAGGCTTTTGAGGCCAAGAGCTTTTTCAAGGATATACATACTTTAAAGCTTTATCTGAGCTCAGAAGTCCTTCCTGTTCACGTGGACAGGAATCATAGATTCCTTTCTACGTATAACTTCAGTTTTTATTGAATTCTTACCTGTAAGCTGCTCTGAGATTTGTAATATTTTCCATCTTTTATGTTTGCTCTTTTTCTCCTTCCTGGAGAATGTTCTGTTATTATTCTGCTATTAATATAACAATAAAAATACAAAAATTTCCCTTTTCTTACTTAATTCGATGGCTAAAAAATTAACCACATATTCATATGTTGAAAGCAAAGGTTTCATAAAAATCCTTTGAACCCCTCATCGAAAAAGACATTTTACAATCTGCCTGTGTTTTTCCTGGCATCAAGTTGCTAAGTTTGGGTTCATTTATTGGGAATTACTGCAGGAAATGTAACCTGCCATGACCTCCGGGAAAGGGACCTGTGTGATTAACTGAAATGCACTTGGTTCTGCATTTCAGGCCATTAAACAAAGTTGTGGAATGATCAGAACTGCACATGCCTGTGGATATTTTGGTGTCCTGGAAGTCACTGGCTACGTTGCAAGTACCTACAGTTTATAATTACGTACTCTCTATGACAGACGGAACTGGGAATCAAATTAAGTGGCTGCTTTCTCTTCGTTGCTGAAGAATCTCTAGCTTAAGCTAAGATTGCCTTTTCTCTTCCTAAAAAAAGGCACAAACAATGACAGCCCAAAATAGCTATTTAGTCAGAACTGACGACACTTTCTGAATGCTTGTCATTAAGAGAGAAATAAAAAAAAAATCTTGCTCTTTAATTTCTCTCCCCAAAAGACTTTGTTTCTTCCAGAAGCTGTCTCACCTCACTGCCCAAGAGAAATTCCCAGTGTCTCTGCTGGTGCTTGTGCTTCAGCCCCTCTGCAGGCTACCAAGGGGAGGTGGCTTATGCAAAACATATTAAAGAAACATCCTAAAAGTCACTGCAGCTTTTTCTAGTGAGTTATGCTGCTCTTCCCTGTTGCTATAAGCTGATGGGAAGTGTTGTGGTAAAGACACAGCCACTCTTTCTCCCACTATTTTTGCTGCAGTAAGAGCTGTTCATTTCTGCTTGCATTTTGCCAGAGAGCTTTAACATTCTAGCTAAGCACCAAGGCTTCCTAAGCCCGGAAATAAGAATTTTGAACCTGAAATAGTACTTTGCCCTCTTGACTAAGTAAATATCCAGTTCATTTGCTTGACAGGAAGACAACACACAGTAGGATCTGATGATGTTTTTAACTAAGGGTTTTATCCGCCTCCCCCCTTCAGGATCATAGGGACAGAAGCTTTTATTTTTCTCCCATGTTCTCACCCTTCCAGAGCCAGCTGAACATTTTATATTCAGAAGCAGTAGCTGCTGCTCTGAGGTTATGTTCTCCCCTGAAATCTTCTGTTTTCATTCCAAGTCTCTATTATGGATTGTCATTTACCAATAAAGCGAAATTCTAGAAAATTGGATGCATTGTTTTATTAGAAGCTTAGCAACTTTAAATATCCTTGGAAAATACAGCAGATGTTACAGGGCAGGGAACCAAGAGAAGGTGGCACTTCTTAGCCCTGGAACTCACTGCAGAGCACCTGAGGAGAGCCCAGATCACATCCCGAGGGACTTTTATGAAACAGGGCTCCGTTGCTTGTGCTCCTGTTCCTCACGGAGAAGCAGAAGAATGAGATATGCTTGCAGTGATTTGTAGTATTTGCCAAACAGGGCACTGCATCAGAATAGCCTGAGATACAGTGCAGAGCTCCTGGTAAACCTTCAAAGGAAAAAAAAAGGTTTCCTCCGCATTTACAGTCTTCCGGATGCAATCCCATTGTAAAGTATCTAATAGGATAACACCAGAGCTCTCCAGAAATAAAAGTAACTCATTGGTTAAATTTCAGTTCTTCACCTTTCCCCCCCCCTCCTTCCTGGGTGAGCTCATCCCCCCTCCCTCCTTTTTTTTTTTTTTTAATCCAGTGATTTAAAATGCTAGAAGGAAAAGCAACTGAGGTCTTAACTTTCAGATGCTGAATTCTCGGCTAATTGAAATTACTGGGCACAATGCTATATATAGCCAATGAAGAGATTGTGAGCTCTCACTCAGTGCCTTCAAGACATGTCGTTTTGTAGTCAGAGAAAACAGAGATCAATGCATTTTCAAACTGACAGAGGGAACGGATGCTCCTTAGTAGCACATGCCCAGGATCGTGTGTGTGGGGCTGGAGCTGTGCTGAGAAGCTGAATACCGGTCCATATGCTCCTTATTTACTGCAATGTTCTTTGCATGTTACTGTGCACTCCGGACTAACGTGAAGGTAAGAGGAGGCGAGGCGGCAACTGGGCTCAATATACATGTTAAACCAGCTGCAGAAAATGTCTACCTTGTGTAGCTCCAGGACTTTTTGGATTGTCGGCTGAGCGGGCAGATTATTACAGGTGGTTGCAAAGGCTTTGTTTTATGGTAGCTGTGCAGTCTCGCAGGGGAAGCATGTTGGAACGCTGCTGTGAAGTGACCTTCAGGTTTAACTGTTTGTAATTCAGGTTCATGCTCACCCCTGGTGGGGGAGGAAAGTGGAGGGGAGGGGAAAGATGAACATTATATAGGTAGGCCAGAATGAAGAAAGCTGAGTAGGTTAAAAAGCTATAAAGCATGTTGTAAATTTGATTGTTGTCTTCCTTTTAAAAAGTGCTGTCAGCTGCCTGTGTTCATGCAAGCTTAATTGTTTAAGAGCCAGGGGTTTGTTTATAGTTAGGATTCTAATGGCATTAGAATGTCATCAGTGGGATACCTGAACATCCCCTGCTTATAAACAAACGACTGTCATTTGGGTATTGACTATATGCATCGGGCAGACCCTGGGCTCCAGGTGGGCTGGTTGCTTCTGCCTGTGTGGGTGCTGCTAGAGAGAGGTGGTCACCCCACTGACATTCACTTGCTGTAGCTAATGAGCTTCTGAAGTTGAGCCTAAGTTTGGGAGATTTACCCCCTGGCAGGAAGGAGGGCATTATTATTGGAAAGGTCTTCTGCTGCTGTGTTCATTCAGCACTGAGCCAGAGAGACCAGCTGTGGAATTCCAGTTGCATAATTTACGTGAATTACATTCTCAGTTAACATTTTAAGCTTGTATCTCTTCTTGAAGGAAGTCCAAAGGGAAAGTGATTGTCTTTTTTTGCAGGAATGGGTTGGGGGAGGCCGTTAAGGCTTCATATCTAAAATAGTAATCTTAAAAATATGCCAATGTGAAACGGTTTCCTCTACTCATTTTACTGAGGGAATAAATGCTTTAATGTGTCTAGGTACTAAGTTCCATTTTCTGTGTTTACAAGTTTTATTAAAGAACCCTGCTGTTTGCTCTTTAGTAAGCCTCCTTGTTTTTCCATCTGAATTTCAAACAGGTAGTATTTATGTGTTGATGACCATGTTTATGTTACAACTGTAGTCTGGAAACATTCTGGATATCATGCTGCAGAGTTGTATAGAATTGACTTTTTACTACTATAAAGATTAACCTGAATAGTCAATTTTCTTTCATGCATATGATGGAGATAGTAAATAACATGCAAATAAGTGTCTTAAAAGATGGAGATGATGCCCAACTACCCAGGGGCTTTCCACAGTCCCAGCTCTTATTTCAAATAATGGACTCAATAGTCATTGTTTTCTAAACTCTATGAATTGTTCATGTTTTCCTGTCTCATCTTTTTAGGAGAGAGAATGAAATACTGTTTAGAACAAGCACTGTGAGAATTTATATATTAAGAAACCACAAATGAGTCAATATTTCATTATTGTATTTATTTAGGTACAGAAAAACCTGGTCCAGACTTCTCTGATTCAGGCTTTGGGAAGTCCCTTTCTACTCACCACTGCTAACAGTTGTCTTTACAGATTTACTTCTCAGTTTTGCCTCATTTAAACTCATAAGCAAAAGGTAACTTAGCAAGCAATACCTTAAATTCAGATGACTTGAATAACAAATTCTTAATTCTTTCTATAATCTGCACTGAGATGTAGAAATATACATTAATCAATAGGTATTGAGACCATATTCAACATCTATCTATCTATCTATATATATATAATGCTGCTTATACAGGTGTAGATTAACTTCAGTTTTAAATGTTTATACATTTTTTATAACTAGTTCTTACATTTTCTTTCATAATTTATAATATTATTTTGTGAGTATCCTTTCCTTCAAAAGTAGCAGGTTTGTAAGAGTTGGCAGTTATTTGCAAGCTGCTATTTTACTAGATTGATTTCAAAACCATCTCACCTGATTGTTTCAGTTTTAGACCTAATTGTTAATGTATCCAGAACAATTTGGTTTTGATAGTCTCTGTACAAGGTGTGGTTTCTCGTGAAGGCAGTGGGTTGCTATTATTATTGTTACAGGGACCCAAAATTTTGAGGTGTTGAAAGTTCAAAGAATAGAAAATATTGTATGTTTTTTTATACAAATAATAGACAACTAATCTCACAATCTTTTATTCTGGAATGATTGTTTTATGCGGTGAATCTTTATAAAGGGATATTATTGATAATGATGTTTTAATGTAATTTAAATATATTGTTATATGAATAACAAAACATTAAATCTAAACCTCTAGTATATAAAACATACCTATACTCACAAACACACATATCAGAGTGTCATTTAGGGCTCACCATTTATTCAATCATGTATTAAAATCTTTTAAATGACAATTGTGTTTTATACACTGACTCTGATAAAGTTTTGAATACTATGATAATGGAATATAATCCTTATTTTCAGGAAACTTCCAGTCTAGCATAAGACAGACATATAACTAACAAGTAAGTGTTACAGTACCTGACATGGACTCTTAATGCTAGACATGAATATAGAGAAAAAGGAAACAAAGAACCAGGGAATTCTGTCAACAAAGGTTTCATTATGGGATCATCTCTGAGTACAATCTTGACAGCCAATTGAAATTTCTTTTTTTATATTTTTATTGTAAAAATATTGCACAGAGGGGTTACAGTTACATGGGCAAGGTAATGAGTACATTTGCTGTCTACCAACTCCCCTCACCAACTTGTAAAGTTCATTTTCAACATTGTGTTTTGTATATCTATTGTTACAATGGGTAAACCTGTATTCTTATTTCAGCATTTTGTTATTTCCTTTTCCCTCCCCAAATTAGAAAAATGTATATACAAGATGCAGGGCACCAAAATCAAATACAGTGGAAACAGGGGTTATACCATGGAATTTCTTGAGGAATGAAAAAAGCATGGTGGGTAGAGGGAGCCAAATGGATCTTAGAAGAAAAACCCTTTGAAGAGTTGCAAATAGTTTAATGTAGCTGCAATATGGGGTCTTGCAAGGCTAAACAGTGAAATAAGTTTGAGCAATCATCAAAATCTAATGCTGAAAGTAGTGTTTCTTTCCATTTATTTGCTGGAATAGGGATTTCTACAGTAGGAAAAATCAAGAAAGCTTCTAATCAGGGATATTATTTATGTTCTATGTTTTCTTGATTGCTCTAAGATGCTTGAGTCATAGGATTCATATCATATTGGCTTTGTTTTAACTTTTTTCCTGAAAATGAATAGAATAATTTAATGTTTTTGCCAGTCCTGCAGCTTGAACTCAGGGCCTGGGCACTGTCCCTCAGCCTCTCCATGCTCAAGGTTAGTACTCTACCACTTGAGTCATGGTGCCACTTCTGGCTTTTTCTGTTTATATGATTCTGAGGAATCAAATCCAAGGCTTCGTACACGCAAGGCAAGCACTCTAACACTAAGCCACATTCCCAGCCCTTAATTTAGTTTTTACCTAGCACAAAAAAGAAGTATAACAAAAAAGAAGTATATAGAATGTGTGGTTCCACTTTGATCAGAAATAACCTGTATAGTTTTGAGAAGTACCTCTTTGAGAAAACACATGAAGTTTGTTGTATCATTTTTGTCTGTGGAACTAGCTCTGTTTTTAGAGTAATGATACAAAAATTTTTGGAATGATTTTTATGTCCATCTTGCTATTTTCCTCCTTTGATTGCTAATATAAATATATACACACCCACAAGACCAGAAGCCTTCCGTCTTATATATGAATGGAGAACATTTGACTCATGTCACAGGTAAGAAAACAAAAATACAGAAAATAAGTGACCAGTGTCTGTTTCCTATGTGCTAAGCCTCTTTCTCTCTATGTCTCCCTCCCAAAACTTCCCCCTCCCTCCTCCTCCCTCTCCCTCCCCTCCATCTTTTCTCCTCTCTCTCTCTCTCTCTCTCTTTCATTTTAGTGGCATTATGGTTTAAATTCAGAGCCTCTCCTTTGCTAGGTATGTGTTCTATCTTACCTCCAGCCTAGCTGAAGTCGCCTTGAGCCTTGACTTCCTGCTCTTTTTCAGTAGTTCATGCCACCTAGTCCCTAGAGCCAACAATTCTACTCCTAAATTTTGAAATACCTTGAGAGTTATGCAAGAACTTTGTAGGAAAACAGTATAACCAGATGATTTTAGAGCATGATTTAGGGGATGATAACAAAACTCCAAAAACCTTTCTGGTCTTCTTCCGCATGTATGGCACAGTTTGAGACCATTTCTCAATCTCCCTAATATTCAGTTTTTTTGTCTGCAAAACAGGAGTGGCGGGCGGTGGGGGGACATGGAAATCTGTGAAAAGGCATATGGATACTTAGTGAAATTTTTCATAGTTCAGTAATAATTCACTCAATTAGTATATAATTGCTAAAAAGTAACTGCAAAGAACACTAAACTTTTAGAGTTGATTTCATTAGAAAAATCCTCGGAATTGAGCCCAGTTATGGATGGTTGTATCACAAGGTCTATGATCGAAAACATTGTAATTAAGCTTTCAAAGTTAAGTTGACCAGCCTATACTATGCAGTCTACCCAGGGCATGAAATGTCACAAGGTATGTGTTTTGTGTACTTGACTCACCTAAGGTTTAATATTTCTAGTACAGGGTTGGTCAAGGAATAGTTTTGGAATAAACTTCACCCAATACTGATGGCTCACACCTATCATCCTAGAGACTGACATGGCTGAGATATGCAGGATTGAGGTTCAAAGTCAGCCCTGGCAGGAAAGTCTTCAAAACTCCATCTCTTTAACTTACTTTCCCAAGTAGAAAATGATGCCTTGGAAGTCAAATGTAAATCAGCAAACTATCTCTACCCTTGGGACAATGATGCTGCCTGGTATTCTGTTTCCTGGGGAGGGACTTAATATTCTATATACCTTTTATACTTCAATATAAATGTGTGCAGTGATGGGTACTGTGTATTGAAAGTATATTCTTGCCCTAATAAACTTTCCTATCATTTAAAAGAAAAAATCCTATAATTAATGAGAAACATGCCAAACTATAATATCCCCTTTTCTAGTAGTCATCATCACAACAATATATGTACATATCATAACATGTGAGCTCTAAGGAAGCTGGAATTTTAGCCATTTCTTTTTGTTCATTTTTATTCCATCAGAAAGATCAATGCCAAGTATGAAGTAGGTGCTCTCTCTCTCTTTATCTCTCTCTCTCTCTCTCTCTCTCTCTCTATATATATATATATATAATGCATATGTTAACTGAAATCCCAGATTAAAAAAGAATTCACTTGGCTTCTTTCCAAATTATGTATTTATTTTACTCGGTATTAATGGCTCACACCTATAATTCTAACTACTCAGAAGGCTGAGATCTGAGAATTGCTGTTTTAAATCAGCCTGGGGCAGGAAGGTCTATGGCTCTTTATCTTCAGTGAATCATTGAAAAGTTGCAAGTGGAACTGTGACTCCAAAGGGTAGAGCAATGTCCTTGAGCAAAAAAGCTCAGAGACATCACTCAAACCCTGAGTTTAAGCCCCACATCTAGTGTGCATACACACACACACACACATTTATCTTAATGCTTATAAATTTTCTGAGAAAAACAACTCACATACTTGGAAGTCATACAGGCTTTGAATGCTGGGCTGGTCCATCAAAAATCATTTCACTCCGTCATGTTGGAATCTGTTTAGCCAAGTTGTGAATCCAAGTTGAATGGAATCAATAATTTATACTGAAACAATTCACTGAATACTTGAACAACCCAGAATCCAGACATTCATCATACATATTTCTCCCAGGTTTATTCAGTGAAACCATTCTTTCCCAAACACTCCTCTCTGTTCTGCCTCTGAACATGTACTAGAATGGTTTGCTACAGTAGGACTTCTTCTCTGCCTGGGCATGTTTGTCTAAATTGTGTTTTACCTTTAAAAAATAATGAAGGTATTTATATTCTTAAAGTAGAATCCAAGATATGCTATCTCTCCTACTCTTTGCCTCTTTTGATTTGTGAGTGCAATTTCCCCATCATTCATGGTGATAGATCTTGTATTATGCTGCCATCACTTTCACTATGGTCTTATATTGCTAGCTCATTTTGCTTTTACATTTTTCCCATCCTCTCAACTAAATTTTAAGCATTTAGAATTAGGAACAATATACCTTTTTCTTCAGTTTTTTTCTTAAGGCTTTTTCAAGAACTCACAACATTCCCTTTTGATTGATGTTCTGATCAAAAGGAAAACTTACAGAACCTCTCCTTATGCTTCTACCACCTACTCTTTGCTATATCCTGTGATGCATTGCACATACTGATGCTCTGAATAAACACATCATTTGTTGTAGGCAGAGTTTGTAGGGACATGAATCAGAATGTGTGGACAGTTTGTGTAATACCTATGGCTCATAGGTGTTATAAGCCTGGGGCTAATGAAAAATCAGAGGTGGTTCCTGTCAGGATTCCAGTTGAATAATTATCTCCTTCAAGATGCCAATAACTGAGTTAATCCTTCCCAGATTCTTACATTATGGCCTCAAAATGGCTATTGGGCTAATGAGCACGTTGGGCTTACAATTTCTGATGAAGGTTTTAACTCAAAACTAAAAAAAAATTGATGAGTTATTATAAAATCATAGTACATTGGAAAATAATAATAGCTACAATTTGATAAGATTTTAATGTAAGCCATGAACCATGTGCAAACTTTCCATATATTCTCTTAGAATGCTTCCTAGTATCCTGATGTATAAATGTTACTATTATTTAATAAGCAAAGTGGTTTATTGATTTATTATTTATAGGTAGTGAAGAACAGGTAACAAAATATCTTGCCTAATGTCATAACTATTAAAATGCCAGAAAAGTCAGTTATTAAACCAGATCTATTCTACTCTTATCCTTTTTTAACAATTCTCTTTAAAAAGTTCATATGTATATAGGTGAATTATAATATTTAATAATAATACCATTAATATCAATTAGTATTAATTTTATATTAATAGCAATAGTATTAATAAATACTATAATTTTAATAATAATGACTTGACACCTCAAATCAATTTTTAGAAAAAATGAACTTAAATAAAATTGAATGTTTTACTTGCTATTCCTTCTTTAGATTTCTTTCTAACATTGGCTAGCATTAGGCTTGAGATTCTCTTTTGTATTCTCCATTCATTCCCTGAATATTGAATAACAACCTCTATTGTGATTCAGTCGCTGAACCAGATGTTATAAATAAAGGGTAAGATAAAACAGACAATATTGCCTTCCCTTTTGGAATTGATAGTGAAGTAGATGGACAATAATTAAAATAATGAAGAAAAATGCATAGTGTGTAAAAGTAAATGCTAATAAAATAAGATAATGGAAAGAGACTGAAAGTGTTTTCTGGGAGAGGGTTTGAGTTAGTTTTAGATAAAGTGGTTAGTGAAGGTCTCATAAAGGTACCTTTGTGATATCTAGTAAGTAAAAAGAGAAAAACCATGTGGGAAAAGATAAAAATGTAAGCCAAAAAGCTCTGGAGTAGGAGTCTGCCAGGTGTATTTAGTAATCCAAGAAGCCAATGGTGGCTAGAAAGAGAAAGGTTAAGAGAATGTCAAAGTAAATAAATTATTTAAGGCTTTCTTGATCACATTTCTTTTTTTTTGTCGGTCGTGGGGCTTGAACTCTGGGCCTGGGCGCTGTCCCTCAGCTTTTCAGTTTAAGGCGAGCACTCTACCACTTGAGCTATAGCGCCACTTCTGGTTTTCTGGTGGTTTATTGGAGACAGGAGTCTCACAGTCTCTCCTGCCCGGGCTGGCTTTGAACCACTATCCTCAGATCTCAGCCTCCTGAGTAGCTAGGATTACAGGCTTGAGCCACCAGCGCCCAGCTTTGATCACATTTCTTTAAGTGAGATATAGAACCAGAGGAAAAAAGTAAAAGAATCACATAACTTGACATTGTCTAGTTTAACTTGAAAACATTTCGTTGTAATGTTGGTCAAAATTAAATGGGAGTAAAGATAATTGATGAAATACAATACATACCAACACTTCTAAAACATATCCCTTCATTCACCCTTTTTAATGAGCTTGAGGAGAGCAGAATGGGTCATTGCTCAGGGCTGCAAAAATTATTTGCAACATGTTCCCTGTCTGAAGAATCATCCAACCTCAATTAGAAGTATGCAAATGAAAAAGTGATGAATGACTAAAGCTAGCTAACACTAAGCAGGAAATTCGTGAGTGTCCTGAGAGAGCACTTGGTAGCTAACCAGCAGCCTGGCCCATGCCTTGATTAGCATGTTTATCTGGGAAATCATGGTGGAGTACTTACTTTCCTGGTACTAGCTTCTGCAGTCCAGTCTATCCACCTATGTATCTTGGCCTGCTTAATAGCAATTGCTAATATTTGTTGAGTACTTATGATATACCAGGTACTGTGTACATTACTTATTTCATCTTCACAATAGCCCTAAGAAAATATTGTGTTATTAAACTCATTTTTACTTGTGAAGGGACTGGACCACAGAGGTATAGCACATTGTCCAAAGTCTCACAGAGCATAACTGCTGGTAACAGGAGAAAAGCCAGGCACAGGAATCAATAGAGTATGGAAGGGCCCCTCTCTGATTGCCCAGTGTTTTGCTGTACAGTATATGGTGGTCTGTGATTGGGTCTCTGACTTGCTTATCCAAAGGGGCAATGTTTTACCATCAGGTTTGATGACTTCTTGAGTTCTCCTCTGGCTTACTAGATTTGGCATCTGGACAGATTTCCATTTCTATCATACCAGGGTTGTCACAACTTCTTCACTTAGCCAGGGACTGAAAGAATTCCCATGTGTCTGATAATCTGCATCTTCCTTGCACCCCAAAGCAGTGAGGGGTGCTTACACTTGAGAGATTTCATAACCAATTGTTGTCTGAGGACCCTTAGGAAGCGGCTACTTTACTGAGGTCTACACATTTTATTAGTGCAATAAATCAGGTAACAAGGCTCCCTAGGACAAATCGGTATTATGTTGTTGGCTTGGAGAACCTACTTCTTGAGACCTGAAAAGGGAAAGATGGACAGTAAAACAATAAAAAAAAAGATTTTGAGAGGGCCTAGCCCTTCTTATTTTGAAATATTAAGCTAGATCTCCTTTCTGTTTAGACTTAGCACTTTAAACTTCGGTAGAATGGGTCCAAATTGAAGGAATATCTTTAAAATGAAAGTAAAATGAATAGAAGGAGCAAATACTGGTCTTATTTATTTACTTAAATATTTATTTCCACATTTCTGTTGGTGCACATTAATTGTAAAATGTGAGGAGTTTCATTATGATATTCTCATACATGTATAGATAATACATTTGATTATGTTTTCCCCATTTGTTTACTTTATGACTGTACTTGGATTTAGATATTGTTAAAGCAATGTGCAAATTTACTTGTTTATTTTAAAAGTGCCTGGTTTTACTTTGTTTCAAAACATATTCCTATATCAAAAAAAGGAAACTGAGGCAACAGGGTATTAACTTAAAATGAACTATTTGTATTTAAGTTGATGTTTAGTTTTTACTTTGGAAGCCACACTTCTTCAGGCTCATTAAAAAGTAAACTAAAGAATCAATTTAAATGGGTCAATGTGCATATTTCTTAACTATTTTTAGACTATAAGATATATGCTCATTATAGACATATGAAGTGAAAAAAAAGACAAAATTTGTATTACCTTATAGTGTTACTGCTCATATCAAGGCTCTTTTCATTTTTCCTCTATATATGTGTGAATAAATAAATGTAGATGTGTGTACTAAATCTGTATAAATAACTTTTGTTTTTGCTCATAGATATCATGAGAACATTCTCATATCATTAATAATTTTGAAAAGGCTAAATAATATTTTTAATATTTAATATTTCTTTTTAATACATTTTTATTGTAAAAATACTGTTTAGAGGGATTACAGTTACATAAGCAAGGTAATGAGTACATTTCCTATCAAGCATTGTTGCCTCCTCCTTTGTTTTTCCCCTACCATCCCTTCCCTCCCACCTCCACAACTACCCTCCCCCCCACACACACCTGAGTTGTAAAGTTTGTTTTTCAACATAGTGTCTTGTACATCTCATTGTTACAATGGGTCAACCTGTATCCATATTTAAGCATTTTGTTTTTTCCCTTCCCCTCCCCAAATCAGAGAATTGTATATACAAGATGCAGGGCACCGACATCAAATACAGTGAGAACAGGGGTTATACTGTGGGGAAGGAACATACAAAGAAACAAAAGAATCACATAGTACATTATAAATACATTAGAAACAATAGCAAGAAAGAAAAAAACCACTTGTGTCCCTATCTTGGGGTTCATTTTACTTAACATCATCTTATCTGGTCATATGTACATAGCTTTTGATCTTTTCTGCTTGTCCCAGACATACACTAGGAAAAGATTATATGAAGTGAAGTAAGCCAGGCCCAAAGAAACATAGGTCCCATGGTTTCCCTTATTTGCAATATGGAAGCTTCTTTGGGTAAATAAATATAAGTAGGCAGGGACTGAAAGCATTGTTTTTCTCAGACTCCTCTGTTTTTCAGCAGAGGATAGAAAGCTTTCAAGTGTAACCTTGGAATAGCTTTGAAATGAGATGTAGTTTGGAAAAATATATATATGGTGAATGTAAGTTTCAAAAGGATCATTGCCATTGTACTTTAAATAGGGAAAAATATATGCTTAGTACAAATATGTTTCTCTAGCTAGTCTCCTAACACTGTTTCTAAACCCACTGAAGCCAAATGCTGTGCTTTGATTTGTGTTTTTGATGATTTTTTTTAAAAGCAGAAGCCAGTCAGACAACTTTCTTATTAACACTGTTCTCCTAAGAGTTTACAATGAAAACATTTCACTTCTCATTCCTCATGGATATCTAGTTGATCCATAAATCATAAAGAGACCATCTCTAGCCTGATTCAGAATGACTTATCCTGATTCTGCATGGCTTAGTCTATTCAGTCTCCTCAGTGACGGGCCTCACTGTAGCCCTGCAGGAACATCTGGGCTAACTTCCTCTTCTCCCTGTTTCATTTGTGAATTTAGAGTGGCACCACACTTGTTTTTCTCAAGCTCAGATAAAAAACTTTCTATATAGAACTTTCTATACTTCCCACTGTCCTCAGACTGATGCATTTTCATAGGTGGTTTCAATTTCCCACTGTCCTCAGACTGATGCATTTTCATAGGTGGTTTCAACCTTGTTACCGTCTGACAACCTCTGCCACTTCCATGTCACATGCATGAGAAACCACTTCAACCAAGACCTTCCTGCATACTCATGCCTTAGAAAAGGTGTGAAAGAAGACATTTGGTAGAAGGTGTATATGTCAAGTTCATTGTCTGTATTTGTGCAGAATTCTATGATACTATTAGGTAAGTCAGATTTTCTGACAAGGTGATGAAGATGACAGTGATAAATATCTGCCTCCTACAGTGAGTATGGGATAGACTGACCCCCTCAGAAAACATGTAGGATCCATTCAGAAGATGTTCAAATATTTTAAGAAGGGCAATCCAACTGAAGCAGGGAAGGTTAGCTTCAAGCTTGATGGTCATTGTGAGCTTTTTTATATAGCTGAAAACTCTTTAATGGTACATCTCAAATACCAATAACTTGGATAAGACTCAATCCTTTGGTAGTAACTATAAAACAGTGTTTAGTCTTACAGTTGAGGATATAAGAGAAATAATTCTCACTATTTGTAGTTGTATATCTCCTAGCTAAGAGTTTTACTGATCTACAACTTCAAGCACTTACTAGGAAACCTTCAAAATTGCTTGGGAAACCAATTACAAAATTTACCGGATTATTCCTTTGGCCAAAATAACTTCCTAAGCTTGGAAAGATTAATTACAGAGTGATAAAGGAAATTATGCGCTGATAAAGGAAATTAAGCTCTTTTATTACTAGTTTATGTGAGGTATTGTGTATATTTAGTGGTGGTTATATTGTTTTGTAAGAGAATTGATCAGGTTAGATTATTAAACAGATTCATTTTAGAATGTCAACAAATTGATTTTAGACTTGTAGTTTTAAGATGAAAAAGATAGAATCTTACAACTTGTAAATTGTGTGTGGGAATGTAAAATGCTTAATAGTGTTTATATTTTAAATTTGTTTAGGTATAAGAATTATTCACTTGGGAAGGTTTGGTTGTTATTCAAATGAAATACTTAAACCAGGAAATTTAATATACATGCAGATTAAAATGTTTAAAGGGATAAAAGTTTAAAGCCATAAAAATGTTTAAAGCCATAAAAACTCCCTTAAGGACAATTATAAAGATCTTGCTAGATGTATATGTGGAATAGTAAAATTATAAGCTGAACTTAAAAGTTAAGTAAAATCTATGCATTTGAATATATTTTAAAAATTAAAGTCTTCCAAACTCAGAAAAGCCTATATTAACTTTTCTGTCTATGAGACAGTCTTTCTAACAACAAAATATTGACATTACTATGATAGGGCTTCATGAAATAAACACAAGATAATATGGACGAGATTACTTTGTATTTTCTAGAATACTGAAAAATACTTTCTGCTTAATTGTTTCAGTATAGAAAAAATATTCACCTTTCATAATTCTCTAGTGTATAAGAGAACCTGACAGCTAATTTCATCTTCCAGACAGAACTTCGCTATTTTCACTATATCCCATTATTGATTTATATTTTTAATGCAACCTTCGAATATCTTCTCTAGTGAAAATATCTTTATGTATGTTTTCTTTGCCAGTAGAAAAATTCCATAACTTCATTTTTTTAGAGTAAGAGTTAAGGCTCCCTTACATTCTTTTTTTTTGGGGGGGGTCCGGTCATGGGGCCTGAACTCTGGGCCTGGGCGCTGTCTCTCAGCTCTTCAGCTCAAGGCTAGCACTCTACCACTTGAGCCACAGCACCACTTCTGGCTTTTTTCTTTTTGCTTATGTGGTGCTGAGGAATCGAACCCAGGGCCTCAGGCATGCAAGGTAAGCGCTCTACCACTGAGCCACCTTCCCAGCCCTCCCTTACATTCTAAACACTGAATTTTATACAAAGGACATCACTAATAAGTTATGTCTGCATGCGGCGGTGAGTAATGAATTCTTGAATTTGAAATATTTTGTACACACATTCGAAAATAATTGAGTAGTTTAGAAAACAATCAGTTAATACAAATAACAAATAGGAAAAAATCAACATAAAGAAAAGTGGAGGCTTTATTAGTATTGTGAAAACTACTTCTTCCCTTAGGAATAAAACATTGTTTAGTTTATATAAACAAGTTAGAAGGAAGTGTTGCAAAATGACTGGAGCAGTAGAGACTGGGCAAGAGTGGGAGTTGTTTAGCCAGTAAGGTTGATCTATAATGAGAATCTCTCACTCAGGGTTTCTGCCCGTCCTCATTATTGAGTTCTGCCCACCTCCAGTTCCTTCCCTTCCTTCTTGTCTACTACTATCAGCAAGACTGTTTGCTTTTTCCTTTAGTCCAGCAGTCAATAACATTGATTTTTGCAGCACTAGTGATTCTCACCTCTTCCCTCATTATCTAGTCCTTCAGGGCTAAACAAAGCCAAGTTCCTGGTGTGCCATAGTCTACAGAACCTGTAAAACAGAAATGGCTAGAGGCGAGATGTAGGGATTTGGCTGGATGGGATGGGATGGACAGTGCCATCAAATCCCTGGGGAGCATCCTGGGAGGAATATTTTTTGACACATTCTTAAGTTAAGGGATAATATATCCTCCAGAGGAAAAAAAAAGTGTATAACATGTCTATCTTGTTCACCGCAGTTCCATTGAGTAGGCTAAGAGGAGAAACAAGCCCTGAGGTTCCATATCCCTGTGTAATTTTTATTGAGCCTATTCAAGTAGACAGATACTCCTGGGAAACAGACCAACTATTGGAAATGAGTCAGAAGAGCAGCCTTGCATGATGGGGCCATGCAAGACCAGAAGAAATTACAGAAGAAAGAAAAAAGAAATTTATTCCATCATTGCTATGGGTTACGTATTTCTTAATTTGTATTTAAAACATTGTAAAAACACAATTGGGTGAGTATTACTGCCCACTTCAGTGTTTAACAGACTCAAGCTGAAGCTTGGCGAAGCTGATTCACAAACCCAAAGTCACAAAGCAATGGCAGTTGCCATTTTCTTGAGGATCATGCCTGTAGGTACTCAAGAAGCTGAGATCTGAGGATCATGGCTCACAGCCAGCCCTAGCAAGAAAGTCTGTGAGACTTTTATCTCCAATGAATCACTAGAAAACTGGAAGTGACACTATGGCTCAAAGTGGTACGTACTGGCCTTGAGCAGACGAGCTCAGGGCAGTGCCTAGGCCCTAAATTCAAGCCCCACAATTTCCAATAACATCAATAACAACAAAAAGGCAGAACAAACATAAAAAAGGTTAGCTATATCACACTGCCTTCCAATACCATTCATTTCTTTCTGAAAGCTCATGGAAAACTCTTGGGAATTAGAAAGAATGTAAAAATAACTCCTCTATTTAAAGACAAGAGAAAAATATTGGAATGATTTTGATTCAGTATTTTATGTAGAAATGAAAAACTTCTGTCGGTTAGCTACAAAGAGAAGGGACTGGGGATGTTCAAGTACTACCAAGGAAAGATTTATCTCAGATTCCTGAAGGCATAGCTAGATGCAGGAGGAAGAACTTGAATTTCTGGACAACTCTGAAATTTCCCATGAACAAGCAGGGTTTGATCTAGTGATTATTCCACTTAAGTCTCCACTTAAGTCCTGGTCCTAGATTTTCTTTTCTACCTCTTACTATATGTGTGACCCTGCATTAATTATTAATCTACTTTTGCCTTTGTTTCCTTGATTATATAATGTATGGTTGTCTCTATTACATAAACAAATTATGTTGCAAGACTTACATGCATTACCATTTCCAGGCCTCATAAATATTTTCTACATAAAGTCGGGCTGGGAAGGTGGCTCAGTGGTAGAGCGCTTGCCTTGCATGCATGAGGCCCTGGGTTCAATTCCTCAGCACCACATAAGCAGAAAATAAAAAAGCCGGAAATGGTGCTGTCGTTCAAGTGGTAGAGCGCTAGCCTTGAGCTGAAGAGCTGAGGGACAGTGCTCAGGCCCCACGACCGACCCCCCAAAAAAACAAAAAAACAAAGAAATTGAGTCTCTGGTAGATGCCTGCATTCTTTAGTCCTTTCCACTCCTCTCTACAACATAGTATAAAAGTTAATTTTCACTCTTTGTTCTGAAATGTATTTTATAAGGGTAAGATTATTGCTCCCAGGTTAAATGCCTTGAGACTACCCTAGAAATACATGTAAAACTAAGTTGTACCAATGAATTTCAACCCTATTCTTAAGAGTAAGAGAGGTTGTGCACATCCCTAGAGATTTCTAGCCGTTTCCAAGGATGTGTACTAAAGCTCTGCTGTTCAGTAGAGTAGTCCCTAACTGTGTGTGGCTATTGAGGAAAAGAAGTATCTCCAGTCTGAATTGGGAAGCATTGTCAGTATAAAATACATACTCAATGTTGAAAGATTTTTGAATGAAAATAAAAGTAGGTTAACGTAATCACTGTATTATTTAAAAGGGAACTTGGACCTTCCAACCAAGTTTCAACTCTCAACTGAGGTCCAGAAAAGATGAATGACTAGTTTACCTAGTTGATATCAACACTTGATCCATTAAGATATACTGCCTCCTAAAGGCACATCCACCCTTCTCAATGGAGAACTTAGATATTTATACTATCATGGGAAAAACACAAACCCTGTGTTTGAGATAACAGCAAATTTCCTTGTGACTGAAAGCCTTTTCTCTGCCCTGGTTTAATGTAGTTCCAATGAGGAACTACTATTGGTCCTTCAAAATTATATATAGTAGAGTCAGTGAATACTTCCTGCCCCAGATATAATTGCTTTCTTCTTCCTTCTCTACATTTTTCTATTCTAGCCCTAAACACATTTATTGTATGGACTATCTTACATATGAAGTTACATAAAATTGTTAACTCATGGTCTTGTGAGCTCAACATTAGGTCGATGGTAAGCCTATCATAACTAATTTTTCAAATGTTTATTTTTAATATTCCCACAGTCTTCTGCTTTCTATTGATATTTTCTTATAATTTGTCATTCAGTTTCACAAGTTTTAAACAACCTCAAACTGTCCCTTTATCTTTATCCCTCTATGTCCACAGATAAATACAGATAAATAAGTAGATAGACATGATAGATATATCACATAGAAAATAGTATCATGTATTGGAAATACCATCCATTGACAATCATCTGAATATCCCAGTTAGTCATATTGTGAACTGCCTAATCAAAGAGTCCTTTTCTGTATAAAGTTGGACCTGTCAGTCAAGGGTTGCTTGTGTAGGCATGAAGAAGCCATGATTCACACAATCTCATTTCCATGATGTGTGCTTTAAATGCTACTTCTTCAGTCAGCAGCTAGTCTCCCTTGAAAATAAATTGAGCTTTGCATTTCCTTTGGGTTTTAAAAATGCACTTTTTTTTTGAAGTTTGTGTTAGGAAGTACAAATGCACAGCCATACTGGCAGTGCTTTATAATTTTTTTGGTCTTTTGGATTTCTCAAGGTGAGACTCCATTTCCCCAGAAAAATTATTATAAATCCCACATCTACTAATATCCTCATTTTGACATTAAAACTACAAGTTTATAAAAAAGAGGAAATGAATTATTTTTGGCTTTCCATGTATTAAACTCAGTTCCTTTCGATGAAGTTGTATCAAGATGGGATAAATTTGAATATAGAAAAGTGCTGCTTCTGCCTCTAGCCTTTTTAGATGGTTTTTCTTGACCGCACTTTTATTTTCTAAGTTGCAGAAATAAGAGACCTGTTCAAATATTGTCATATACATAAACATTGATCTGAGGAAACCTTTAAACCCATATAAATGAATACTCATCTATTCAATTTTTTTGAAAAAGAAATTTTAGCCATAGGGCAGGCATATTTTTTATTTAAATTCAAATTATTCAGGATTGAAGTACTTAAAACTAAGAGACATTTAGTAGCCTCCCAATAGCATTGCTTCTAATGCTATATTCTAAAGTCTATATTGAATAATAACTTGGGTTCATTCTACCACTCAACTGGTTCAGAAAGAGATAATGGCTCACTGTAGCATAACACAGCAGCTAACTATGAGGCTCTGGAGTCTCTCAGTATTTTTCCAAGGCTCACAACCCTGTAGATATAAATGGGGCAAGCCTTACCCAGCTTCTTTAGTCTCTCCTCAGTGACTTCATGGTTCACTGGTTGTAACCTTGGTGGATCTGGATTCGGTTGTTATGTTGTTTTACATTACAGTACATGGATGCCACCTACTGTCCCCAGAACTTTACCAAATATGGTATTTCCTCTGCTTATGCCACAGCTACTCTGATTCAAGATCCTTTTATTTCTGGCTATAACTACTATGATATATTCCTGAGGCTTCTGCCTCTGTCCTTTGATCATTCAAGCTGGTTTCCCATTCTGCTGCCAGGAAGAGATTTTTCAGGTCTGAGTTTAGTCATGCATACTTGCTTACAGTATTTTAAATGTTTCCCCTTCTTTAAATAGACTTTGCAGGCTTGCATGGCTGGACTAGCCTCTCCCCTTTCATTACCACACCTCCTTTATTCCTCTGTGGACCACAGTCACCCATGTTTCATACAGTTGCACAAACCATGAGATATTTTTCCAACCGTCTGTTCATTTCCACCAGCCCTTCATCTACATGAGACGTCTTCAGCCTTCTGTTCTCATCTCAGACTTCCCTCTTTCCTAGAAGTCGTCTTTGTCTCTCTTGTAGGTGTGAGCCTCTGTATAAACTCTCACATAACTGAATTCATTCTTTTGCCAGTCCTGGAGTTTGAACATAGGGCCTTGCACTCTTGATTGTTTTTTTTTGCTGTAGGCAGGCACTCTACCACTGGAGCTCTACCTTCACTTCCTATCTGAACCCATGCTTTAGCACTTGCTACACTTGGCTAACATGTGTGTATGTTCTTTATTTGATTAGAATTTCCCCCGATCAAATGGCATGGTATATTCCAAGAAAGAATTGAAACATTGAAGCAGCAACAAAAAGGAATTTAACTAGTCCCAGAGACCTGAAGCAAATCGGAAAACCTCCAGATCTGAGCAAGTGGAAAAATCAGGTCAAAAGCTGGATGTTGGTGGCTCCTGCCTCTAATTCTAGATACTCAGGAGGCTGAGATCTAAGGATCAGGACTCAAAGTCAGTCCAGAAAGAAAAGTCTTTGAGACTCTTATCTCCAATAAACCAGCAAAAATCTAGAAGTAGAGATCTGGCTCAAGTGTTAGGGTGTCAACCTTGAGTACAAGGCCCTAAATTCAATGCCAGTAACTAGCATTAAAAAAAAAAAACCCTCAGGTCAAACAGCTACCCTTACAGACTTTCACTTTATAGAGCCTAGTGAACCTAAAGGGGCTTAATAAAGCGACTTTCTCCTTTCTTTCCCATTTACACTATGAAAATACAAGGCAATGTAGTGTAGTATACTGTATCTTTGGAGGTAGAATGGGGAGAGAAGTCTATAAATACTATATAATTTATATAAATAAAAGAACTTTCTGTTTAATTTACACAAATGGTGCTTCTTTTGCTTCTTTGGAGTACTATACACTGCTTTCTTGAAACTTCTCAGAGACTACTTAGTTTATTATCCTAATGTTATAGATGAAGATAAGCTAACTGAAGGAAGTAGCTTTGGTGGTTGGACTTCAATGACAAATAGGGTTTGAGCCTCTGGTTACTGGCAACAGAAAATTCCAGGAAGAGATATGGTGTTCAGCAATGTAGATAGCAGGGAAGTAAGAATATCTGGGAAACAACATAGTTCAATCTTGTTAGAAAACATAAACTGGAGCCCATGTCATGCATATAAACTTAAGAAGTCATTACTAACTTGGTACGTTGTGGGAAGTTATTGAATAATTAGAGTGGAAAACATGTTAGGAAGTTTCTGGGATATTACTTTGTCAGCAGTGTATCTGAAAATGTAATTAGATCAACAAAGGCATGTAATTTTAACAGAAGTACAACACAGATAAAGATAATCTTAAAAGGGTGATTACCCTTAAATCATTACATAATAGGTAGAATTCTCATAGAATTTGTTTCACCATTATGGACAAGAGGAAATGGTATAGCATCTTAAGGCTTTGGACAAGCTTTGCCTAAGTTCTGCCAGGGAAGTTTTATAGGCTTTACACTCAAGGATATGTGATAGTGCCAGTCTTAAAAACTCATTCTCAAAACTAAGTATTTTTATATCACTTTGCTGATGTCTAACAATTTTTTTTAAAAAATTTTATCTCAGTGCTAATTTGTTTCTTTTACCCTTCAACAATGTTAAACACATTGCAGCAGCTAGAATCACTTGTGTTTGTATTTATTTATTCATTTGTGTGAATTGTCTATCATATGATGTTATTAAACCAAACAGGATGATTTTTCCTTATTTGTGAAACACTTATATCCACTTAACCACCAAGAAGCAGGAAATGGAGCTGTGGTCAAGTCTCAAAGTTAAGTAAAGAAGCTAAGAGTGCCTAGGCAAATTTAGCCCCAGTAATGGTAATATATGTATGTATGCATGCATGTATGTACGTATATATATATATATATATATATGTATGTATACATATATATGTATACATATATATGTATGTATATATATATGTATATATATATATACATATCTACCTATATACTAATTGTATTTACCATAGGTTGCAAACATTTTGTTCTGCAGGGAGAGTACCTTGACTTTTTTATTAGCTATGTATTTTAAAGTTTTAGTTTTAAATTTCCATGTAGCATGCTTTCTTTTACTTTTAAAATACTCTAAAAATAGATTCTTCTCAAAACTATTTTAGATAAAGAACTTTTAAATTATCCCAATTTTGTAGTTGAGGGAGATAAAATTCATTAACTGATCTGTGCTTTACTTATGATCATACAGCTTTTTCAAATGTTTATAAAGCAAAGATATTCTTCATAGGAATATATATCACTTGATTCTAATTGACTGTCTATCAGAGATGGAAAGGTGGAAACTAGCTGGGCACCAGTTGATTACACCTGTAATTCTACCTACTCAGGAGGCTGAGATCCAAGGATCATGGTTCCAAGCCAGGACTGGAAAGGTGGTGAGATTCTTATCTTCAATTAATCACCAGAAAACTAGAAGTGGTGTTATGGCTCAAGTGGTAGAGCACTCACCTTGAGCTGAAGAGCTCAGGGACAGTACCCAAGCCCTGAGTTCAAGGCCCATAACAAAACAACCAAACAGGGCTGGGAAGGTGGCTCAGTGGTAGAGTGCTTGCCTTGCATACCTGAGGCCCTGGGTTTGATTCCTCAGCACCACATAAGCAAAAGAAAAAAGCCGGACGTGGCACTGTGGCTCAAGTGGTAGAGTGCTAGCCTTGGGCTGAAGAGCTGAGGGACAGCGCCCAGGCCCAGAGTTCAGGCCCCACAACTGGGCCCAAACAAACAAACAAACAGAAAAACTAGAAGCTATTCTTGTGCCTGAATATAGTTTTATGTCCTTATGGGCTTGCTGGCATACATGCACATGTCATTTTGATTATATATTTATGCAATAGAGAACCTAGGTATTTCTATGAGAGTTGAGAGAATGTTGAACTACATTTTAAAGAACGAGTAAGAAGCAGGGTATTTTTGTTCAAGAATATAAGGTATCCAAGTGGTGAATCTTGATGAGATCTTGTTTTGAAATTAGAAAATATGCCTTTCACTTACTGTGTTCAAAGCATGATGAGTTTAAGGAGATAGTTTTGAGTAACATTGCAAAAGTCTTTATATTCTTTCTAAAAATTTAGATCATATAAGTGTTGTGTCTTTCGAATAAGCTTTAAATTTTTTGGGGGGAGGGGGCAGGGGGAAGGTTATGGTACTAGAGTTTGAAGTCAGGGATTTCTTTTAGAACTAGGCAAATGCTCTATCCCTTGTCCTATGCCTCCAGTTCCTTGATTATTTTGAGATAGTCCTGCTTTTTGTCCAAGATGGTCTGGACTTCTGTCTTCCTATATATGCTTTCTTCTGTAGCTAGGATGACAGGAACATGCCACCACTCTCAGCTTTTTATGTTGAGATGAGTTCCTTTTTTTTCTTTTGCCCAGGCTGGGCCAGAACTGTGATCTTCCCAAGTGGCTAAGATTACAGATTACAGCTACTAGTTCCTGCTATTGGAGTTTTATAAAAGGGAAATGTCCTCACCAAGTTTATGTTTTTAGGATGATCATCTGGTAGAATCAGAAGGGGGCCTGGACATATAGGATAAGATAGAAAATGACGTGATGAGTTTAGAAAGTTTCAGTAATTCTTTCTTCAGGGAAGATAAAAGACTTAACTATGAAAATAACTTGGATAAGAATGTAGGAACACTACTGAAGAGGAATTAGAAGAGAGATTTAATATCTGCATACGGGAGTGAAGGATGACCTTAGGCTCTCATGGTTTAAGCTTGAAAAAACTGAACAGATTTGGTGCTAGCAGCTACTCTAGCAAAGTCCAGCAGAAAGCTGATGAGGAAAAATATTCAAGTTTGCACTTTGTGAATAGAAGTTAACAATGGTAAGCCCTGGGTGCTGCTTAGCAGACAACTCTCTCTCCCAGGTGAGCACAAAGTTAAGAACACCTAAGTCTGTATTCCCATCATATCTATAGGTGGTACTTAAAATCATAGATGTGGATAATTTATCCCAGGGAGACTGCAAAGAATGAACAGAAGAATCTGTGGGAAAACCCTGGAAAATAAAGCCTTGTGGGGAGAAATGTGCAAATCAGATCCTATATCTGAAAGCACTTTGTAAGTGGCAAAGTACCTGTGAGATTCAGAGGAGGCATCTTCCTCCTCCTCCTCCTCCCCCTCCTCCTCTCCTTCTCCCTTTTCCTCCTCCTCCTCCTCTCCTTCTCCCTTTCCCTCCTCCTCCTCCTCTTCCTCCTCCTCCTCCTGATACTCCTCCTCCTCTCCTCCTTGTCCTCCTCCTCCTCTTTGTTCGCCTCCTCCTCCTGTTTGTTGTCATTGTCATCTTCTTTATCCTCTTCATCTTATTTTAGTTGCTGTAAGTAGACAGAGGTGAGTACTACCTCATGATGCACTGAAGTAGAAGAATAGTTGCTATCTTAACCTTTGAGGCATTGTGAGAAATCTACAAGCAGATTCTTTCTTTAAATAACATTCCAGATGCTAAGGTAAAAGATACTTTTGTTCAGATCAAACAAGAGCCAGAGTTTGTAGTTTTTGCTTGTTCCAACTGTAGCCCTGGGCTTGCCATCTGGGGATTTGGAGTAACTGTAAGCAAGTGATCTTCCACAGAGTGCTGGAGAAATGGGGCCTCAGTCCAGATTTCTATTCAAGAATTTTACACAACTGCCTTCTAAGAAAGCCCAAGAGATTTTCATGAAACCAGATTGGCTTAAAATGTGTACATGGTGTTGGCTTCAAGTTGCAGTATTAAAGCACTTTTAATAAGGCTTACAGAAAGAAAATAACTTACTATCACTTTGATGCTTATCTCCAAAAATGTTTTAAAACTCTTCTTTTGCATTTAGTGTTATCAACTCAACCTTCCTTGAAACCTTAATTGAACCTTAATTTAAAATTGAGAAAGTGCTTATTTTTTTATTCAGTAAATCGTATGAACATTGCAAAGAGTTTTAGAATCTGAATTAGAATACACACAGTTTATATTTCACCTTTGCTATTTATTGATGTGGAACTCTATTTCCATTACAGTCAGATACTTCATCTGAAAAATGGAAGTAGTAACATTTCACATAGAGATCTGCTGTATGAACTAAATCATACCATAGCACCACTATTATAAGTTGTAAGACATCTTATGCATTAAGAGACTATATAAAGTTATAATCATTAATTCTGTCATGATTCTGGAAAAAAAGTTTGGTACTAAAGAGAATGTTAGAGGATTGAACGATACTGAAACACACTGCATCTGTGAATGAATATAAAAAATGTCAGTCACTAAAAGCTGTTGAATTATAGGGGATATGAAGGATGGAGAAAGTGAGGGTAAGGGATGGAGGGCGTCAATCTAATTAAAGTACTATATATGCTTGTAAGAAATGCCACCATGGGGAAACCTCTTTGAACAATTAATGTACGTTTTAAAAAGTGAATGGCAGGAGTTGTAAAACAGGTTCTGTCTGGGGTCTGGTGGAAGAGGAAAGGGTGAATAGATAGTGTAAAAGAAGGTGAATATGAGTGAGTTGCTACTGGTTCATGCTTGTAATTCTAGCTACTCAGGAGACTGAGATCTGAGGATCACTGTTGAAAGCCAGCTTAAGTAAGGAAGTCTGTGAGTCTCTAATCTCCAATTAATCACCAAAATGCAGAAATGGTAGTTGTAATTCAAGCAGTAGAATGCAAAAAGTTGAGAGAGTGCTCAGGCTCTGAGTTCAAGCCTCACTACTGGCACACAAAAGAATAGCACAAATATCATCAAAATACTGTATGTCCACATATGAAAATGGAACAGTGAAGCTTTTTGAGACTGGTTTGGAAGGAGGAGGAGGGATGGATGCTAGTAAAATTGTGGAGGAAAATTTATTCTGGTAAGTGTAGAAATAGAGCTTATGACTAGCTGACTCTTATTCAATGTTAAACTTTGACAGGTAGGTATTTAATTATGTTTCAAGAAGATGTATTGGGTATTGTGTGGAATCAAGGTTGAAAACCAGCATTATTAGTTATAATATCTTTCTTCCCATTCATTGTCAGGAGATACTTGGATCTAAGTATTTATTTAATTTAATTTTAATATTGATTTGTGTGTGTGTGTGTTGGTTCTGGGGCTTGAAGTCCAGGGCCTGGATATTTTCCCTGAGCTTGTTCTGTTCAAAGCTAGTGTTCTACTACTTCAGCACTACTTCTGGCTTTTTGGTGGTTAATTGGAGATGAGTGTCTCAAGGCTATTTCTTCCCCAGCTGGCTTTTAACTGAGATCTGAAGATCTCAGTCTCCTGAGTATTACAGATTACAGGCATGAGCCACAGGTGCCTAGCTCTAAATTTTATTATCTTTCCCACCCCTTCTAAGCCTGAGATCCTCTTAAAACCTTGGTATGATTAATGAATGATTCACAAAACTCCTCCTCTGGTCAAGCCCATGAAGTTGCTGTTATTTTTTCATATCATTTATCATTAAAACTATACTTTATGGTTATAATGAGAGCCTTCTCTTTTTATTCTGAAAGCATGCTGTAAGAATCATGTCCCCAATGTTTATTACTTTTGCTTTTACATTAAAGATATTTTATCCTACTTCTTATTTAATGATCTATTTCACACAAGGACTTCTTAGATTACTTGAAAGGAGAAAAATGGGAGAAAATAAAAGTTAAGTGGAAAACATAAACCTTAGAAAAGCAGAGTGGATTTTATAAAGATTCTCATGGCCTTTAACACTTTCTACAGCATAGGAATGCTTTGATTGAAAATTTAGTCTCAAAGGTTTATAGTACAATATCAGTTAAAACTTTAAATCTATGTAAATAAAAAGCTGCATAAGTAATACTAAAAAGAAATTTCCAGAGTTAGATTTTCATTTCAATCACACAAGATTATTTTTATGTGTGTGAAAACTGAAGAGCCAAATTCATTGACTTTTTTAAAAAATTCATTGACTTTTATATTCAGTGGTCCAGTTATACATGATCACCAAGTTTAAAGCTGTGGATAGACATGGTGTTATCTTATAATTGATTTCTTTATATATTAACCACTAAGCTTTATGATGAAAATAAAGCAGTTGACTAATGGGAGATTTTCAAATTGTTAAAAGTATGCAGAAGGGTATATATCTTTTATGCAATGCATTTCTCTACCTAAAGATTTTGTATTCCCTCATGAGAGTAAAATTAACTTGAAGACAGGAATCTTTTATGTATCATTATATGCTTAGTGCCTGTCACAGGATTTAGCATGTAATTAACTACAGAATATTTGTGGGTTGAAATATCTATATTGTCTAATTTATTGGGTAAAAATGATTTTTTGATGTTAGTATTAATTTTACATATAATTTGAGATTTTTAAATTCTCGTTTTACTCTTAATACATAAGACATTTTAAGGAAGAAAGCTTTGAAGTATGTTACTTGCCAGAAAAGAAAAGTTTCAGGAAACATACTCAATCTTGCTTCTGATGAAAATATATAAATCATTCATTTAATCTATTAGTGCTAGAGATTAGGTAAGAGCATTCTTACCACCAGCCATTTTTAGAAGCCAAAGGTTGGCGGAAATTTTCTTGAGCTGAGGCCGACTCTCAGACTAGAAAGAATTCCCAAGGAGTGAAGTTGTGTACCACTAAATGCTGCATTAACTCTTTCGGGCCACCTGGGTACTATTGAGTTCACTGAAGCTGCAGTTTACCAAATGGTACCCCAGCGGCCTTCCTCAGTTATTGCAGCTTCCAGAAGGGCCTATGGCTTCCTGGAGAGCACTTTAACAAATGGAAAGAGCCTGTTCTGGTGCATATTTTCCCAAGGTGAAGTTTTTAAAAAAAATAGCTAGTGCATAGTTTTCACCTTGTAGCACACACAGTTCTTTACGTAAGTGTACCTGTGAATTGTGAAGATGTTACTCATTTCTAGAGGAACTGGAATAGACTATGGGACAGCTTGATTTGAAACGGATGTTTATGTAACAAAATGGCTTATCTGACCCAGTGATATTGCTGCTTTATTTTTTTAAGTGAAAATAAAAAAGAAAGAAGTCACATGTATTTGGGATGTTGCCAGTATTTATTCTACAATGTTTGGGCCCCAAGTAATTGCTAGTTACAAGTGAGATTAGCAACATTTTTAGCCTTTTATCTTTTAATTTAGTCATGTTGGCTAGCTAGAAGTTAACAGTGTTGAAATAATTGTAGCAGTGACTCAGATTTAACATTTGCTACACAATTAGATTTTCTTTAGGTCAACTGGAGCAGATCAAACTTTGCCTTCAGCGAACCTTTCTCAGATCTTTTGTAATTTCATCAAAGAATGATGAAACGTGACACTAGCTGGAATTTAGTTCTAAGAAGCATCACATATTTGTTTTAACATTGTTTATAGGTTTTGATGTTTTCTCGGGTTGTTCATTTAATTCTCTTGTTAAATAACAGATTATTTAGTAATCTATTCACCAGAGTTTAAATTTATTTTTAATGACTCATTTTAATACTTCTTTACTCAGTCATTCACAGAATATTTAAATGTTCCCACTCTGAGAGTCATGAATGCAAAACTGAATACGGTGCGCTTCCAGCACTCAGCGAATGTTAAGGTTTAGTGGAGGTAGACAGACAGATGAATGAATAATTAATATGCAGTGTAATAACAGTGATAATAAAGGTATAAACACAGTACTACAGAAGCACAGAGGAGCAAATGACTAAATGCAGAATATAAAGAGAACTGGGGTGAGGTAGGGCTATGCAGTACAGGGAAAGTGTTTGTCTAAGAAAAGGCAAGTAAATTAAGAAAACCCTTCTAGGAAGAGGCATTTCCATGTAGGTTAGGAGAGGAGGGTTGGTTCTTGGGGTACTTTGAGTGGAAAGAGAGCTCCCAGGAAGGCATAAGAAACAGCGAAGTCAAACTGAACAATCACTGAGAAATGCTTCTGAACTTGGAATTTAGGGATTTTCTAACACCAAACAGCATTTTCATTAGAAAGGCAGGAACTGGGGCTTGTTTGCCATGAAATAAATGGAATTGTAGGATGAAGACAAAACAGGAGGTGTAGTCTGTCTTTCAAGAAAGGAAACTGGAGAGCAATGTGTGAAAGCTTTAGGAGAATGAGTATATTTGGTCATATTTGAGACTAAGAAATATAAACCAGGAAAGGAAAACACATACATATTATGCAAGCGAGAAGGATATATATTGCTTTAGTAAAATGCTTCAATAGTTTAACTGATTAGACATTTATCTACTCTTCCTCAGCTCTATCCTTGATTACTACGCATTTAGCTGATTTAAAAGTTACTCGTGTAAAAGCTGGGCAGGTAAAGGGTACATTTTAATTATGTGAACTGTCTACTTGTTATCTTTGAAGTTCATGTTTGCAACTTAAAATTATTTTTCTTAGTGAGCTCAGCATTGATTAAAAAATAAGTAGAAAAATCTACCCTCAAGTTATCTAATATCAAATTTGCTCTCTTTAGGGTAAAGAGTTGATTTAAAAATAGACTTCAGACTTTCTCTTACATGCTTATGTGTTTCTATAATTATTATAATTAATAGGTATAGTAATTCTGTGTTTTCCATTATTTGTGAACCATTTTACCTACTATTTTTTTTTAAAGATCAGATAACCAGTATGTATGAACTATCTTAAATTCTATACTGTTATAGGTCTTATTTTTGCTTCCCATGCTTCCATTATGATTGGGATATAATCCTTTTCTTAAAAATCAATTTTAGCTTTTAAAAAGGGTCTTTCTTGTAGTCCAGGCTGATCTTGAACTGTATGATCCTTTTAACATGATCTCCTGAATCTAGGATTACAGGTGTATGCTACCACCCCAGCCAATCAATATTTAACTTTTATTTCTTATTTTTAAACAGCAATATTTAATTTATTTGTTGATGTTGGTTGTGGGGCCTGTACTCTAGGCCTGGGCACTGTCCTTCAGCTCTTCAGTTCAAGCTTGCACTCTACCACTAGAGCCACAGTGCCACTTCTGGCTTTTTCTGCTTATGTGGTGCTGAGGAATTGAGACCAGAGCATAATGCATGTGAGGCAAGCATTCTACCATTGAGCCACCTTCCCAGCCCAATATTTAAACCTTTTTAATCTTCCTAGAAATTGTAGGAAGATAGGATAATGAACACTTTTAGTAGAAAGTATTCATTCTAAAAAGGTCAAAGCTGAAAGAGATCTTGGGGAAGATGATGAGGTTTCCCAAATACCAGTATAGAATCACAATCAAAGAGATGTCTACAAGGATTATTTCAGTTTCTAGGAAATTTTCTTTGGAGAGTAGGAGAGAAATAAGAAAACTGTCTAGAATCATTAAATAACTATTGAATAACCCAAAGTCATTTAATAAATATAAAATTAACTGAATATATTTACTTATATTGCTTGTAGTATCATGATTATAATTACCCATCCTAGAAACATGACAAATTGCCTATCTATCTATCTATGTTGTGATTTTTCTAAACAATGGAATGTTATACTTTATTGAACACGAATTAAACATAAAGTCAACAACATTGTTGAATTTTAATAACAGCATTGACTTATAAAGAGAAGAAAGTATATTTCTGTGAAGTAGAGAAATAAGCAAAATGAAAAGGCATTTTATATATATGATAATTGAACTGAAAAGCAAATGTATTATTAACAAAAAATACTGGGGTGCTAGGATGGGTATACTTCATGCATCAGGGACAAACACTGCTAGTAATACATTTCTTAAGCTGATTAGTTAGTACATAGAAACTTGTTTTACATATTTTATGTGGATGTGTGCTTTATGTACATCAAATATTTTACAATAAGATTAAATATTATGTAACAAGTGAGAATTCAATACATGCTAGATTCCATTATCATGACTAAGACTATTGCTCAATAAATCCTTATTTACTTGTTCACAACTTTTCTCACCAGAGATTTGCTAAATTTTTCTGGATTACTTATGTTTGACACAGATTCTGTGACATTACACAGGACCATAGCAGTGATCATAGCAGTGTTTGGGGTTGGGGACAATTGGGGCTTGAACTTGAGGCTTTGTACTTGCAAGTCACATGTTTTACCACACGAAGCATACCTCCTTTTTTATTTTTCAGATAGGGTCTTGTTTGCTGGGGCTGGCCTCAGACTATGATCTTCCTCCTTCTGCCTGCTGGGTAAAGGGGATTACATACATGTACCTCCATGTCAACTTGGTTTCAGATACAGTTTTGCTAAGTTGGTTGTCCTTCCTAGCCTTGAACTATTATCTTGTCGTTGCTGTCTGCCATGTATCTGGGATTACAGGCATGGGCCTCTGTGTCTTGCCCCTAGTTAGCAGGAGATCATGAAAGGAAATTATGTAAATTTGATATATATATGTCATATATATAATTGTACATATTTACATACGCACAATTTTGGGGTTAATATTTTATTTTTTCCTCACAAAAATTGACTCAAATCCACTGTTAATCTTATTATTTTCTGTTTATCATTGCTAATTTATCAATCAACCAGTTAACAAATAGAAATTGGATAGTTACAAAATGCATTAAAATTCATATATTCATAAATATTAAAAAAGTGGTTATTTATTCCATGCTTGCTAAATAATAGACACCTTGATAAGTGTTTGTATACATGACCAGGTTCTTTATATACTTTGCTCAGATTTTATGAGAGCATGTCATGTGTTCCTTATTCTCTGCTGACCATTACATGCATAGTTTTGCTTTTAGATTGATAGACAAACTGCTGAGTTGTCAAGCTGCTTACTCTTACAGTCCTTACTCAGGAGGCTGAGTTCTGATGATTATAGTTCAAAGCCAGCCTGGACATACAGTCTATGAGATTCTTATCTCCAACTTCTGGCAAAAAGCCAGAAGTAGTATTGTGGTTCAAGGGGTCGAGCACACTAACCTTGAGCACAAAAGCTCTGAAACAGCACCCAGGCCTGAGTTCAAGCCCCAGGAACAGCAAACACACACACACACACACACACACACACACATATTGATGCACATACTATACAAATACTTTCCTTAAACTCTAACCTCACATTAATCAATTTTTATTGTCAATTTGATGTACAGAGGGGTTACAGTTACATAAGTGAGGTAATAAGTACATTTCTTGTCAAACTTGTTACCCCTTCTCTCATTTTCTCCTATTTTTTCTCCTATTTTCCTTCCCCCCAGGGTTCTAGTTTGAATGTTACTTCAGAGAAAGAATTTTTGGAAGATTTCTTTTTTTTCCCCATATTCTCCCCCTCCTCCTCCTCCGCCTCCTCTGCCTCCTCCTTCTCCCCTTCCTCCTCCTCTTCTTTCTTCTCCTTCTCCTCCCCCTTCTTTAAAACATTTTTTATCTCTTTTTATACTTTCCAAAAAGATCTGAATTTCATCTACCACTGTCTCCCCATCACCCAAGATGTACTTAATTGAAGTATATAGTTTCTGAAGATATCACAGGTGCAGATGGTAGAAAAAGCAAAATCACCAGGGACTGGTCTATCTCCTGCCTCCAGGCTGAGCTTCATCCAAACCCAGAGAAGAACTGAAGTAATAGCCTTACTTACACTTTCGTAGTTTGCATTGTTCTCTTGGGTCTTTTTCACTTTAATTTTTTATAATGTCACAGTGAACCAAATTGTGTCATGAACTACTGAGGCACATAGAGTCGTATCTGTGATCTTCCAGTATATGTCCCATAACAAACTACTTCGGTCATAAAAATGAGTATTTTTGCAGCTCCATTATACATTTACTTCTATTGTCTCTTTATCAAATTAATCTTTCTTTTAAAAAATTTTTTATTGTGAAAATACTGTACAGAGGGGTTACAATTACATGAGCAAGGTAATGAGTACATTTCTTATCAAGCATTGTTGCCTCCTCCTCTGTTTCCCCTTATTATCCCTTCCCATCTTCCCCCACCCCTCCTGGGCCAAAGTTGTAAAGTTCCACAGAACGTCTTGTACATCTCATTGTTGCCCCAAGATAAGGAATCAAATGGTTTTTCTTTTTTGCTATTGTTTCTAAGATTTATGATTTCTCTGTTGCTTTGTATGTTCCTCCCCCACGATATAACCCCTATTTTCACTGTATTTGATATTGGTACAATTGGGGGAGGAGAAGGGAAAAAAACAAATTGTTTAAATAGGGATACAGGTGGACTCATTGTAACAATCTTTCTTTTTTAAATTAGGTGATCTGGGGTTTTACCTCATGGCTTTGCACTTGCTAGTCAGGCACTTTACCACAGAGACTTATCTCCAATGCTTCTTTTCCTCCTTGCTACTAGTTATTTTTAAGACAGCATCTTTCTTTCTGCCTGGGCATCCACCTACACTGTGATTTACCTAGTTCTGGTTTCCCATCATAGCTGGGATACAGACATGCTATCCATACCCAGCTTCTTCTCTTGAGATATCCTTACGGAATTCTCTTCCCTCAGGATAACCTGGATCAAGACTCTCTTGATCTCAGTTTCTTGTGTAGCTATACTCCACCATGTACAGCAAGAAGAATCCTTGTAAACTTTTCTTCCTGGATTAACCTTGAAGAGTAGCTAGAATTAAGTAGCTAGAATTGTTAGTGTGAACATCTGGTACTTTACATGTTATCATGTTTATATGGCATCTTAAGCTTTCTCTAGACTGAGGTAAATAAGCTGAGTAAAATGAGTAAACTAGTGGAGTAACCATAATTTCATTATAATTAATGGTTCATTATTAGATTCCGTTTTTTTTAAGAGACCAGAATGCAGGAATAGGAGAAACTCTAGGTCTCGTTGGCACAGGCCAGAATTTTCTTAATAAATACCCAGAAACATAACAAATCAAAGGAAGGTTGGACAAATGGGATTGCCTGAAACTGCAGAGCTTCTGCATGGAAAAAGACATAGCGAGCAAAATCAATAGAAAGCACATGGATTGGGAGAAGATCCTCACTAGCCATACAATGGATAAGGGTCTCATATCTAAAATATACTTAGAATTCAAAAAAAAACTTCCCCAACAACAAATCCTCAAAGAAACAACCACATGATTAACAAGTGGGCTAAAGACTTAAAGAGAGACTTCTCTGAAGAGGAAATAAGAATGGCCAATAGACACATGAAGAAATATTCAACTTCTCTGGCCATAAAAGAAATGCAAATCAAAACAACATTGAGATTCCACCAGTTAGAATGGCTATAATCAAGAACTCTAATAACAACAGATGCTGGAGGGGATGTGGACAGAAGGGAACCCTACTGCATTGTTGGTGGGAGTGTAAACTTGTTCAACCACTTTGGAAAGCAATATGGAGACTCCTCAAAAGACTCCACATAGAGCTCCCCTATGACCCAGCAATCCCACTTTTGGACATTTACCCAAAGTATGATAAACTAGCCCATACTAAAGCTACCAGCACAACTATGTTTATTGCAGAATTAATTATTCACCACAGCTACAATATGGAACCAATGCAGATATCCCTCAGTAGAAGAATGGATCAAGAATATGTGGTATACATATGCATATATATATATACATATATATAGTGGAATTCTATGCCTCCCTTAGAAAAAATGAACCACCTCATTTATTAGGAAATAGAAAGACTTGGAAAAATTATATAAGATGAAGTAAGCCTGGCTCAAAGAAACATAGGTCCCATGGTTTCCCTTATTTGCAAGAACTAGTATTTGTCTAGGATAATCTTACCAGACAAGCAGAAAAAGGTCAAAAGCTATGTACATATGTTCATATAAGATGATGCTAAGCAAAATGAACCCCAAGACAGGGATGAAAGAGGTTTTTTTCTTTGTTGCTGTTGTTTTTAGTGCACTATGTGATTTTTTTTGTTTCTTTTGTATGTTCTTCCCCCATGGTATAATCCCTGTTTTCATTGTATTTGATTCTAGTGCCCTGCATCTTATGTATACATTTTTTCTAATTTGAGGAAGGGAAGGGAAATAACAAAATGCTGAAATAATTATACAGGTTGACTCATTGTAACAATGAGATGTCCAAGACACTTTGTTGAAAATGAACTTTACAAGTTCAGGTGGGAGGGGAGGAGTTGGGGCGGTGGAGAAGGAAAGGATAGTAGGGGAAAAACAAAGGAGAGGGTAACAGTGCTCGATAGGAAATGTACTCATTACCTTACTCATGTGACTGTAACCCCTCTGTACAATATCTTTACAATAAAAATATATTAAAAGATAAAAAGTGACCAGAATGTTTAAGTAATTTGCCCAATGTAGAGCACCTTGTAAATGATAGAATGAAATTTAAGTACAATTTTGTCTTTCTGACCTCACAGCTTGTACACTTTCCACATATCCACATTGCATGCCATGACACGATTCTATGTCCTGGTGATTCAAGAATAAATGAGACAGCCCTTGCCCTTGGAGATCTCCACCTTACGAGGGTAGTAGCAGAACTAATCTAGGACTTAGAATCTGCAAGAGTTCTCGGCAGCTGTGGTGAAGAAAACTCTAACATTGAGGTAGGCATTACAAGCCAGAGGTAGGAGACTGTTCCTTAGCATTCCTAAGCAGCAAGCATTCCCCTGCATCCTAGCAGACATATTTCAGAGTCACTCTTGCCTGACTTGTGTCAGGGAGAGTATTCATGTACTGAATCCTAGTCATGTCTCCCTGCTACTCCAGTATGCTTATTTCCCTTCTTAAAGATTTCCTACTCCACACCCTCAGGTTGCTGAAACAATTCTTCTGATCATTGGAATGAGAAAGTGGAGCTGGTTATTGTAATCCATTCGTCACTAAGCATTAAACCCAGTGAGGTAGTCAGGAAGTATATATATATATGTGTGTGTGTGTGTACACCTGAGCTGTGGGTGTAAGTGTTTACTAAATTACATGCTATAATTTGGGGTTGGACAAAACATGTAAAACAAGAGAAGAGGGACTCAGCAGTATATAGAGTGTGAATATGTAAAGGAATTAGGAGAAAGGGTCTGTGGGGGTTGGAATAAAATGGAAATTCAGAGAAAATGAAGCAAATGAAATGCATAATAACATTTCTTGCTTTGTAGAAAACAGTCTCCATAGGAATAGAGTCCAATAAACCTGAGACAATTAAAGAGTAATTAAACTAAAGTGTTGTTGGTGACCTTGACTGTACCAGGGATTTGAAGAACCCTGAAGGGTGGAAGACATCAAGCAAGAAGCGTTTATCTAGAAGGCCAAGCTTAAGGTTCTTTGAAATATGTGACAATTTAATCAGACAAAGAATGGATAGTATTGTGTACATGGATTTATAGGACCCCAGTGACTATAAGTCAATTGAGACATTTTTATAAGCCTTCCAGAAAATTGGTTTCATAAAATTCTATGCACTTCTGAGATTATTTTTAAATTTCTTATATGAGTGATTTATACTATCTGATCAGGTTATAAGCACTTGAAAAACTAAGTTGTTCCTTTTATTTCATTCATTATTGTCTCAAATTGCTTTCTGAGCTAACAGTTTCCAGTTAGTGTTAATTAATAGACAATATTTTCTATGCTAGCTTTGCACTTCCATAATGAATTACCTGAAACAATTAACATGTAAGGAGAAAAATTTTATTTTGGCTCATAGTTATCTCAAAATGAAAGTGAGAAAAAAATCAAAATAAAAGTGAAATTTACTGAATTCTCAGACTCTGAAGAGTTTGTGACCTTAAGGAGGTAGTATGGGAAGAATGGACTGAACCCCTCAACCAAGACTAAACCTTATATTTTTCTCTCTTACTCCTCCCAAGCTTTATCCTATAAGGACTCAGGATCCACACTTAAGGGTTCTGATATTTCAATACATACATCAACCATGCCTTTGGATATTCTCAAACTTAAGACAACACTTACCATTGAGATGATCTAATTTTAATGAAATATGCTTTTTTAAATTTTATTGCCAAGGTGATGTACAGAGGGGTTACAGTTACATATGTTTGTCACTGTAGTTGACTTGACTAACACAAGACACTGGGGCTTGTGTTTTTGATTATCTGATTTGGGGAAGGGAAGAGGAACAACAAAATGGTGAGACAAAAGACAAAGGGTGAACCAATGCAACAGTGATACTCATAAAACACTATGTTGGAAGTGAACTTTACAACTTGGGTCGGGGGGAGTTGCGGGAGGGGAAAGTGGAAGGACAATAGTGGGGGGGTAACTGTTGGACAAGAGAAGTGAAATATTCTAAAGAGAAAAGGGACATGGCTAACATCTATAAGCAGGACCATTTGTGAAAGGTACATAGAATTGTTTTAACTCTTGGTGAAATTATATTTGGGATTAAGGTGGGCAAAGCCCCCTGATCTTCAAATGTCTGTCTGCATCATGAGGAGGAGCTTCTTCCAAAGGTGGATCAGACTGAAGGCCTATTAAAGCTATGGTTAGACACAGGATCTCTCTGCAGTTCCAAACTGGTACCAAGTATTATGTTAAGCACTGAAACAACTTTGATTAGTTTTATCAATAAAATGAAAAGTCTACCTATTTGCTGTTATTTAATATACAAATGGGAGAATTAGGATTTGGACCTAGTCTATGTGGCTAATTCATATTTTTGCTCACATGAATATTTTAAAAATATTTTTATTGTAAAGATACTGTACAGAGGGGTTACAGTTCCATGAGTAAGGCAATGAGTACATTTCCCTACTGAGCATTGTTGCCCTTCCTTTGTTTTTCCCCTATTATCCCTTCCCTCTCTACCTCCCCAACTCCTCCTTGCCCCGAAGTTGTAAAGTTCATTTTCAACATAGTGTCTTGTAAGTCTCATTATTACAATGGGTCAACCTGTATCTTTGTTTCAGCACCCACTTCATATATGGCTCTCTTTCCTTCCATCCCCTCACCTTAGGGGATAGAGAAAGGGAAGGGTGTAAGGAAAGATCATGTGGAAATTTTATGTTTGAAATTTATGGGAACCAGAAGTAGAGAGGTAAGAGTAAAGAATAAATAACATCATAGAAAGGGGAGAATAAGTTAACTTTAATTTTGTGGTTTTAACTGGCTGTCAGTACTGTTTTGATATTAAATATATTACTTTTTTTTTTTGGTCGGTCATGGGGCTTGAACTCTGGGCTTGGGTGCTGTCCCTGAGCTCTTCAGCTCAAGGCAAGTGCTCTACTACTTGAGCCACAGTGCCACTTCCACTTTTCTGGTGGTTCATTGGAGATAAGAGTCTAATGGACATTCCTGTTGGGCTGGCTTTGAACCATGATCCTCAGATCTCAGCCTCCTGAGTAGCTAGGATTACAGGTGTGAGCCACTGGCACCTGATTATTTTGCTCTTTTAAATGGAAAAAATTCTCACAAATCACAAGTGCCATTTCAACACATACTAATATAAAACAAAACTATTTGTATTCAACAATAAGACCAAAAAAAGAATATGGAAAAATTAAAGCTCTCCTCACTCATGCATTTATTCAATCAGCAGACATTTAGTAGGTATTTCTGATGAGTGGGACTATAGACTATAGGAGAAGATAAGATGTCATCGCCCCTAGAGAAATGCACTGCGGTACAAATATTAACATAGATCACATGTAAATAATGACATTTTGCTGACATTAAGTGTCTGGTTATGACACGAATATATTTTTGACAACTGTCTTACGTGTGACCATATGAAATATGCTAAGATGAGTTAATTCTCTATTTGTCATTATTTAAACTACTGACAACCTGTGATATCATTTGGCTTTTTGTTAACCTTTAAAAGTTTATTGGAAAGTATACAATTACATAAGTAAGGTAATGAGTATATTTATTTTTTAACAGTGTTACCACCTCCTTATTTTTCTTCTACTTCCCCTGTCCCTGTTTTCCCTCTCCCCCAAGTTGTAAAGTTCATTTCCAGCATAGTGTACAATATCATTGTTGCATTGGTTCACCCTTTTTCCCACCATTTCTGTGATTCCCATTGCTTTCCCCAAATCATATAAATTTATATACAACAAAAAGGGTACTTAAATAAATATCAGTGAGGACAGGGAATAAACCAAAGGAAAAAGAAATAATTGCTAACAGTATACTAAAAAAAGCCCCTTGTTTCCATTTTTTGGAGTTCATTTAGATAAGCATCATTTTATATGGTCATATGTACATAGCTATTGAACTATTGTGATCCCCTTTTAAGAACATCCTAGATATATTCTAGTTATTACAAATGAAGGAAACCTTGTAGCCTATGTTTCTTTGGTTCTGGCTTGATTTGCTTAATGTATTTTTTCCAAGTCTTTCTATTTCAATATACCTAAATCATTTTTAGGGAAATCTACTTAGCATCAGCTATCACAATGAAATAATATTTGATACCATGCACTGGTAATCACAAGCAAAATGGGTCCCAAAGTCATATTTACTAATGTTATATTGGGTTTATAATGATCCTGAAAATTTGTTTGACATTTATATAAGATGCACAATTAAGAGATTGAGAAACTCCAAAATCCATGGGAAAATATCTAATTTAAGACATGTTTGGAAATCATAATGTCATGGGTCCTGTTTTCTTTTACCCACTGTCTGACTTTTAATAGATTCTGAACTCTTTGAGAGCAAAAAATTCCTCCTCCAAGTTATAGCCACAATCAATGCCTTTTTACAAATCTAGCATCAAGTAGATATATAGACCTGGTTTCTGACTGAAAAAGAGGTGAATGACTGAACAAACAGTAAGTCTAAAATACATTTTAATTTCTGAGAAGGAAATCTGCTCATCTAACTCTTGCCAACATGATAGAGAGAACTTTCCTCTGTTGTTTTAAACATATGCCTAGGAATGTGGATTCTTATTTTTGGCAACACTGGGGTTTTAAACCCAGTGCCTTGTTTTTGCTGTGTAAATATTAGTATTTTAAAATCAAAATTGTATTTCTTTTGGTTGGTCCTGGGGTTTGAACTCTGGGCCTAGGCGCTGTCCTTCAGCAATTCAGCTCAAGGCTAGCACTCTTCCACTTGAGCCACAGTGCCATTTCCATGTGTCCTGCATCTTGTATATATATATATATATATATATATATATATATATATATATATATTTCAAATTTGGGGAGGGTAAGGGAAATAACAAAATGCTGAAATAAGGATATAGGTTGACTCATTGTAACAATGAGATGTACAAGACACTATTGAAAATGAACTTTACAACTTTGAGGGAGGGGAGTTGGGGAAGTGGGGAGGAAAAGGATGGTAGGGGAAAAGCAAAAGAGGAGGAAATTGACTCATTACCTTGTTCTTGTAACTGTAACCCCTCTGTATAGTATCTTTACAATAAAAAAGATATATATAAATAAAAAGTAAAAAATAAAATCAAAATTGCAGAATTCTAGAAAGCATTGCTGTTGTTTTTTATTCCTCCTTTTTATTCATTGATATATTTGTGAATAAAATGGAAAGAAATTAAGATTAAAATTGTAACGTGTATACATATGAATTCTCCTTTTTCCTTGACAGTACTTAAATACATTTGTATTTAATATTGTAATATTAAGTCACACAATCTCAAAATATATGTTAATATATTCATATAAAAGTAAGAATGATTTATTGAACACAATTTAAAAATATTAATATTCCTAGCATTAAGGCAAAATTGCTGTTATTTTATGTTGTGGGACATACCCTTTCAGTTGTTTCCTAATATATTAACATACAATATACATACATGTCTATCTTAAAAATGACAACCAACTGAATATGTTTTTAGAGATTATGTATTTTAAACTTCTAGAGAAATGCTGGCATGTAAAAAGTAGAGAGAGAATGCCCCAAAGAAATCTAAGATGTAAACTGTCCATGTGGCTTAAATACCGACATGATACAGAATTTCGATCTCTTGTGTTTTCTAGGAATGGTAAGAAAAAGTCTGAGGATCAGAAGTGACTTACAAAGGCAAAGCCTGAGATTTTAGTTAGGAAAGAAGCATGATCTGGTTGCTAAGCAACCGATATTCAAGGAAGAGACCTTCAGATAGAACGCCCACTGCTTTGCCCTCCTCCCCGCCCCCACACCCATGAGAAACATACTGTGTGAGAAAATGACTGGACTCCCCCACCCTATGCAAACTGGTCTCCACAGTGTGGCATGTATGCCGCCTGTAGAACATGCCCCTGACCTTCTCAGCTCAGTGTGCGGCCAGATGGAAAAGACACACAGACAGCTCTAGGACCGACTGACCTTCAGCAAGAAGCCCGTGCGGGGTCACTGTGAAACTGTGCCACGGATGGTCTGTCATTGCCTTTTTCCCTCAATGACTTGGTGTTTGGGGCAGGGGGAAGGGAAGGTTAGGAGGGTGGCGACTGGCGGAGAGCAGGGAGCCCTAATCATAACATGTCTTTTCAGGAATATGCAGGTCTGGTAGAGAAATGCTGGGGCACAGGGACCAGGAGTTGAACAGTCGGTTCCATATCCTCCAGGGAGAAAACCTATTAGATTTGCGACTGAATTGTCAGTGTGACTTTCTTACTCGAACTGTTAAAAATGGAACGCTCTGCTCTGTGTAGGAATGTGACTAATCAGTGTCTCCCAAATGCAGTATTCTGAGGGAACCGACTCATCGACAGTGCAATCAATCATTTGCCCCATGCCTGGACCTTTGTGTACTTTCAGAAACCAGTTTGTGAACTCTTAGGAGCCTACATTTCTCAATCACATTTGCAATATCCAAAAAGTACTATAAAGTTTTTTTTTTTACTTTATTTAGGTAAAAACTACATGACACTTTGCTCCTTTCTTTCAGTTAGATCCCTGACTGTCAATCATACTTCATGTAGAAAATAAAAAGAATTTGTTTTCAACAAGCTATTCATTAACAAAAATCGATCTGAAATGGTAAGTTCCTACAAAAAGTGTTCATTGGTTGAATTGCGTGAATATCCATCTATTTTGTTGTGAGACTATTCATATTTGACTCTAAAGTATCATAAGGGAATATTGGCAATCTCAAGGCCCAAGGAAAACCTTTTGCCTGAAGGACACACAGTGGTCCATTGTCTCATCTTCAGTGTGCCTTGGCAAAGACAAATCTGATATGAATGGATTTAAACAAAGGAGAAAGGTGCACACAATTCCTCATGTGCCCAGCTCTCCCTCAGAATTTTGGGTAATAACAAGGACTTGGACTTTGAAGGCCTCTACTCTTTCCATTTGTGTGGGTATGCCTCCAGGTCTGCCAGTTATGTGTCTAAGACAAGTTTTTAAACTTCTCAAAGCTTTACATTGTTACCTCTAAAGAGAGGTTAATTATCTTTAAATAATACCATCACCAAAAACTTAGAATGTACAAGTCAATGGGAGAAGTTGTCCCAATAATGTGTCTATGTCCTTGTAGTGCCAGTGGTAGGTGAAATAATCCTTCTCTTCCTTTTCTTGTCTAGAATGACTCTCAATTTTAGAGGTAGTTTATTGGTTATAATATTGAGCAGTAATTTTACACTCTAAAGTAGAACTTAAATTAGAACAATTACTAGTTGTTCTAATTGTAAACATCTCTCTCTCTCTTTTGCTGTAGTTCTGAAAATAATTTATGGTCCAATTTAATTCTTAACTATGAAGCCTTTGCAGATTTTGTAGCCCTCAGTGATGTTGCCATCCAAGGCCTTCATATAACATTTATTCTCTTTACTACTGCTTGCTACTTCACCTCCATAATATTATTGTCTGCTTTGCCTTTTAAGTAATGCTAGAAATTAGAAAATAGGATCATACCTTTTTATTTCTTTGTACCTCAAAAAGTTTCCTCTGTGGTCAGATGCTTGGCCAGTGAGTCAAAATCAAAGATCTTGGTGGTGGTGTGTGTGTGTGTGTGTGTGCGCACGCTTGTGCTTGCTTATATGTGTATATATGTATTTGCAGTGCGCTTATATGTGTATATATGTATTTGCAGTTTATTCCTTATTTCTCCTCAATGAACACAAAAAAGGAAAGAAGGATTTAGATGAAAGCAGACTAGCAAAGATTACTTGACATCCCTGGAAAGACTGTTAGAAAGGATAGGTATAGATCTTTCTTGGAGACCAGAAAAGGTGGGAGGAGAGCTTTTTGCCTGGAATTGCAAAAATCATAATAAAATACACAAGCAAGATATGGTACATTGGTTAAGGTTCCAGGGGAAGGGAGAGATGTATTATGAAAATTGGCTCATGTAATTATACATCACTTGATGGTACAATTTGCCTGTCATCTACAAGGTAGAAAACAAGGATGAGCCAGTGGTGTAATTCAATCCAATTCCAAAGAATTGTGAACTGAAAAGGAAGGGACGTGCTGGTGGAAGTCACAGGGTCAAAAGTCAGAAGAAGAGATTGATGTTTAAGGGCTGGGAAAGAAAACTATTGCAGCCGAAAAAGATCAGAGAAGGAAAAGGAGAAAGGGAGAGAGGGTGAAAGGTGAAAGGGAAAGGCAGAAGGGAGAGAGATTTACCCATATTGATGAAGGCAGATCTTTTTATCTACGTGTTCAAATGCTAATCTCTCCCTGAAACATCTTCATAGATACACTCAACAAGAATCTTTTAGCATCTGAGCATCCTTTAGCCAAGTATAGTGACACACAATATTTCTGTTCGATAGTCTGAAATAGACTATCAATTACCTAAGTGTGGGAACTGACAGACAAAAGGAAAAATTTAACCCCATGAGCAGACTAAAGAATTATTATTTATTGTAACATTATTTTTGAAGAATTTTCTTGAATTAATAGTTTTTGCTACAATGGGTTAGCATGGAGATCTTTGTAATGGTTAAATGCATCTGGGAAGTTGTGAATGGTAGTTATGGGAGCTACAGTGATCAGCCTTAAGGAGATAGACAGGAACAAGAAAATCGTTCTATGTAGCACAGGCAGAGAGAGTTTGGTATGAAAAACAGAGGGCTGTGGAGATTATAGAGTTGAATTCCTGCTCTATCCATTGTAAATATGATTAAGGTTAAGTTATTTAACTGTCTGGGCCTCAGTTTCCCCATATGTAGTTATCAAAAGGTAGTAATTAGTTATTGTTGTTATTAGTTATTGTTATTGCTTGTGCTTAATAGAGAAATACTTCGTACCCATTGTTTATATCTTGATTATGTGGAATGGACATTTATATGTCCCCAAACACTTATTACCATCATATCACTCACTAAAAATTGTCACTCATATCACAAGGGGACATAGAATTGAAATATATCAGCTGAAATAAATTCTTCTTAATAATTTAATGAATATATTTCTATTTAAAGGTATTACTGTAAGTCTGAATGTTACCAGATGGTCAGTGATAAAATCCCAATTCTCACACTTCTCCATGTCTTTACAAACAGTATTTTCATTTCTACTATTGCCTCTACTGCTAGTTAGAAAGGAATTTCACTTCTTTCAGGAAAGGCTATTTTGCTTTCATTTATAATTATAATCCTCCATCCGGATGTATCGAGTATACTTTTTTGGAGAACAATTTTTATGATTAACAAGTTAAAAATCGTTTCCTTCACAAGTTGAACACGAACAGCTGGTGCTTTTCAGTGTCTTTTTAAAAATGCTCTGTCTTTCATTGCAAAGGCAAAACCATGAATTTCACATGGCATAATATATGGAAAGGGAAAACTAGTTGTATAGTTTTTAGTCTGCATCAACTTTCTAGGTCATTTATTCAACAATTTAATAACATTCTTAGTATCTAATCTCATTATCTACGTACCTACCTATCTATCTATCTATCTATCTATCTATCTATCTATCTATCTATCTATCTATCTATCTATCTATCTATCTATCTATCTATTCATCTACCTGTAACCTTAGTGCACTGGTCATTTATGCAACAATTTAATAACATTCTTAGTATCTGATCTAATTATCTATCTATCTATCTATCTATCACCTTGAAGGATGCATAGAGCTGAAAAATTCACTTCAGCTTTGTATGATGATACAGGAAGTTGCCCCTTCTCAGGAAGTAGAGGTATAAGTTTGAAGTCACACTAGGCAAACTTAATCAAGTCTCTATGTTAAAAACAAAATATTGGGAACAAAGGGTTAGGGATGTGCTCAAGATGTAAAACACTTGCCCAGTATGACTGAGGTACAGAATGACTGAGGACTTGGCTGGGTTCAATCCCTAATTCTGAAAAAAATATAAATATATATTTATATGCATATTTTAAAATTAATATCTCTAAATTACACAATGACATATTGACATGTTTAGTATTTTAATTGGAAACATGACCCGTTTGACAAGGTTACATGTGAAGACTATCAATATGTCAAACATTCTTCTGGTGATTATGTTTTATGATCTCTCTGAAGTTCCCATCCAGTGAACTGCTTAATGAATATTATAAATACTTGGTAAACTAAATGGCTTGCCTTGAGCAAAAGAAGCTCAGGTACAGAGCCTAAGCCCTGAGTTCAAGCCCCAGGACTGGCCAAAAAAATCAAGTGCTTGGCTTTGTCTCTAGTTTGTACTATGTGTTCTGTGTATGCAAAACACATACAGACATAAAGAATTTCATAGTTTTGGGTACAGTCCACACAATCATTAGTAACTCTCGTACAAAGAGATGTTTTGGGAAAGTCATTATAGTTGGTTTTTATCAAGGCCCGCATAAGGTCTTAAGTCTCCCACAAAAATAAACATTTTATTTTTTTCCCTCACATCAACTAGATATAACTGATGGATAGATAATGTACAACAATAAGGAAAAGGATCTTTTTTTCTTTACTCTTTTCATTTATTTTTTGGTGCCAGTACTGAAACTTGAACTCAGGGCCTTGTGCTCCCGTTTGGAATTTCCCCTTAAGGCTGGTGCTCTAACACCAGACCCACACTTCCACTTCCAGTTTTTTTTTTGCTGCATAATTGGAAATTTCTCATAGATTTGTCTACTTTGGCTAGCTCAAAGCACAATCCTCAGATAGCAGCATTCTGAGTAGCTATGATTAGAAGCAGAAGCAACCAACACTGAGCTCTTTTTAGTCTTGATAATTCACAGATAGATCTTTTCTATATTACAAAATGTTAGCTCCCAGAAAAACAAGCAAATCTGAAATCTGTGTCCTAATGAACCATCTTACGTATAGGACAGAGGAAGAAGCAATAGAAAGACATTGACAATAAAAAGCTCTGTCTAGCTCCTAGCTAGAACCTAGCTTCAGTTTGTATGTCAGTATCCATTCAATATTCCATTTCAGCATTCATTCTTCCCCTGATTTTCCTAGGAAAAGCTCTTTCTGCCCTTTCATTTGCCTTCTCTATGGGATTTATTTGTTAGTGAGTCTCTCTCCCCCATCAGCTTGTAAGACTGAGAATGATATCTCTGTTTTATTAAACTTCAAATCTCCTGAACTCAAACACATTGCCTTATGAATAGTAGGCAGTCAGTACATTTTTGTGGAGTTGATTTATTTGAATTTCCAGGTAGAATATCTTTCCTGTGTCTTGTATATACTGTTGAATCATTCAGTAGTATGTCAGAGTTTATATTTTCTCCCACATGGTGACTTGAAACTCCTTCTTGTCAATGGAATATTCAATCCTTCCTGGAATGTTTGTCCCTAAAAGGTTGATTTGATGACAGTTTTGGTTTTCATTGCTAGTAGGAGTTACATTTAATGGCTACTACCATGTGCCATGTGATGTGCTGTGTGTTTTATGTTGTATTCTTGTCTCTGTTTCACTGATAGGAAAACTGAAGCTCTAAGAAAAAAGCAACTTTCTCAATCTTGTAGAACCAGAAATCAAAATTATTTCAGACTCTGATGTCTATGGTAATAAGTGTTATTGCTCTGTGCTGCCTTCATACTGTGTCTGCTTTTTTACATTCCAGACAAACACTATGTCCTTTATAAATCTGGCTTATTATGAAATACTTCAAAGTAATTTTAAGATAAAAATCTTTGCCCTCTAGTATGCAAACTTTTACCATGAATTTGATGGAATATACTTTCTGTTATACCATCTAGATTTGCTAATAAAATTAAAAAATAATGGTGGTTGAATCAGAAAAAAAATATTTGAAAAGCAGCACCTAAATCATTGTTCACTTTCCACTGAAGAATTTAAAAGCCATTGTTTAGAATAAACCTGAAGATAGTTCTGTAAGTCAATTAAAAGGTTGTTGTTCAAGGTTACATTGAATGGCCACCATCTTTGATATATCTTTTGAATTTTCTTTTTACTTGAAAGCTAAAATGCTTAAAAGGCTCTGAAGATGGTTATGCATAATTTTCTAATTTCTGTCTTTATTTTTTGCTCTTCAAGTATCATACTCTATTTTAACCTTTTCAGTATTGTACATTAGTTGTACAAATGGTTCATTCTGATATTTCCCTGCATGCATCTAATATACTCTAATCATATTAACCCTGTATTCTTATCTTCCCTTTTGTTCTTTTCTGTTTGTATCTACAATGTAATGAGTTTAATTATGCTGGCTTCCGTACATAGGATAAATATGATCTAAGTATACCTATCACCTTCTCCATTCTCTACACACTCAACCTGGTTTCTTCCAAAATAGTACCTCTTTTACATTCAGGCATTATTTATTAGTATTGTTATTATTAGGGAAATGAAGGACAAAGGATGGAAACATTCCAGACTCAATCTCACAGGCTAGGACTGTTTATCGAGGAACACAGCCTTCCCACAGGCTGTGTCAGGGGGTGGAGCTGGAGTCAAGGTTTTCATAGGGTCTGAATAAGGAGACAGGAGTTACTTGAGTTTAGTATGGAGGGGTGACTGCAAGTGCGGGCCAAGAAAGGGGAGGCATTCCCTTATCCAAGGTCTCAAGCTTTATATATATATATATATATATATATATATATATATATATATATATATATATACATAT